>NC_133327.1:648724424-649077403 GCF_042186555.1 Aquarana catesbeiana
ATTTTTACTTTTATTTTATTTTATTTTATCTTTTCATTTTTATTTTTATTTTTATTTTTATTTATTTTTATTTTTATTATATTTTTCATATTTTTTCAATTTTTTGTCATTTTTTCTTTATTTTTTATTTATTTTTATTTTTTCTTTTTTTCTTTATTTTATTTTATTTATTATTTTTTATTATATTATTTTTATATATTATTTTTATTTTTATTTTAATTTAAATTTTATTTTCATTTTTATATTTTATTTTTTATTTTTAATTTAATTTAATTTTCTGGATAGTTGCTATGTAAAAAATTATTTTAGAAAGGGTAAGGATTTGCTGTTCCATATTACAGATCTAGTGGTAATCAATTATGGAATAACAATGTGCATAAAAAGTTTTTTTAGTTAAAGCACATAAAGGCCAACAAAGGCCATGTATCTATGTATTTTTTAACATGTGAGAGCCTCTCCAGCAGATACGGACGGGTTAGTTTATAACCATTCATATACAACTAATATAACAATAGGTAAATTGGAATGAGTATTAACAATGGTAGAGGGGGGAAACAGCGGGTGCAATGAACAATCACGGAATGGGAGAATTGCCCATAAGCAAAATGGTGCTAAGAGAAAGAAAGCCCCAATAGAACGGAACTAAGGGAATTCCCACATCCAAGATGGCGGCAAAACAATTTCCGCCCGCACACAACATAAATAGAATGAGAACCAATCACACAGCAGCTTCCTGATGACGCAAATTTGATTGCGAAACGCGTAGAGGCTGCTGGGAGATTACCGTACCCACGTGACCGGGAACGAACGGGGTTTGGAGAGGACGCGAACGCAAACAGGGGGGAACGTAAGCGGTAACGGAGACCATCTAGCACACACCAGACGAACCGGGCTGCAGTGCCCACCCGTCCTTAACTGCGGGGAAAAGCTCGGTGCCGGCCTAATGGCACTTGGAAATGTGAGTGCAAAGTGTTTTTTATGTATGGAATAAAGGTTTTAAACGTTATTGCGCGATGATGGTTTTTTATCCGTTTGCATGAGGAACATTGAGGACCTGGTATAGATATTGGAGAAAGTTTCCTTTGAGTGGAGTGGTTATCCCTGTTAATGAACCAAAGGTGCAGTTTTAAAGATTAATCTGGTGAGTGGCAAATCTCACAGGTGGTGGTGAAGCACTAAGTCACTTTAATCTGATACCACACACAAGAGCACGCCGCCCACGGCAATTATAACGGATGATTTGCAACATATATGAAGAAGAGTCTATCATTATGTGACATATGTCACTGGACTTTTTATATGATTTAAAGTATTTGGATTAAGTTGTTGTTCACATGTGATGAATTATACAAACATATGATTATTGTATAAATGAGATATAACCTGTTAGGTGGATGGTGAACCAAATTAGGCTATTAAGATAGCACATACACAGGTAATATAGAGAGCACAGATGGGAGCAGCGCATCCACTCACATAGCACTTTTAATTTAATTTTTCTCTGAAAAATATTTTTTGGATGCAGCAGCTATAAATACCACTTACACTATTTTTGGATAGGATAGGTTTTGCGCCAGTGACACATATATTTTCACAATTTTTTATCTATATATATTTATATATATATAATTTTTTTCACGGGCAGCATAACATGGAGGTTTTCTCATTTCTAGCTAATCGCAAGTTAGATCTGGGCGAACTTTTCCATAATTATGATAACACCACAGCACTCAGCTTGGAGCAAAACTTTAAACACTTAAAGAATGCCATGGACAAGCAAATCAGAATATGGTGGGATATCCACACATTGGATCAATATAGAGAGGCTAAAATCACCCCAAGAAGGCTCAGATGGGACTTAGGCCCCAATGATGGAATAATAGATGAAAATCTATCCAGAACTTGGTTTGATTTTTTCAATGGTTGTGAAAATAAATTGTTAGAAATCATAATTGAAAGAAGGAGAACCAAATTGAAAAAGATTGAATCCACCATTGGCACCATTAGGGATAACATGATACCACATGTAGAAACAAATGAGTATAAAACTAGAGTGGCAAAACTACAAGAGTTTTTAACTAAATTGGATAATGAAGTAAAGAACAAAAAAGTTAAGAAATATCAAAGGGACAAAAAAGATTATGTAGAAGGGAAAGTATATAGGTGGCAGGAGGAGGAAACACCCACCAACTCTGCAAACACATCCCTGAATGAGGAGGTGAACATCAGGGATGTAGATGCAGACAAAGGAACCAATGACACACCAGGTACCCCAAAGGCAAATCTAATAAGAAGAGAAATTGGGAAGTCAGCACACACCCCAACTACCAATCAGAGAAAGGTGAATAAAAAACCCGAACACGAAAATCGAACGATGAATCCACCCACCTACCCTCCTCCTTTGGGTCAATATTCCAGGCCTTGGAGAGGAGGGTACAGGGGTAGAGGAAGGGGATATTATTCAAATTATAATCCCAACTATGGCCCACCTATGTGGCAGGGGGAATGGCGGGACTGGAGAGAACCGTACAAACCACCCATGCCAGTATTCCAAACCAACAGGGGGAGTTGGAGCAGGAACCCCCAAGAATCTGGAGAAAGTACAAACCAAAGAGAAAAAGAGGCTGTAGAGGGAGAGGCAAAAAGGAAAAGAGAAAACTAGGGGAGGGTATTTTTAATTTAACAGATGTAACCTTTACCCAGGAAGAACTATTAGTATTAGACAGTGGAATTAAATATGCACCCAAGGCAACTTTCAATCAATTTGAAGCTTTTATAGATTTACAAAAGTTTATCAGAAAACTAAGTTTAAAGAAATATTTTTTGGAAAAAGAAGAATCACAACATCAACATACCGATACGGTATACAAACATAGCAAGCTGAGGAACAAATCCACGTTCAACCCCAGGTCTACCACTAACCAACACATAGAGGTGTTCAAAAGGCTAGTGGAAAAGGAGATAAGAAACATTAAACCAACAAAAAGTAGTAAGGATAGAATATGGCAGGGATTAAGGAAACTAGAAAAAAGGAAAAACATAGTAATACGACCGGCCGATAAGGGGGGGGGTGTAGTGATCCTAACAAAAGAAGACTATTATAAAGAGTTGGAAAGATTAGTCAAGGATTCAAGTACCTACCAACCCCTCAAAAAGAATCCAAACAGAGAGTTAAAAAAGAAATTAAAAGAATACCTAGACAAGGGTATAGCGGATAAAATCCTGAACAAAAAAGAAGGAAGATACTTATTGACAGAGGCCCCAAGAATACCAGTGATATACCAAGTCCCCAAAATCCACAAAAGTAAAACTAAGCCACCAGGGAGACCCATAATCAGTGGCATTGAGTCAATACATTCTAGGTTGGGAGAGTACCTAGACGTATTCCTCCAACCTATAGCAGGAGAAGGGAAGTCATTTCTTAAAGACAGTAAAGATGTTATTAACAATTTAAAAAACCTAAAGGTAGACAACTCCACACTATTGGTAACACTAGATGTGGAGTCGTTGTACACCAACATTAAACAAACCGATGCCCTGGCAGCAGTAGCATGGGGAATGAAAAACCTATCGGACCTAAAATTAAAACAAAGGAGGTTTATTTTGGAGGGATTAAGAATGGCCATGGGGAATAATTTTTTCTGGCACGACCATAAATACTATAGACAAATTAAAGGGGTAGGCATGGGGAACAAGTATGCACCGAGTGTGGCCAACATCTTCCTGAGTAAATGGGAGGAGGAAGAAATTTACGGAAGATGCTGGCCACATTTGCTGCTATACAAACGCTACATTGACGATATCCTGATAATATGGAAGGGAAGCCACGAAGAGTTGGAACAGTTCATTCAGCATATTGGTGGCAACCAGTATGACATAAAATTCACTGCTACAGTACATCAACAAACAATTAATTTTTTGGACTTAGAAATATACAAAAATAAAAACACACTTGGGACCAGAACACACTTCAAAGAAACGGACCGGAATGGGTACATACCAATGGGGAGCTGTCACCACCCCCAGTGGAAAATATCCATTCCAAAGAGCCAGTTTATCAGGATTAGACGGAATTGTGACCAAATGGAGGACTATTTCCGACAGACGAATATCCTGATAGACAGGTTCATAGAAAAAGGTTATAAAAGGAGTATACTGGAGAACACACGAGAAAAAGTGGCTAACATTGATAGGGAAGCAATTCTCAGTAACAAAACAAAGAAAAACAACCAGGATAACAATATACCATTTATCACGGGTTTTAATACTCAATATAAGGAATTAGAAGATATTATAAAGAACAACTGGCCCATCATCAGTAGCGACCCACAACTGAGTAAAGTACTACCCCGAAAACCAACATTTATATATAGAAAAGCAAGAAGGATCAGGGACAAAATAGTCAAAAATGTACCAGACCCTCCCAAAAGTTTGTCAAATTTTTTTAATCAGAAGGGATTTTATAGATGCGGAAAGTGCAAAGCCTGTAGATCCACCAATAAGAAAGACAGAAAAATAACAGACTTTAGGTCAAATACCAACAAGCAGACATATAAAATAGAAAAGTTGATAACCTGTAGTAGTACACATGTCACCTACGTACTGGAGTGCAGTTGTGGACTACAGTACGTAGGCAGAACAACTAGAGCTTTGTCAATTAGAATAGGCGAACATGTCAGAAATATTAAAAAAGGATTTAAACACCATAGTGTATCTAAACATTTTAGGGACATACATGGCAGAAACCCCCAACATTTAAAATTTTATGGGATAGACAGAATAGAACGCAATTGGAGGAACACCAACATGAGAAGGGAGGTTTCAAAGAACGAAACCCACTGGATATTCAAAATGGACACGATGAGGCCACAGGGGTTGAACGTGGAACTAGACATCAACTGTTTTTTGGAAAATTACTAAAATCAATTTACATTCTATATCAGATTTTCACATTTTTAGCAATTTCATTTTTATTTTTATTTTATTTTATTTTATTTTTATTTTTATTTTTATTTTTATTTTTACTTTTATTTTATTTTATTTATCTTTTCATTTTTATTTTTATTTTTATTTTTATTTATTTTTATTTTTATTATATTTTTCATATTTTTTCAATTTTTTGTCATTTTTTCTTTATTTTTTATTTATTTTTATTTTTTCTTTTTTTCTTTATTTTATTTTATTTATTATTTTTTATTATATTATTTTTATATATTATTTTTATTTTTATTTTAATTTAAATTTTATTTTCATTTTTATATTTTATTTTTTATTTTTAATTTAATTTAATTTTCTGGATAGTTGCTATGTAAAAAATTATTTTAGAAAGGGTAAGGATTTGCTGTTCCATATTACAGATCTAGTGGTAATCAATTATGGAATAACAATGTGCATAAAAAGTTTTTTTAGTTAAAGCACATAAAGGCCAACAAAGGCCATGTATCTATGTATTTTTTAACATGTGAGAGCCTCTCCAGCAGATACGGACGGGTTAGTTTATAACCATTCATATACAACTAATATAACAATAGGTAAATTGGAATGAGTATTAACAATGGTAGAGGGGGGAAACAGCGGGTGCAATGAACAATCACGGAATGGGAGAATTGCCCATAAGCAAAATGGTGCTAAGAGAAAGAAAGCCCCAATAGAACGGAACTAAGGGAATTCCCACATCCAAGATGGCGGCAAAACAATTTCCGCCCGCCACACAACATAAATAGAATGAGAACCAATCACACAGCAGCTTCCTGATGACGCAAATTTGATTGCGAAACGCGTAGAGGCTGCTGGGAGATTACCGTACCCACGTGACCGGGAACGAACGGGGTTTGGAGAGGACGCGAACGCAAACAGGGGGGAACGTAAGCGGTAACGGAGACCATCTAGCACACACCAGACGAACCGGGCTGCAGTGCCCACCCGTCCTTAACTGCGGGAAAAGCTCGGTGCCGGCCTAATGGCACTTGGAAATGTGAGTGCAAAGTGTTTTTTATGTATGGAATAAAGGTTTTAAACGTTATTGCGCGATGATGGTTTTTTATCCGTTTGCATGAGGAACATTGAGGACCTGGTATAGATATTGGAGAAAGTTTCCTTTGAGTGGAGTGGTTATCCCTGTTAATGAACCAAAGGTGCAGTTTTAAAGATTAATCTGGTGAGTGGCAAATCTCACAGGTGGTGGTGAAGCACTAAGTCACTTTAATCTGATACCACACACAAGAGCACGCCGCCCACGGCAATTATAACGGATGATTTGCAACATATATGAAGAAGAGTCTATCATTATGTGACATATGTCACTGGACTTTTTATATGATTTAAAGTATTTGGATTAAGTTGTTGTTCACATGTGATGAATTATACAAACATATGATTATTGTATAAATGAGATATAACCTGTTAGGTGGATGGTGAACCAAATTAGGCTATTAAGATAGCACATACACAGGTAATATAGAGAGCACAGATGGGAGCAGCGCATCCACTCACATAGCACTTTTAATTTAATTTTTCTCTGAAAAATATTTTTTGGATGCAGCAGCTATAAATACCACTTACACTATTTTTGGATAGGATAGGTTTTGCGCCAGTGACACATATATTTTCACAATAAGCGTATATTGATTGGTTTGCGCAAAAGTAATAGCGTCTACAAAATAGGGGATAGATTTATAGCATTTTTATTAATATTTCTGTTTTTTACTAGTAATGGCAGCGATCTGCGATTTTTATCGTGACTGCGACATTATGGCGGACACATAGGACAATTTTGACACATTTTTGGAACCATTGGCATTAATACAGCGATCAGTGCGATTAAAAATGCATTGATTACTGTATAAATGTCACTGGCAGTGAAGGGGTTAACATTAGGGGGCGGTGAAGGGGTTAACTATGTTCCCTGGGAGGTGATTCTAACTGAAGGGGGAGGGGACTAACTAGAGGAAGTGACGGATACTGGTCCCTAGCTATTAGGAACACACGATCTGTCACTCCTGTCAGAACAGAACAGGGAAATGTATGTTTACACACACTTGTCCCTGTTCTGTGTCTCCTATTCACGATTGCTCATTGCCAGCGGTCATCGCGACCGGCAGCCATGAGCCACGGCACCCCCACTGTGCAGCAGGTGCGTGTGCGCCCGCTATCCAGACCCCGCGAGCCAACATACAGCTACATGGTTTTGCACAGGGGAGCCAACCTGCCACTGCCGGCGGCTGGTCCGGAAGAGGTTAAAATGACAATTAAAGGTACATTTCTCACAAATCTCAATTAGTGTCTGTGTATAAATAGTCAATGAGTTTGTTAGCTCTCACATGGATTCACTAAGCAGGCTAGACACTGAGCCATGAAGAGGTAGAAAAGAACAGCCAAAAGACCTGCGTAACAAGGTAATAAAACTTTACAAAGATGGAAAAGGATATAAAAAGATATCCAAAGCCTTGACTATGCCAGTCAGTATTGTTCAATCACTTAATAGGAAGTGGAAAATTTGAGGATCTTTTGATACCAAGCGAAGGTCAGGTAGATCAAGAAAGATTTCAGTGTAATAAAAATAGTGATGCTCTCTAATTAACCTTTCAATCAGTGCACAGATCCTCTACTTAAAAATACTGAATCCAAATCTCATAAAATCAAACAAAATATATGCAAAAAACTATCTATAAGTGCCATGTAATTTTATCGTGTAAAATAACTCAATATGTAGGTGGTGATACTGGTGGATACATTTGATTGCTAGCAGCAATCGTGAACCAAAGTTAACAACAGTAAAGCCAACTCTGTGGGTTCACCATACGTGATAATATCTCAACCAAATATCTGGTACACAATAAATGTTGCTGTAACATGAAATATATTGTCCGACCCAATTCACAGTACAAGTCTGTTCCAAATCTTTCTATTCACTCTGGGATGTTGCTTGTTACTGTTTATGACTGGGGTCTAATTGCTGCTCTCAGATGAAGGTAGATTCATGCAATAAAGCAAAGGTATACATCATTGGGCAGTGATTAAAATGCACCGGGATATTGCACAGCAAGAAATTCACTCACATATCGCTGGATACTCTGCACTTAGGTAGAAACAAACAGCCGCTCAGTGCGCGATACCTCCTCACACCGCTGCTATCGTGCTGATGACCAGCCTCAATAGTGTACGTCACTGGCTCCTCCTACGCATTGCGTCACAGGTCACGTGACTTTTCCCTTGAAAAAAAAGATTAATTAATGGCGGTATATAAAAAAAAATCATATCCTAAATTAATGGCTGTAGTGTATATGTTGTTATGACATTTAAAATAATGACTGTTATATGTTTAGTAGTTAAAGGAGGTAATCTCTAGAATGTAATAAGCTTTGTGGTGGTGGACATAGTGATGTTACACATATCCTGGAAAAATACCCAGTATGATGTAGGTAAACTCAGTAATAGAATTAGTCCAAGTCAAATGTTTTTACCTTGACCAATGAGTAATCAGACACGCCAGCCGCACATCCCAACATCCAGCATATAAGTGATGGGTGTGGGAGTGCGCCGGCAGTGTCTTTATGTCAGACGCTCTCCAATCAGCTGGCACAAGGGATTGCAAACAGCTGATGGAGAAGACAGCAGGGAGATCCTGTAGACGCCCCCTGGTTTGTGTGTGCGCGGCCTCGCCAATACCACACCTGCACAAAGCGTCAGCGCGTCGTCACGCACACCCAGGCCACCGACACAACAAGCCTCACCGGCGGACTGCGCATGTCTGCCAGAGTGGCAAAATGGAGGACAGGCGGAGCTGGAAAACCGTCTAACAGCTCCGCCCATGGTTCTGAAAACCATGTGGCTTTGTGTGCAATCCAGGTGGCCAAAAACACAAAGCACAGAGGAATGAATGGGGGTCAAAAAAGAGATAAAGCAGTATGGAACAGTACATAAAAAATATATAACGAATTATTATAAACTCAAGTGTGCCAATATAATATTGAAAAGGAAATCTCACGGACAACAATTATGTATAGATGGTAGCATACATATATTAGATGTTCAACAGGTAGATGGTATTAGAATACATTAATGTTTGATGAGAACATACATAAACAGAGAAACTAACAAATAAACAATATTGATGTAAATTATAAAGACACATTATGGCATTATCATATACATACATATTTTCATAAATATACATGGAAATACCATAAAGGAAGAGGAAAATAAAATAAAAAGAGATCACTAGAGTTAAGGTGGGTATGTGTGTCTACATATTGCAGAGAAGGGTCATACGTCTCATCTCGGGTATACATGGACCAGAAAGTGAATAAATTAAATTTACAAATAAGGAAAAACTTCCTTATCCCTCTTACAGAGTCCAGGATTATATTTATTTTTCCATTCCACCCGAGGAAAAGCCCTCAAGGAATGCTTTGAAACATATAATTTAACCCAGGAGGTGATGTGGCCTTAAACTGGTGCATCCATTGCAGATTTTGTTCCAATCCCCTGCCCCGGGACTGGGATGTATCCAATCCAAGATCAAAAATTTGCGATTGGGGAATATTCCGCCATGTACTGAAAAGACATGGCGTCCCAGAGCCAGGGGCGGATCCAGAGCCTAGTCTCGGGAGGGGCACTGCCAGAAAATATGGTTTTTTTTGGGTAAATTTAACGGGGAAATGGCTGGTGTTAGCGCTTCAATCATCACGGCATCATGGTTGTTATGGTGTCAGGATGATTGAAGCGCATTATTACTATTATTACATGGTTATAAAAAATGAAATGGTTCAACTCACCATAGAATCAGTGGGAGCCCCGAGCGTGTCACTTGCCACTGTTATCTGCCACACGTTGGGGATTGTCACTTGCCACGTCACCTGTCACTAGATGCGGATTGTCACTTGCCACGTCCCATGCCACACGTTGCGGATTGTCACTTGCCACGTCCCATGCCACATGTTGCGGATTGTCACTTGCCACGTCCCATGCCACACGTTGCAGATTGTCACATGCCACGTCCCATGCCACACGTTGCGGATTGTCACTTGCCACGTCCCATGCCACACGTTGCAGATTGTCACTTGCCACGTCCCATGCCACACGTTGCAGATTGTCACTTGCCACGTCCCATGCCACAGGTTGCGGATTGTCACTTGCCACGTCCCATGCCACACGTTGCGGATTGTCACTTGCCACGTCCCATGCCACACGTTGCAGATTGTCACTTGCCACGTCCCATGCCACAGGTTGCGGATTGTCACATGCCACGTCCCATGCCACACGTTGCGGATTGTCACTTGCCACGTCCCATGCCACATGTTGCAGATTGTCACTTGCCACGTCCCATGCCACACGTTGCAGATTGTCACTTGCCACGTCCCATGCCACAGGTTGCGGATTGTCACTTGCCTGCTATAATTGTCTGCTGTGTCCCAGTCAGAGTCAGGCTTATTTAACTGGTGACCCCCTGTCATCAGTGCTGGGCAGGGAGGAATGGGCTGGCTGCTGCCACTGGGAGAGTGATGGGATCAGAGCGAACACATGGCTCATCCTGAGCGGATGTGTCAGCGCTGCATCCCGCCCCAGGGGGGGCAGAAGAGAGATGATGTAATCTCTCTGCTGCCGCGGCTGCCTGTACATTCAACAGTGTGGGCGAAACTGCAGGGATGCAGGGCGGCGCTGGGCGGTGAGAGATGATGTTATCTCTCTGCTCCCCCACCCGCAGGCTCCCTGATTGGCCAGCAGCTGCTCACACTGTCACTGAGCCGCACACAGCTGTTCACGTAACGGAGCCGCCCGTGCTCTCAGCTGTGGAGCCGCCCGCCGGCTCCCTGATTGGCCAGCACTGCAGCCGCTCACAAACTGTCACTGAGCCGCACACAGCTGTTCACGTAATGGAGCCGCCCGTGCTCTCAGCTGTGGAGCCGCCCGCCGGCTCTCTCACCCACAGCGATGCCTGCCCTGCCCACCCACTCACCCACAATTTCAGGGGGGGGGCAATTGCCCTGTTGCCCCCCCCTGGATCCGCCCCTGCCCAGAGCAAGGTCAGGATTGCATACCTGCATACTGCAAATATGCCTGTATGCCCTCCTCCAAAATTCTAGTTTGGTTTTCCCAATGTAAAAACAGCTGCAGCTACATTGTATATGACTCCAATTGTTCTGCAATTTGCAAAATGTTTTGATGAAACTTTTTCCCATTTCGGAGAATGGGATTTTTTTGTGTGTACATGAATCTACAGCATTTACATGTTCCACACATGAAAGTGCCTTTGTATTTGCAGTGGGTTTTAGTGGACTCGTTTTTAAACTCGCTGCTAACGATTTTGTCTCTAATAGATGTCTCTTCTAGATGTGAAGAGGGGTCTTGCAGGGACAAATTATCCCAGTGATGGATCTAGCGTAAGCATATGCCAGTATCTTTCGATGATTGCTTTGACTTGCGGTTGTTGTTTGTTATATTTTGTAACAATTCTAATGCCGCGTACACACGGTCGGACTTTTCGTCTACAAAAGTCCGACAGACTGTCCGACAGACTTCCGGCGGACTTTCGGCGGACTTGCAGCAGACTTTCTAACGAACGGACTTGCCTACACACGACCACACAAAAGTCCGACGGATTCGTACGTGATGACGTACACCGGACTAAAATAAGGAAGTTCATAGCCAGTAGCCAATAGCTGCCCTAGCATGGGTTTTTGTCCGTCGGACTAGCACACAGACGAGCGGATTTCGGGGTCCGTCGTAGTTACGACGTAAAGATTTGAAGCATGTTTCAAATCTAAAGTCCGTCGGATTTGAGGCTGAAAAAGTCTGCTGAAAGTCCGGAGAAGCCCACACACGATCGGATTACCAGCCAGCTTTGGTCCGTCGGCGTCCGTTGGACTTTTGTAGACGAAAAGTCCGACCGTGTGTACGCGGCATTAGGAAATCGTTGTCATTTTTAAGTTTTTGTGTATTAAGTAACTCATTTCTAGGTTTCATGCTTGCTTAGGATGCTTGCTTATATGATCTTTTTAAAGAAGCATGTGAGTACCCTCTTGCGAGGAGTCTGTCATGTAATTTGTCAGCTTCTTTTTCATAAGTATTATCGTCTGAGCAATTTCGTTTTATCCTAAGATATTGGCTGTATGGGACACTTGCGGGTGGAAACTTGAGGCATGGAGTATTATATTGGCCGCTGTGGGCTTTCTATACAGTTTGCTACATACGTCTTCTCCTTTATAAATTTCCACATCTAAAAATGTAATGCAGTTTTTATCACATGATATGGTAAAGCTTAAATTGAAATTGTTTCTATTCATTCAGTAAACACTGCTGGAGCATATCCCGTGATCCATCCCAGATGAATAAAATATCATCAATGTATCGATACCATCCAAGGATATGATCAGTGTAGCTAGAGTTTCATCTGCCAAGAACATTTTCTCCCACTCCCCCAGGTACAGGTTGGCATACGATGGGGCACAACAAGTCCCCATCGCAACCCCCTGCATCTGGAGGTAGTGGGAGCCATTAAAAGTAAAGAGATTGTGTCCAAGGATATACTCCAGCAGAATTAACTCATTGTAAACTGGATCTATGTGATCAGCCTGTTGTAGAACATGGTTAATGGCTGCTAGGCCCATTTCAAGCGGGATTGAGCTATATAATGTTTCAATGTCTACTGTAACTAATAAAGCATGGTCGGGAATGTTTAGTTCATCAATAATCTGTAGAAGATGGACAGTATCTCTTACATAAGATGGTAATGATATAACATACAGTCTTAGAAATTCGTCCACTAATTTACCTGCATTTTCACTAATCAAGCCCACTCCCGAAATGATGGGCCTGTCTGGTGGATTTGTTGAGTTTTTGTGAATTTTAGGGAGTATATAGAAGGTGGGAACTTTTGGGAAGTTGTTTCTAATGAAGCTCCATGTTTTCTTGTTGATTACATTATTCAGATAAGTAGTGTCTATTAGTGTGTAAAATTCTTTGTTGTATTTCTCAATGATGTCCACCGGGATTCGGCGGTACCAATCATGATTATTAAGAATTTTATTGCAGATATTGATGTAATGTTTCTGCAACATGAACAGTTCTCTTTAACCCACACTCACTCGCTGTGGTTCTTCACTCAATGAGCTCCCAGTCTCTCTCACTAGACTTTAGATCCACTGACCCCTGGATTCCCTGAGCTCTTTCACTGTAGCACTCGGTATCTTCCTCAAGCGTCACCCCCGCTTTAATGCTGGGTCCCTGGCTTGGCACTCCAAGATACTCCTCAAGCTTCACCCCTGCTGACATGTTAGGTCCCTGGCTTGGCACTCCACAAGGGTCACCTCTGCTGTCCTGCTGGGTCCCTGACTTGGCACTTGCTGATGCTTTCCAACTTCTTCACCGTCCCCGGTTGGCGAGAAGTCTGCTCTTGTACTGGCCTCAGCTCACTCACTGTGGTCTCCGGTAGCAAGGTGGATGGTCCCTTTGTGGTGACAGCTTCCCCTCTACCTCTGACCACGACAAGTTCCCCGGCCAGCGGAACCATTATTTCTGGTTGGACTACAAGCCTGCAGTCCCAACCCAGCACTACTTCTGGATAGGCTCTCAGATAGCCTAGCAGCCAGATGTCCCCGGGATAGGCCTTAGGTTTCTGGCCTAGCAGCCCAGGGCAATACGACAGCCGTCTAGGTGGCACAGAACAGTGATCACCTGACTCCATCAAAATAAATAGGTTCTCCCAGCAGGCCAAGGGACCCAAGAAAGTTTCTGCCCATTGGCTGAGACACCCCATTCATTCCTAATCTGTCCTTGCAATGCCTTTGTCCTATCTAATGTCACCAGATACCTGGCCATCTAGCGACAGAAGAGAGAAGTGCAGCAATTCCAGAATTAGGGTGAAATCAATTGACCTTCTATCAATTGGCCAAGGCAACTATCACTTGGCAAATACATTTAATAGCAGCCCTGCCTAAACACCAGGGTGCTACATCTGCTATCTGCATGACTCACTTCTGACAAGTTACGAAGACACCAGAAAATCCTGGGTAGACGGCACACAGAAGTTGACTGACAGCCTCACCTGTGCCTGTTGCCCTGTAAGACTTTGTAGAAGGGGGGTGTGTCCTTTCCCTCCACTCAGATCTCAGATTACACTTATCTCTCCTCTCTGTGCTTTGCTGTGTGTATGTGTCAGGGATACCGACTGCAGGGATGGCAAGATCTGCATAACTGCACTCATGAAACTGAGAACAGACTATATATGTTTTAAACACGTTTATTAACAGTGAAACAAAACGCATCCAAACACCAGCAGCCAAAATATACAGCAAATATAAAATAAAAGTGAACCATATCCAACTAACAAAAATTCCTAACAAATAACCTAAGTAACAGAAAGCCTAACTAGCAACTAACTATATATAATATTTATAAAATGGGGAACACAGATTACAGGGTAACACGGGAGGTATAAGGAAAGGGGGAAAACCAGGACTGGGATCAGGAACAAGGGGAGCATGTATGAGGGAGCAGGGTACAGGATACAGGTACAAGACAGGCAGGATCAGACAGGAATCAGGTTTAGGATCAAACAGCAAGCAGTGTCTGGCTAGCAGGACAAAACACTGAAGCCCAAGGGAACAGTAGAGGAGGAACGAAATACCCTCCCAGCAGCCAGCACCAGGCAGAGACTGATTACTGGAAACTGCTGGCTGCTGGGAGATATCTACTGGTGGACATCGGAACTACAACACTCCACCCAGGGAACCACAGTGCCACCGGCAAGTGACCCAGGTCTTGACAGTGTGACATCAGACCACCCCCCCTGCTTGCTGGATCTGAGAAACAGCCTTTGATCTTTGTGTTTTAGAATGTTGAAGGGGAGGAATGGCTGAAGATAAACGTGTACAACTTATGTCAGAGGATTTGGTTCATCTATGTGTATCTCCTGAGGCCAGTCACTTCACTGGGTATGTAAGAGTTTACAACCACTTTAAAATAAACAGTACTTTTATTTTAACCAAACTCAAAAACACAAATCCATCCATCTTTAGTCTACGTTGTACTTCCTAATGCCAACGTATCAATTATGTTTCCAAAAACATATGTCTTGCATTTTGCCAAATAAATGAAAATGTGAGCCTATAACACTTCCACAGAAAATGATTTGGCACAAGAACGTTCCAAATATAAAAGATTAAAAAAATATACATCATCTTTTGTTTTCATTAAGCTGACCCATTTTTTCTGACATTCAAGTTCTGTGGAGTCTAATAATAACGTCTCCCAGGTACATTCCCCAGTGACATTTATTTCTTTATAAAGTCATAGATGAGCCTGTTTCACTTGGCTCCCCAGAAAGATTTAAATTCTTAGCCCACATCAGGCATAAGAATCTACTGCGGGCGAACACATATAGTAATAAAAATAGAATTGAATTTCCCAGCTGTAAATTTTATTAGACAATGTCGAGAAATGTTGGTTTTCTGCAAAGGTCATATTCTTGGCTAAATATCTTATTCTGTCTGACTCTCCAGGATTATAACTTTATTCAAATAAAATACAGTATGGTAGAGAAACAATGCATGGCAGAAAATGTTCTTGGCTGCGTTCGTCCTACATCGGCCAGGACTAGTGTATGTAATATGTTTGTGAATACCGTATATTAAATTATGTTTATTTTTTATTACGATGACAAGAAGTGTAGGACAAAAACTTTTGTATGGTTATATAAAGTAGGTAAGTTATCAGCATTAAAAAACAGTATAGATTTAAAAGTAAATCAAAATTATATCTAAACTCATGAACAAAGTTTTAATGCCATTTTAAACCCAGAACCAAAAATGTAATATATTGCAGCTTACCAATCATTAGATGTGGTGGCTGCATTAGTTCTCTTTTTTGGGGGGGGGGCACTTTTTTCCCCTCTGTTTTCACCTGGTGATCTGGCCAGTAACACACCTCCTCCTGTATTAGAGTGCCTACACTCTGGGTGGAGGAGCACAGGAGGCACTTTTGAACAGCAGCATTGTCAGTCTGGGGGGGGGGGGGGGGAGCTAAGTGTTAGATGTATTAGGAAATTTAGAATTTCAAAATTGAAGACAAACTCCAGCTAACTCCAGCTAACACTTTATAATAAGTTACAGCAGGGTTCCTCAAACTTTCTACACAAGGGGCCAATTACTGTTCTTCAGACTTCAAGAGGGCCAGACTATGGCCATTGGGAGTAAAAAAGGTCCCAACGTCAGCAGAAAAAAAAACAATGCCCCATCTTTGGTGTCAGTGGGAGGATTTTTTCCCCAATCAATGTTAGTGGGAAGGATTGTGCCCCATCATTGGTGTCATTGGGCCAAATTGTTGGTATCATTTGGAGGAATTGTGCCCCTTCATTGGTGTCAGTGGAAGGAAATGGGATTCTTCACTGGTGTTAGTGGGTGGGGGGGAGATTGGTGTGGAATTATGCCCCACTGTTGGTATAAGTGGATGAAAGTAGATGAACGAGTGCCTCAAGGGCCAGATTAAAGCAAGCAAAGGGCCACATCTGGCCCCGGGGCTGCAGTTTGGAGACCACTGTGTCACAGCAGACAGTTTTTTTCCCTTTCAGAAAGGTGCAAGTGAGGGAGCGCAAGAGTGATCATGCAAAAAAGTCTGCGGTTGCTGCTGTTTCCATTGCCAGACTCCGTCCTGTTGGTCTGCTGAATATGCAGAGCCCAGAGTGACCATTAATGCATATCTGGCATCAGAATCCTGCTATAGACTGGAGGAACTGCTGGGACTTGCAGTCTGCTCCAAAGATGCCAATCCTGGACACTGCCACAATGGACTCTGCCAAAGATGGACTCTTTCCTGTACAGGAATGCTGGGGCAGCCTCAAGCCTGAGTTAGAAATGTAGGGATAGACTGTTGCTTTGTGTTACTTTCATGCCACAATATTTACAGTAAGTAAAGCTTTTGAAACTTTGCCTCTGCCTGGTCTGAAGTTACTCAAGGGGTGTAATGCAAGTAACCAGCACATAGTCAGAGGGGCATGGCATGGACAGACACGCTGACTGAGCGTGCCACTCTGTGATCCTCGGGCTCCAGGAAGATAGGCAGCGGTGTTCAGAGGGCTCCTGACCAGTTACAGCATGTCCACACACCGCTGAACAGCTGCACTCCTGCTCAGCAGCGGGAGAAAGAGCCAGGCGAACGGGCTTAGAGCTTACCTTGTGGCGCAGAGCGTGGATCCAGGGCGTGCAAGTGGGAGAATCACGGCCCAGGAGGGAAGGAGGTTCAGCTCCCCTGACCTGAAGGGAGGACTGGGGAGGACCGGACATGATCCCCCTGCAGAGGGCCGAGGAGCGACAGGCTTGGGAAGGGGAGTTGCAGTACCTGGTGGCAGCCGTGTATCCCTAAGCGTGGGGCAGAGTTGCATGGACCTGGAGAGGGACCCCTTGGGAAAAGGGAGAGACCCTGTGGCTCACGTGGGTGAAGTTGTGGACCCGGAGGGCGAACGTGCTGTAGGGGATCCTAACCCTCAGGAGGTGGAGGGAATCCCAAGAGGGATGGCTGAACTCTTGGAAGGTGAAAGCTTTGGTTCTACAAAGCCCAGCAGTGAATCTGCAAATTTCAGCAAAGGACTTGTGATGGATCCAGAGACAGCCTCTACAGGGCAGGTGCAGTATGTTAACCCTTTGTATTGTGACTTTAATAATGAACCAAGTGCATCTCAACCAGACTTAACAGTGGACTGGGATTTAAGAGAACATTTGAGAGCACTTCCCACACAGAAAGATATCCAACTACTTATAACTGCTGTTGAATTATACTGCAAGCAGGCTGTGGAGGGGTTAAGGGAGGATATAGGGGCACTGGGACATAGAGTGGAGGATTGGAGATGGGCTAGGATGATATTAGACAAGGAGTGGCTGATATCCAAGATATGACAGAATATCAAGAGGAAGTGTTAAATTCTCTGTTGGATCAGATGAACAATCAAGAAAATAGAGATCGTAGGCAAAATATACGTATAAGGGGCTTGCCTGAAATGAAACAGCATCTTGAATTGCTTCCAAAGATGATCAGCTTGTTCCAGTCAATTCTGGGGCCTTCCGTACCGGATAAGATTGAAATAGATAGAGTCCATCGTGCCTTTACCCCTACCCCCCAAAATGCAAAAAGACCAAGAGATGTCATTTGTAAATTACATAGATATCCAGTGAAAGAACCCATCATGAAAGCAGTCTGCAATAAAGCTATGGTTGACTTTGAAGGTGCACAAATTGCTCTATTTTCAGATTTATCATATAGAACTGTTATGCAACGAAGAATGATTAAACCCTTGTTGGAAGTTTTACGAGCAGTTGAGGTTAAATATTGTTGGGGATATCCCTTTAGGGTTATAGCAACACGGAATGGGAAAACAGCAACACTTAAAACTAAAGATGATTTGCAACACTTCACAGAGGTGCTGGAGCTCCCTTTGGTGGACTTTCTGGATTGGAGACTGAATAATTGTAAACCATCACTACAATGACCAGAATGATGGCAACAAGTGCCAGTTAAAGGTCGACGGAAGATCGATGTCGAGAGTAGACTTGTGCACAACGAAAAGTTTTGTTTAGTTTTGTTTCGTTGTCATTCGTAAAAAACATTATTTCGTTCTGTTATATTCGTTATGTTACGTTCATGAATTCATTCATTATACCCACTATAATTTCTTTCGTATTCGCTGAAATACGATATTTATGTATGTGTATATATATTCGTGATAATGATTCTTAGTTTGGAAAGTCGTTTTTTTATTGAATCTATTAACACACACAATGACAATATCTCTTCTCCTCTGCTCAAATACAATACAACACCCTTCTCACTCAGTTCTCAGGAATGCACTTTGCCAGTAATCCAGCCTCCAGCACAAAATTAATCAGCTGATTGGACTGTAAGATTTACTTTGAGTTGACCTTTTATTTCATTAGATCTTTAATGAATTACCGAATCATGTCGAATTCATTCGTTATATCCGCTATAATTTATTTCGTATTAGTTGAAATTCGTTATTTTTTTATTCAGACATTTGGATGCATCCGAATGCCCGAAAGATGCAAAATTCAGCCGAATTTCGATTTGTTACGAAACGAATTGCACATGTCTAGTGGAGAGACAGGACTATCATTTGGTCTTAGAAGGACATGCCTGAGTAGGGGGATAAAGTTAAAAAGGATAAGAGGGAAGGAGCAGATTGCCTAGACTTGATTGGGGGATGGGGGATATTCTTTAGGTGGGAGGTGGGGGGAGGGGGATGCTGTTTTTTTCTTTCCCTCTGTTCTCTCTCCCTCCCCACCTTTTTTCCCCTTTTTTTCACTCTCCCTTCTTCCCCCCAAAATTATTTCTTCTTTTTTTTCTTCTCTTACCCCTTCATTGGGGATATTGGAGGCAATGTGCTGAAATACCGCTAAATATGAATGTTATAAGAATACAAATGGAAGCCCGGGGTTCGCAAGGTACTCTGTTCATGTTTTTATCCATCTTTCCCCCATTAGGCCGGTCCCGAGATAAGGGACTATGTTTTCTGCCAATAGGCGGAAGGGGGGGGGGCACTCTGTGCACAGGTGGTGCACCTCTGCAAGGACTCATCCTCCCTTTAGGGGGATGTGCCATAGATAGTGTCATAGACAGTGACATAGTAGGTTATAGGTTTTGGATGGTTTTGTGTGCTTTTTTTTTTTCACCAGGTGCATCCAAGGCAAGAGAGTTCCGAAGGCTGGGAACAGATACCGATCAGGCGCAGCAGCATAGTAAGAGATTCATGGAAGTAGTGAGAGAATGACAAGTAGAATGAAGATTGTATCGTATAACGTGAGAAGGCTTTGCTCGATTGGTAAGAGGGGCCGTCTCTGGCATGAACTGCATCACATGAAGGCAGAGATAGTATTTCTGCAAGAGACGTATTTCATGACAGGGTCGACTCCTCGCCCTCGTATGCCTCTTTTTCCATATAATCAATGGTTCCATGCACCCCTCACCCATCTCTAGGGCCAGAGGAGTTACAATAGCTATTCATAAACAATGCCCCTTAGTACAGAAATACGAGCAGACCCTGAAGGCCGCTTTATTTTTGTTAAGAGCAAGATCCAGGGTCAGTGTTATACCCTCACTACTATATATGCCCCCAATAACCACACCGTTAAATTTCTATCTAAAACTTTGGACATTTTTGGGAGGTTCCAGTAAGGTTTACTGGTGGTGGGAGGGGATTTTAACATTACCTTGGACCCCAGTTTAGACACCTCTTCAGGGAAAAACCTTTGTGTCTCATAAGGCTTTAAGGCATGTTAAACAGTGCCTTCTCTGCATTTAGTGGACAGTTGGAGGGTGCTGCACGAGCGGAACAGGGATTTCAGCTATTATTCCAAAACACATAATGTATATTCAAGAATTGATATGTTGTTGGTGGATCAATATTATTTGAATTATGTAAATTCATCAACTATTGAGTCAATCACCATATCAGACCATGCCCCAATAAGCTTAACGATATGTCCGGCATTGATTGGGGGCGTGGAAAGAACATGAATAAATCTATTTTGGATGATAAACAGAAGGTGGAATCCTTGTCTCGCACATTAGCATTATATTTTGAGACCAATACATCAGAGGAGGTGTCTGATCAAGTGGTATGGGAAGCCCATAAGGTCATCAGAGGGGAATTAATTTCAATGGGGTCGCACATTAGAAAAGAGAGAAAGAAATGGTTGAGCTTCTAGAGGAAATACATAAACTTGAAATTAGACACAAGGCCTATTTAAAACCTGGGGACGCGCAGAGACTAGAGAAACTGTGGGTAGATTTAAAACAGCTTCTTGATCAAAAAGTTCAAAATAAACACAGTTATTTTGCTCATAGTTTCTATGAACAAGGGAGCAAGGGTGGGAGACTATTGGCTAGACAATTAAAGAAAGAACAGGATTTACACCATGTTCACATTATAAAGGTAGGCGATAGGCACATAGTGGACACCCAAGCAATAGCAGCTGAATTTCATCGCTTTTATGGGTCTCTATATAATATAGACTCAGTTCCTGTGGGGAGGGATGGATGGTGGGCGTGCGGACAGAATTCGGGAGTCTCTTGAGGACTCAGAGCTGCAAGCTATTCCATCTGCAGCCCTGGAGGAAATGGAAAAAGCAATTTCCATTTGATGAGTTAGGAGGAGCGATTGCGGCTTTGCCATTGGGTAATCCCCAGTACCAGATGGTTTTTACCAATATATATTATAAAAAGTTTTCCTCAATCTTGTTGGCTCCTCTGTGCTAATACCTTGATTCTGTCTCGGTCTCTAACCCATTGCCTCCAGAGGCACTGTTGGCTTATGTGACGGTTCTCCTGAAATCAGGGAAGGATCCTCAGTGCTGTGCCAGCTATAGACCCATCTCCCTCCTAAACTCTGACACTAAACTCCTGGCTAAAATTCTGGCCCTTAGGTTACAAGACCATATGTGACAGACCTAGCCGTTCCGTGACACCATATATTTAAATTGATTCACCAAGGTCAAACAGGGTTTATGAAGGGCCGATAATACTATTCGGGCCCTGCATGTAATGCATTGGATGAAAAATGGACCGAACCAGATCCGGAGCGTAGTAATTTCAATGAATGCTGAAAAAGCATTTGATAGGGTGGGGTGGGAGTTTATGGTCGGAGTTTTGAGGGAGATGGGTCTGAAAGAACGGATGAGGGGATGGGTGATGGCATTGTATGCAGATCTTAGAGCAAAGGTTAAGGTTAATGGTAGATTATCAGATTATTTTGAGATACGGAATGGGACTAGGCAGGGATGCCCATTGTCCCCATTGTTATTTGCTATGGTGTTGGGGCCCTTTTTACGAACAATAAGGGGAAATAGGAGGATTAAGGGGATTTGTATCGGCTTAACAGAACATAAGATCTCAGCTTACGCAGATGATCTACTGTTGTTTGTATCTCTCTTCTCCCCAAGAGTCTTTGACGGAACTGATGTTGGAAATAGACAGGTTTGGCCTTATATCTAATTTCAAAATAAATATTGAGAAATCAGTGTTGATGCCGAGCCATGTGCCTGTGAGGATGAGGAATACTCTGCAACAATCTTTTCCTTTTGTTTGGCGACTTTATATCTCTGCAGATGTAAAGCGCCTATATGATCTAAATTATGGACCCTTGGTGGTATCTATATTAAAAGACGCTTAAAATGAGTGTAATCCCTAGACTGTGGTTTGTGATAATGAAAGGATTTAAGTGATTATAAAAAACCAGCACATTGTCTACAGTTCGGGTAAGCTAAAAACATTGGGGTATAAAGATAATGGTACAAGAGTTAACTGTGTCAAGATACAGTGGTTACCAAGGGTAACAAAGGTTTTTTTCTAGAAGCCTGTCATAAGCATGTACATGTGCTAGGTGGGATAGCTTCTAGCAGGAGGAGTTGTTGTTGGCACTCTCTCTGTGAGCAGGTCAGTCTCCCAAAACAACGGGAGCAGATCAGCACTGCTGAAGCCCCCAACCAGTACAAAGGTACCGAAGAGTCAGAGTTAAAGGGGTTGTAAACCCTTGTGTTCTTTCACCTTAATGCATCCTATTCATTTAAGGTGAAAAACCTTCTGTCATGCAGCAGCCCCCCAGACACCCTGTTTTACTTACCTGAACCCGTTCTTTCTCTCCCCAGGGATGAGCACACCAGCTCTAGTCGGTATCTTGTGTCCTGATTGAATAGATTGATAGCAGCGCAGCCATTGGCTCCCGCTGCTGTCAATCAAATCCAATGACGCAGACGCCGGGGGGCAGGGCGGAGTCCTGCTGTCTGTGTCAATAGACACAGCAGCAGGACGCGGGAGCCCACCCACATGGGTGTCCCGAAGGAGAGCTCTTCTCCGACAGGGCACTCGAGAAGAGGAGGAGCCACAATCGCTGCTGAGGGACCCCAGAAGAGGAGGATCGGGGCCACTCTGTGCAAAACCAACTGCACAGAGGAGGTACGTATGGCATGTTTGTTATTAAAAACAAACAAACAAGGGTTTAGTAACCCTTTAAGTGAAGTACACGCATGGAGTCAGCGCTAGGTGCACGGTGGGGCTGCATACAGGGAGCGAGGTAGCGGAGATACGCTGGACAGGTGGAGAGGGAAAGGGCTCCTAAATGCATCAGTGACTGTGGTGGTGTAAAATACATCAAGATGGTTTATAAAATTTTAGCCGTCTGTTCAAGTAAAGGTACCCCATGTGTAAGGCAGTGACTCTGTTCAAAGTGCCTAGCATAGCCCAGAAGAACCCACCCTTTTGGTACAGGTCCCTTTTAAGGGCCCAGCATCCTTAAAGAAGAACCCACCCTGGGGTATGCCTCTTTCGTGACCCTTACTTGGCACCCAATGAGGAGGGAAACATGGAGGAAGTACCCCCGCCTACCCTCTACACTGTCCTGCTATCTGAAGCAGAATTTATCAATCTTTTCAACACAGAGAAAACCTTGAAATAACTTTCCGGTCTCTGTGAACCCCTGCTAAAATTACTATATCTACAACTCATGATAACATTAGTCAGTGAAAAGAATGCTCCTTACTTCCTCTGAGAGGCAGATCATTGGTCATTGCTCAAGGAACCCCTAACAAACTTTGGAGGCACCCTAGGGTTTCATGGAAGCCTGGTTGAGAAACCCTGGTCTGAAGGATATCTCTCAGAGGTGTTTCCACGTAGAGCCACACATTGTCTTCCAATGCTATGTGATGACTCTTGCAGCTTTCATTAAGAGGATACCTGGTGATCCTGCCATGGAGGTCCTTGTTTAGACAATTGTCTCCCAATTGGGCTTATGCAGTATCATCCTATCCAAAATATGACCACTATGTTGATACAAAAAAACAAGACACTATTGTCACAAAAGTGAAATTTTAAGGCACCAAAAGGCCTCTTCCTCAGAAAGTGGTCCTTTCCGGCCTGGAAATGTTGCAGCACTGAGGAGTAAAGCTGGATGAAAAATAGGTAAGAGCAAAATTCAATTAAATAAAAAATGGAAGTTGTTCATGGTATATAATGCTTTAGAAACGTAAATGTAAGGAGAACTGAAATTGAAGTGCCACACCACTGCTAATAGGTCCAGATACAACTTTATTCCATTAAAAGCCATGGGCACAATACAAAAGTATCCAACATCTTTCAGGGGTCCACATGCCCCCTTCATCATGGCTTGACTGACAACAATGCGAACAAATCAGAAGTGAGCTGGACCTAAAACTGTATTTTTTCCAGTGTGAACTACAAACACAGGCCTTAGCAGTTTGTTGGATCTGGACTTCTTAGCAAAGGTGTGGCGCTTTAATTCTCCTTACAAAACACTAAAAGCCAAAGAGACTGTGAAGGTCCTCTGTGGTATAGAAGATGCCTGCCTAGGAACCAGATCATTTACACCAACATCAATACCTTAGGTTAACAATACCAGTAAGATAACCCTATAGGTCCAGCACTATCTTTCCACTTTCCTCAACTTATAAACCTAAATGTCATCCAGTTAGGGTTTAGATCTACTTTGATTCAGCAAATATATACCATCAACTGAAATCAGTTTGGGGTGGACTGACCCTTTAAGCTAGTTCTATTTTTTTACCACATAAATATTCTTTCCAGCACCCCCTGATGAAGATACGAAATACCCCTTGTATCGAACACACGTAGGGGAAGGGGACAAGACGGAACGTTATACATACAACCTGTTGGGACAGATTAGCACACCACCCCATACCGGCCGCTGTTGCCCGTTCGTCTCTGCTGTTTTAGTGTGGCGCCCTTAAGCGCCTTGTTACTGTGAGTACCCATTGCGGGATTTGTTTATGATTTTAATAAATTTAGTACATACTGCACCATGAAGTCCTTTTTATGTTGATATATTGAGGTACAAACGGGAATGCTGTGAGGAACAGAGGCACCAGTGCAAATCTATCCAGGACCCTGCATATAACATCGAACCCAGAGAGGTTCTAAGGCGCATTCTGACCAAGCTTAATTGCAAGGTCGCACGCCCTAAGGTGAGGGGCTATCACCTGGGGGGGAGCACTTGTATGAGTGCACAGCACTTTAGTTTGTGTTCACCATAACACATGAATGGATTGTGGAAGATCTGTGGACTGTTAATTTGATCATTGCACAGCAACACAGCACTGAATTGCATAGAATCACATGGATGCAACACCAAATCGCATGGATGCGGTTTTTTGTATTTTTTAACTTTTTATAGTTTGAACATTGCACTAACACCATATTGCATAGATGCAGCACTGAAATGCATGGATGCAACACTAAATCGGACTGTTAATTTAATCATTGCACAGCAACACAGCACTGAATTGAATAGAATCACATGGATGTAGCACCAAATCGCATGGATGCATTTTTTTGTATTTTTTAACTTTTTATTGTTCGAACATTGCACTAACACCATATTGCATAGATGCAGTACTGATATGCTTGGATGCAACACTAAATCGCAATGGATGTTTGTGTTGAATTATCTATTAATGTTTTAAAATTGCACAAGCTTTGTGGAATATTTGCAATACACAGGCTTATTGGAGCAGTTTTACCTATTTATTCATTCATTGAAATTTATTGCACATTAATGTATAGTATAGTATTAATAGTTATTAATAGATTTTGTATATGTTAGGCACAATATCACTTTATTAATATTTTAGTGGAAATTTCTTATTTTTTATTTTGATAAGCGCAGCGTGTGTACAATTTGGTTTAACTATTTTGCATGGTTATGAGAAATGCGTAACGTTAGCAGCTGATCATTTGCAAAGATATACTATTTTGGAGACCAGATTTGGTCAATTACCTGGAGGCTCACAGGACTACAAATTAGCATTCTGGTATAGAAGATGCCTGCCTAGGAACCAGATCATTTACACCAACATCAATACCTTAGGATAACAATACCAGTAAGATAACCCTACAGGTCCAGCACTATCTTTCCACTTTCCTCAACTTAGAAACCTAAATGTCATCCAGTTAGGGTTTAGATCTACTTTGATTCAGCAAATATATACCATCAACTGAAATCAGTTTGGGGTGGACTGACCCTTTAAGCTAGTTCTATTCTTTTTACCACATAAATTTTCTTTCCAGCATACAAAATAATCAGAATTTTCTGCTAGACATTGTTGATTTGTTCCCTGTGAACCTAACATCAATCCTGATATGAGAAGGCCACTACAGAAGTTCAATGTTAAACATCCTTGGAAGCAAACAACTCAAGTTGTATGTGCCTGTTTAATATTTTAAAAGTCCTTCAGCAGATGTTTTTAGTTTACATTGGTAGTGGACCAAAAAATGTTCAGACAAGCCAAAACCACAAATTAATAAGATAAACCGCAGAGTGGATCGAATTGTTTGGGGACAGAAATAGTTCTCCTGGAACCCGGAGCTTGAATGTAATTTCATCTTAATTTTCTGCCCTCTATTCTAGCTTGTGTGACTTACAATGTGCTTGATGTGAGACGAAATGCTGTGCAATGCTTACTCCATCTTTGTTTCCATTCTCCTGTGTCTAACGTAAAGTGAACAGCTATGAACCATATAAAGTCTTTCAAATAAAATAACCATATGTCTAAAAATTATGAATTTCTTTTTTGATTTTTCTCTATCCAGTGCACCCAACATCCCATTTGACAGCAGACAATGTTGCCAGGCAAGACACAGCTATAAGTGAGATTTTCAATCTTTTTCTTGTTGAACCTTTTCTATTTAGCAGTGATTTAGCAAGGACCCTGGACCCTTAAAGGGGACCTGTACCAAAATGAATGTCTAAGTGTCTCAAAGTATCATGGAAACCAGGAAACCCTCATAAGAATTAATGAATGGGAAGATGTAGACATGTCTTGTTCGAAATCTGGAGGCTGATCTCTCCCCCCCGCCCCCTTTATTCAGTATAAGGCATATAGTCTTCGCTATACCATGTGATCTTTTAGTGCTTATGATGCCGTTTGTTCTGTGGGGGGAGCTCCTGAAGAAGCTTCTCTATGCGAAACATGTTGAGAAGATAGCTGCCCACCCATAAGTTACCAATTTGTATTTTGGAAGATATCTATCGCCATATATACAGTATCTCACAAAAGTGAGTACACCCCTCACATTTTTGTAAATATTTTATTATATCTTTTCTTGTGACAACACTGAAGAAATTATACTTTGCTGCAATGTAAAGTAGTGAGTGTACAGCTTGTACAACTGTGTAAACTTGCTGTCCTCTCAAAATAACTCAACACACAGCCATTAATGTCTAAACCTATGGCAACAAAAGTGAGTACACCCCTAAGTGAAAATGTCCAAATTGGGCACAAAGTGTCAATATTTTGTGTTGCCACCATTATTTTCCAGCACTGCCTTAATGCTCTTGGGCATGGAGTTCACCAGAGCTTCACAGGTTGCCACTGGAGTCCTCTTCCACTCCTCCATGAGGACACCACGGAGCTGGTGGATGTTAGAGACCTTGCGCTCTTTCACCTTCCATTTGAGGATGCCCCACAGATGCTCAATAGGGCTTAGGTCTGGAGACATGCTTGGCCAGTCCATCACCTTTACCCTCAGCTTCTTTAGAAAGGCAGTGGTCGTCTTGGAGGTGTGTTTGGGGTCGTTATCATGTTGGAATACTGCCCTGAGGCCCAGTCTCTGAAGGGAGGGGATCATGCTCTGCTTCAGTATGTCACAGTACATGTTGGCATTTATGGTTCCCTCAATGAACTGTAGCTCCCCAGTGCCGGCAGCACTAATGTAGCCCCAGACCATGACACTCCCACCACCATGCTTGACTGTAGGCAGGACACACTTGTCTTTGTACTCCTCACCTGGTTGCCACCACACACGCTTGACCCCATCTGAACCAAATAAGTTTATCTTGGTCTCATCAGATCACAGGACATGGTTCCAGCAATCCATGTCCTTAGTGTGCTTGTCTTCAGCAAACTGTTTGCGGGCTTTCTTGTGCATCATCTTTAGAAGAGGCTTCCTTCTGGGACAACAGCCATACAGACCAATTTGATGCAGTGTGCAGCATATGGTCTGAGCAATGACAGGCTGACCCCCCACCCCTTCAACTCTGCAGCAATGCTGGCAGCACTCATATGTCTATTTCCCAAAGACAAACTCTGGATATGACGCAGAGCACGTGCGCTCAACTTCTTTGGTCGACCATGGCGAGGCCTGTTCTGAGTGGAACCTGTCCTGTTAAACTGCTGTATGGTCTTGGCCACTGTGCTGCAGCTCAGTTTCGGGGTCTTGGCAATCTTCTTATAGCCTAGGCCATCTTTTTGTAGAGCATCAATTCTTTTTTTCAGATCCTCAGAGAGTTCTTTGCCATGAGGTGCCATTTTGAACTTCCAGTGACCAGTATGAGAGAGTGAGAGCGATAACACCAAATTTAACACACCTGCTCCCCATTCACACCTGAGACCTTGTAACACTAAGGAGTCACATGACAACGGGAGGGAAAGTGGCTAATTGGGCCCAATTTTAACATTTTCACTTAGGGGTGTACTTACTTTTGTTGCCAGCGATTTAGACATTAATGGCTGTGTGTTGAGCTATTTTGAGGGGACAGCAAATTTACACTGTTATACAAGCTGTACACTCACTACTTTACATTGTAGCAAAGTGTCATTTCATCAGTGTTGTCACATGAAAAGATATAATAAAATATTTACAAAAATGCGAGGGGTGTACTCACTTTTGTGAGATACTGTAAGATATACTTTTATGGCATGTTACTATGTTCTGGGTGTTGGCAGGTTATATGCAGGTCTCTATACATGTGTGGTCGTATGTACATATTGCACAATAGAGTGCATTTTATTAATTGTGTACATTAAATGGATTGATTTTAAAGAGTTGTCTAATTTCCTTTCCTTTCCTATAGGGAAAAAAAGAAAAAAGTCCCACATTTTTTCTCTTATTGGTCTTGAAATCAGATAACTAGCATTTTCAATAGGAAGTTGGCAGTGGCAGCCAGCATATTTCTTAATACAAGTTTTCATTGTAGACTTTCCTATTTAATAGACGAAGCAAACTGTTTTAGACTTAAAGTGATATTAACCCCGTTCAGCAGCGGATTAAATTACCTACTGAGTATGCAGCTTTGTTATCTTTTAATCCTTGCCTATGGTCCAGTTTAAGCTGGCCACTGCCCCAAGTTACCTGTTTCAGGGTGGCTCCTTTCTCTTTCTATGGAGCCATACTTGCATGCAGGGACTAGAACCGTGCCTCTCTACACAACTGTGTGCACAACTGTGTACATCGATAGAAACACACAGCCCCACAGCCTAGGATGGCAAGCCATTCGCCGGCTCTTTCCACCTTCCTTCCCCTTTATTCTCCAAACTAACAGAATGGCCCCAGACCACCCTGTCCACTGTTATTTTTTTTCTGTGAAGACCAGAAGTTCAAGGAAGCAGCACTGAGAGAGTATGAGCCAGCAGCATTGAAAGTTGTAAACTACAAGTACTGGGGTGAGATTTTTCAACAAATAGATTATTGGAGAATGTTTATGTTATTGTTTTCAAAGTGTTAAGCCAAAAATGCTCAGTGTTCAATACGGCTTTAACTAATTGACTCTTGAATTTTCCATTTTCCACCTCTGCCTCTGGGCTAAATTTATTTTAACAAACAAGCTGCCCTAGGAGTTATAAAATAATAAAAAAAAAAAAAAAATCCTGCAGTAATTCTTTTCTGTCACTAGATATCTTTAGTCTCCTGAGTTTAATGATATACAGCGTCATTCAAGCTGGAAGACTGAGGGCATAATGTGAGTGCAGGACGTCATGGACCCACCCCCTGAGGAGGCATCTGCACAGTGCCCTTAAAGGCAAGGGCTAAGGGTGGAGTGATGCTGCTGCTATATGCTGATGTGATAATAGAGCCATGGACTTGTTATATGCATCACCATCAGTCACATAGAGGCTGTGCACAGGCTGGGGAGAATTACAGGATGTGGCAACACTGGAGCGCTCACACAAGCGAGACAACACTACTGCTGCAATGCAATCTGGCCAATACGCATTGTCGCCATACTTGTTCATTCTCTGAAAAGTGATCCACGGTGGACTAAGCAGCCACTGTCAGGAATTCAGTAGGCGATTCCTAATTTTCTTTTTTTCTGCTTTTTTTGCAGAGCGTCAATTTTTAATGGGACTAATACGCTGCAAATGTGAGCCAAGCGTTGTTGCAGTGAGGCCTCGTTGACTTCAGTGGGCAAGTTAGATAAATGGTTTTCGGTGGGCAGTCAAAGGGTGGCAAAAGGGTTGGGAAAACCATGGCTCCACCACCTGTTACTACTACCCACACATGTGAAAGGCCGAAAGGAAACTGGTAGCAAGTCAATGATATCCTATGGGGATTTAACCACTTGCCAACCGCGCTAGTGCTGAATGATGGCTACAGCGCGGCCGTCCAGTTCTGGGAGGCCTGGGGAGGCGGTCATATGACACCTTCATCTTTGTGATCGTGCCCGCGGGGCAATGTTGATCACAGGTTGAGGTAAAGAGCCATCTAGCGGCTCTTTACAACGTGGTCAGCTGTGTCCAACCACCACTGATCAGGATATAAACAGAAGCCGGTTATTGGCATTCTGTTCCTCAGTTCTGTTCCATGTTGATAGTGTGAGGAGAGCCGATAATCAGCTTCTGTAAAAAGGACATGTACACAGATTATCAGGGCACTAATTATCAGTGTCCTGACTCTCAGTGCAGTCCCACCAGTGCCCACTAATGCTGCCAATCAGTGCCCATCAGTGCCCCCTCATCAGTGTCACCTATCAGTGCCTCCTACCAGTGCCCATCAGTGCTGTCTACTAGTGCCCATCAGTGCCACCTATCAGTGCTCATCAGTGCCGCCTATCAGTGCCCATCAGTGCCGCCTATCAGTGCAGCCTTATAAGTCCCTCCTCATCAGTGCCCAACAGTACTGCCTCATCAGTGCCCAACAATGCTGCCTCATCAGTGCTCATCAGTGCAGCCTCATCAGCGCACATTAGTGAAGGAGAAAAATTACCTGTTTGCAAAATGTTATAATAAACTATAAAAACGTTTTTTTTCTTTCAAAATGTTTGGTCTTTCTTTGTTTATTTAGCAAATAATAAAAAAAAAAACCCAGTGATGATTAAACATCACCAAAACAAAGCTCTATTTGTGTGAAAAAAATTATAAAAACATCATATGGGTACAGTGTTGCATGACTGCGCAATTGTCATTCAAAGTGTGACAGCGCTGAAAACTGAAAATTCGCCTGGGCAGGAAGGGGCTAAAAGTGCCCAGTAGGCAAGTGGTTAAAGGACCAAGCAATATACAATTTTTTTGTTTTTTTGGGATGTACATACATTTTAAGAGTTGGATTGTAGACTTTTTTAGGGATTGTTAGATTGATGGTTTACAGTTTATGCACTAAACTTGTCTCCTATATCTGAACTGTCCCAGAGTGCCAAAAAGAAAAGCACCACAGGAAGAAAACATGAATTTATGTGAATCGCAGGTTAGTAAACTTTTACTTTTGGAAGCATTAAGACCTCAATAAAATATTTAACAAATGATTAAAGGGCAGAAGACAAGGAATATAAGGGACATGATTTGTGTTCTGCAGTATTTGTTATTAAAGCTTTTCCAGGTCCCTGATGCCCCATATTTCCTTTTTCAAATCTCTCTCTCCATTATTCATATCCACCATTCTGCAGAATAAATCAGCGATCCCTCCTCCCTTCCAATTTTCCATTTTCCTTCAGCTTTGGGAAACATATTTTAAAATACATTGCCATTTACTGAAATGTATCCAGCATAATCTCTCTATATCTTTTCTTTAGTCACCTTCTTCCAGCAAGCAAAACGAGTATAAATTCTGCTCCAAACATTGCCGAAAAATAGGAAACTTTTAGAAAGCTCCAAATAATATCATCATCATCATCATCATCATCATCAACTTAAAAATGGAAAACATTTAGAAAACTACAACGAATGTAATAATCATCATCATCATCGGTACTGTAGTTATCTGTATTTTCAGAAGTACATGTAAACAGTAATAATTGCATGAAAAATATAAGGGTTACTTTGCCTCCCGAATGATTTGTAGCTGTGTATATCCAGCTTTGAGATTTACACAGCTCTGCCACACAGCACAGGTCTATCTGGTAGGACAGGAGACCTCATTTTTCTCTGCTGCTGTAAAAAACACTTAAAGGTCCTGTCCCTCCCCCATCCTGTGACTGGTCAGTGAAGGAGAAGCAGCAGACTGAAGAGCTTATCTCTCTGTCACCATGCTCCAGTGGTGGCTGGTGCTCAATTTTTTTTTGGGGGGGGGGGCGGCAAACAAACCCCCCCCCCCTCCCGCCAGGTCCGCACTTACCCCATCTAGGTCGCGGGCAGCTTCTCCTCCTGGGCAATCCAGTCTTAAGACCCGCTTCCTGACCTGATTGGCCGGGAGGAGAAACAGAAAAACAATAGCAAATGTTGATTCGCTAATGTCAGAAGTGGGTGAGCTCAACCTTTTTGAAGCTAATTAGAGCCTCTGGCTCTAATCATGTGCTTCAAAAAAAAAAAAAAATGCGCCCCGCATGGAGATTAGGGGCCAGCGCATGGAGATTAGGGGGGTGGCACCCCTCGCCCCTTATGGAATGGCCCCTGCTGCCATGCTCCTTCATCCTATCAGAATGCCCTCAGTTGGCACACTGCAGTACTGCTGTAAACTTTGAGGATGAATTGCCCCACAGTGGCTGCAGTTACAGAGGTTTTTCCAATTGCATAACACACTTTTCGATCGTGTAAGCCTACCTTACTTGCCATGGAAAGAAAGGTGAGCTTTAAAGCCCATGCAGTGAGGATGTGCCTGCACTACACGGGTTAACTGCTTATTTTGTTCAGGGGGGAGGAGAAAGCTTATACTCACCCGAACTTCCACTCCACCGGCAAACGGCACTTCCCAATGATCCAGCGGCGGTGGACTGTTCCCGATGTTCTCATATCCAGAGCAGGTCTATGGGCGTAATGACGTTAGGCACAGCGCACCACACAAGGCCGCTAGACCTTGTGGAGGGGCTCCTTAGGTAAGTTTAACTCTGTTCTCCAATCCCCTAGACAAAAATGAACAGTCAACTTTATTTTTGCCTGGAGCTGGGCTTCAACACCCAGCCACTGCACATATGCATTCATGGCGGCAGGAGGTTGTGTGCTTAAGGAGTGCTCACAGCGTACTCCCTACACACTGACCTAGCTGTCATCGAGAGCACTTGGTAACTTATTGGGAGCCAGTGGGGCAGGCTCCTGAAGATGTGACCACTGTCAGAGTCAATCACATTCAGTCAGTCATATGGTACAGAATGCACGTGCCCTCTTTGGCTTTAAAGCCCACTTAAAGGGCTGCTAGGAATCAGCATTAAGGTGTTAAAGATCATTTACTCTTTGGTAAACATGTGTAAATATATGAATGTCAATAACCCGGCTCCAGGTACATTTCAACCACTTCTGGACTCCCCGACGCATATGTACTGCGGCAGGGTGGCCCTCCAGCGCAAAATCACATACCTGTATGTGATTTTGTTTTCTGGGGCGTGCACGCACGCCGCCGGTGACCCGTACCTGCTGTGATTGCGGAAGCCAATCGGCTGGTCCAGCGGACCCAATGTCCGCCGGAACCTGCTGATCATTTCCGAGGCAGACAGAAAGGCGGTCTGCCTATGTAAACAAGGCAGATCACTGTTTTGTGACAAGAAAAGACAGAGATATTTTGTTTCTGCTAAGCAGGAACACAGATCTCTGTATTCTTATGGTACAAGCACCTCCCCCACAGTTAGAAAGCACGCCCAGTGAACACATTTAACCCTTTGATTGCCTCTGATGCTAACCCCTTCCCTGCCAGTGTCATTTGTACAGTTACAGTGCATATTATTTAGCACTGATCACTGTATTGGTGTCACTGGTCCCCCAAAAAGTGTCAAAAGTGTCACTTGGTGTCCGATTTGTCTGTCGCAATGTCGAAGTCCCAAGAAGACCCGAAGAAGATGGAAAGAAGAAGACTTCAAATAAAGGAATTGTCAGAAACTGTCTCTTGTCATTTTTAACATTTTTGACACTTTTTTGTGAAATGGTAGGGGTACTTTTGTACCCCCTTACCATTTCACACAGGGGGGGGTGGGATCTGGGGGTCCCCTTGTTAAAGGGGGCTTCCAGATTCCGATAAGCCCCCCGCCCGCAGACCCCCACAACCACCGGGCAAGGGTTGTGGGGATGAGGCCCTTGTCCTCATCAAGATGGGGGCAAGGTGCTTTGGGGGAGACCCCAAAGCACCCTCCCAATGTTGAGGGCATGTGGCCTGGTACGGTTCAGGAGGGGGGGCGCTCTCTTGTCCCCCCTCTTTTCCTGTGGCCTGCCAGGTTGCGTGCTCGGATAAGGGTCTGGTATGGATTTTTAGGGGGACCCCATGCCATTTTTTTTTATTTTTGCCGTGGGATTCCCCTTAATATCCATACCAGACCTGAAGGGCCTGGTATTGAATTTCGGGGGAACCCCACGCATTTTTTTTTTTTATTTTTTTTTTTATTAATGCTGTTTTTATCAATGAACTTTTATGTGTATTGCCGGACGGACATTTCATTATAGCCACGAAATGAACCAGAAAAAAAAAAAAAAAGTTTAGTGCTGCGCCCGTTCAACCTATGCAAATGCATTTACGTTGCTTGACATTTACTAAGATTTTGCTGGCGCAGTGAACTAAAGCATTTGAACAAGTGCAAATGCCGTTTGAGCATGCGTGGTGCATAAATTGACCTCCCGCAGTTCCAAATGTATTTGCCGGCGCAAGCCGGCTTGTTCGGAGAAAGTTACTTTCTCATTCTATTTTGGGCATATTTATGACTTGGGCAGTTAGTACTATACTTCCTCACATCACCCCACATCACCCCCATAATATTGGCACTTCCAGCTTGTTTAAATTTTAGGTTAAAGATGCCGTGCGCCTTGTCTATAGTGGCGTACCGATCGCCTCTTCCCGTGCGCCGGGAAGAGAATAGTAAATGGGGGATTGCTCTGTGTTACCGGCGCAAATGTTTTGTAAATAGGAAAATGTCATTTGCGCATCGGCGTGCGCCGCAACTCATGGCGCAAATGGTTCGTAAATCAGCCCAAATATTTTTGACTTTCTGCTGTAAAACACATCCAATAAAAAAAATGAAAAAAACAAATTTCCTTATAAATTTAGGCCAATGTGTATTCTGTTACATTTTTTTTGTAAAAAAATCCCAATAGGCATATATTGATTGTATATGCTATAACCTTTGCGCAAACCAAATGGGGTATTTTTATTTATTAATTTTTTTATTCTTTTACTAGTAATGGCGGCAAACAGCGACTTATAGCGGGACTGCGATATTGCGGCGGACAGTCAGACCCTCACTGACACTTTTGACACTTTTTTGGGGGACCAGTGACACTAATACACTAATGCTAAAAAAATATGCACTGTCACTGTACTAATGACACAGGGTCGATGAAAGGGTTAACTGTGTGCCTAGCCAGTGTCTTAGTACACTGTGTGGGGGGTGCTTTTACTAGGGGAAGTCATGGATCCTAGTCCCTGCTTTGCAGGAATACAGGATCCATGCCTTCCCTACTGACAGAACGGTGATCTGCCTTGTTTACATAGGCAGACCGCTGTTCTGTCTCTGTGCTGGATGATCGGTGGGTGCCAGAGGACATCGAGTCCGTGGTACCCACAGATCAGCTCCCGCTGTGCATGATCACAGGCTGCCGGCGGTGCGCGTACGTGATTCGGCGCAGCAGTGCCACCGTGCCACCGTATCAGTAAGTTATATGGGCGGCAAGTGGTTAAGGTAAAAAACCTTTTGGCTTTAGAACCACTTTAAGTTGACATACCCTTTAAATTCTCTGTTTAGCCCAGAGACTAATATTGAGTCCGCCTTCTTTTATTATTAGACCTAAACAGAGATTACCTAATTACTGCTGGGAATAGTGGAGACATTGTTTTTGCAATCTCCTGTACAGAGAATGTGTGATGCTGATAGTTTATTTAAACCTTCATTTCGTTTCAGCAGAGAAAATACACAGTTAGAATTTACTGTAAATGATGCAAGAGAAGATATTTACATGGACAATCCGGTTATTTATAACTCCGTCTCTTGAAAAGCCAACAAGCTCTGAGTCAGTAAATAATACTATGTGTATCTATTTGTTTAGGCGCTGTGAAAAGTTTGATATATACAGAACATCGAATGCACAAAAACAAAGCAGAGAAATCTAGACTAAAGTATGGCGGGTAACGTCACATAATTATATTATAAACACTGGGCTTATATATTTTCAGCCTGGTAATCATAAAAGGGGGGGGGGAGGGGGGAGTTAAAAAAAAACCCTTAGTAAGGTAAGCACTGCTATTAAATCACATTCTAGGAAGTAAATAGGTGAAGGAGATCCACAGGTCATTCTTTCCTTTCTAGGTGGATCATCCACAGCAGGGGTCTCCAATGTTTAAACAGAGGGCCAGTTTCCTGTCATTAAGACATTAGAGGGGCCGGACTGTGGCCAGTGGAAGGAATAGCTCCCCGTCAATCGTTGGTGTCAGTGGGAGGAATAGTGCCCCATCGTTGGTGTCAGTGGGAGGAATAGTGCCCCATCGTTGATGTCAGTGGGAGGAATAGTGCCCCATCGTTGGTGTCAGTGGGAGGAATAGTGCCCCATTGTTGGTGTTAGTGGGAGGAATTATGTCCCATTGGTTGTGTCAGTGGCAGGATTTATGTCCTATTGTTGGTTTCAGTGGGAGGAATAGTGCCCTATCGTTAGTATCAGTGGGAGGAATAATGCCCTATTGTTGGTATCAGTGGGAGGAATAGTGCCCCATCGTTGGTGTCAGTGGGAGGAATTATGTCCCATCGTTGGTTTTAGTGGGAGGAATTATGTCCTATTGTTGGTGTCAGTGGCAGGAATTATGTCCCATCATTGGTGTCAGTGGGAGGAATAGTGCCCCATCGTTGATGTCAGTGGTAGAAATAGTGCCCCATCTTGGTGTCAGTGGGAGGAATAGTGTCCCATCATTGCTGTCAGTGAGAGAAATAGCACCCCATTGTTGGTGTCAGTGGCAGGAATTATGTCCCATTGTTGGTGTCAGTGGCAGGAATTATGTCCCATTGTTGGTGTCAGTGGCAGGAATTATGTCCCATTGTTGGTGTCAGTGGCAGGAATTATGTCCCATTGTTGGTGTCAGTGGCAGGAATTATGTCCCATTGTTGGTGTCAGTGGCAGGAATTATGTCCCATTGTTGGTGTCAGTGGCAGAAATAATGCCTCAAGAGCTAAACATGATAAAGTCAAGCAAAGGGCCGCAATTTGGACACCACTGATCTACAGTATGGTTTTTTCACTTCATATAAGATCGGCAAAAGTATTCTGGCGGCCATGTTCTGCTTCACTTTAAGCATTTACCTTTTACATAAACTGGTCCACGCAGACAAGGGCAATTTCTAAAAATAAAAAATATTGTTTAATACAATTGCCATACCTGTAGACCTATACTGTCACCCATGGAGCCTGGCTAAAATACTCCCAATTATTACATTCCTAGGTCCTAGATTATTTCTGGTCAAAATTCCCACTGAGCCTTCTTCTTTGAGGACCTTTAAGAATAAGACCAAGTGGCCATTTTGTTGCAGCCCATAGTATGAGATGGAAACATTAAAATTTTAGTCCAATATGAAGTTTATTCAAAATATTAAGTGCAACAGCAACACATTTCGGAGGTCTGACATCATTCCCTTCATCAGTGCTTTAAAGCATGTGTCGGAAATACTCCCATTGGTTACATTCCTGGCAGAAATACTCCCAATTATTACATTCCTAGGTCTTGGCTTATTTCCGGAAAAAATCCCACTGAGCCTTCTTCTTTGAGGACAACTAAAGTGACCATATTTTTTGTTTTCCTCAAAGAATAAGACTCAGGGGCCATTTTGTTGCAGCCAAGAGTATGAGATGAAAACTTTAAAATATTGGGAGTATTTCAGCCAGGCTCCATGGTGAAAAAAGGGCCTACAAATTCTGAAACTGAGATTGAAGTGCCACACCCAGAAATTTGAATCCAATATGAGTTTTTTTTCTACTTATTGAGTACAATAGCCAACGCATTTCGGAGGCCTTACATCATCCCCTTCATCAGAGCTTTGAAGAGTGTGAAGTAAAAAATGCTATATTCAAACATGTGAATATACACTACAAGGCAGTAGAAATCAGCCTCTGGCTGGTTAGACCACAGGCAAAAGGGCTTTAAGTGGAACTAATCTCCTATTGGTGGGGAAATAAGCTCTTGTCAAAATGTGTGACTATGCACAGGTTACCTCCTACAAATTTACCTCCTGCTATGACGTCCTCCAGCGATGACAAGTCTAGGATCCTTTTACCACTTCATCCCAAGCCACTGCCAACTCCATCTCCTTATTATATTCTTATCATTCTAGAATTGCAGTGAGCGGAAGAATGGGAGAGCAGCTTGAATATTTATGGAAACCCAGCCAATCCCTGGAGAGGTGTGTCCAGAAGGTGGTTGGAGAGCCAATACATAGTCCAAGGCACCAGAGCAGAGGGTCTTTTGATCCTGGGTGAACCCTGCTGGAGCAGCCCCCTGACTGAGGGGCTCTGCCCCTCTGGGCAGTCCGCTTAGATACTGCTGTGAGATCATCAAGGCCATGGCTTTGGCTGGGGGGTCTATTCCCTAAAATATGGGGTTTCCTGTTTTTTTTGTTATCCACTCTGGAGGATACCAGGAGGAGGCTGGATGGAAGAGGGTCCATTGGTTCATGGTATTGTGATTCTGCATCTCCCTCACTAAGAAGCACTCAGTGGATATCAGAAAGTGGCAGCTGATGATCCTGAGGCCTGTGAGTACTGACTTATGTTCTATGCCCCAGAGATGGTATGCAGTCCTCAGCTCTACACAGCAGCAAGCTTTGGTGTTTCTTCAAGTAAGTAAAGACTTTGTGGGAGTCCTCTGCCAGGAATGTGTGAAGAGTCCTCAGTTACTTCAGTTCCCTTGGGGTATCCCATGCCTCCCCCATACCTATCCAAATTTTACATCAGCAATAAAAATACAAAAGATACCCCTAGACTGTTTAATTGAGCCAGTGAGAGAGAAGAAAATGCCACGTGCCTGGCTGCATGTGCTTTAGTGGGGATACAGGAACACTTAATACAAACGAATCCTGCAGGAAGTAGCGCTACACCACCAATAAAGCTGTGATGAAACTTGAAATCAGGAGGGTGAGAGTCAACTTGATTGATGGCTGATTGTCTCCAAAGAGGTCAGTGACCCCAGGCTATGCTCCCTTTAAGGACTCTTATACTTTACCAAATTTTTTGGCCTTTTCTGGCCAATCTTGACCTTTCACCTCTCTCCATTGGGCAGTCATAGGAATTTGTAACTACCTCATAGGCAATTCCTTTAGTTTAGGGAAGGGGTGTCAAGCTCAGTTTCATTGTGGGTCACATGAGCATTATGGTTGCCATCAAAGGGCCAGTTGTATCTGTAAGACTAGATGTCCAGAGCTCCTCCCCCCTAATTAAGATTTCAAGAGCTTCCCCACCCTCAGAAGTCAAGAGTCCTCCACCCTCCCTTACATCACAGTGAACCCATTTTACCTTGTGCTGCTACCTGGAAAAAGCTGGTGGTGGAGCTGGAAAGCAGAAAGCGTAGGGCCTGGAGGAGGACCAGAGGTGGGGCAGGAGTCAGCTGCCAAAATCTGCTCATTGCTGAGACCAGGGGAGGCGGAGATGAGGGGGTGCTCGGATTACTGGGAAAGAGGCGCAGGAACTGTAGATGGAGTTCTGTCTGATCCCCACTGCTGAGACAGGGGGAGCCCCTCCCAGCTGCATGGAGAAGTGCAGGATATGGTGGAGGAGTTATATCCCCCTCTCTGCTGCCGACTGCTGGGACAAGGTGGGACAGAGATGGGGGGCTGCAGCTGCAGGAGAAGTGTGAAGTGTGAGGGTCACGTGAAATGGTCTGGTGGGCCGGATTCAGCACTGGGGCCTTGTGTTTGATACATGTGGTCTAGAGGTTATCAGCATCCGGGGCTCTCTTTCTATAGGGTCAAGGGACCTTCATCCTTGAAAGAGAACCTGCCTTTCCATTCATGGCAAAGTGGCAAGGCCTATGTAAAACCCACCCAAATTACCACTTTATACTCACCTTTCCAGCTCTCCCCACTGCTCCTTTCTCTGTGCCCATTGACAACGTGGTGCGAGTTTATCCCACATCTGTCAAGTACTGGTGGCAGCACGTTCAGACTTGACCAACCATTTGTCACATATTGTTGAAAGTGACCACTGTTGTCAGTTGTTACACCCACCACCATAGCTCCCAACTGTCCCTGATTTCAAGGAACTGTCCCCAATTTGGAACAAAGTCCCTCTGTCCCTCTTTCCTCCTCATTTCTCCCATTTTGGTCTAATATATATAGTTGTATATAAAATGCACTTATTATCTTTCAAAATGTGTTTCCCAGTGCTAAAGCTTTCATCCAATTTCTAATTTTCTAAATTGCTGCACTTTTAATTTTCAAAAGCCAATAGTAGTAGTTTATAGTAGTGATAAAAAAGCACTTGTGGATTTAACTAAATTTTTTGCATAATTCTCCTATAGGGGGCATATCAGGGGGGTGTGTCCTATGCCTACATACTTTGTGAATAGGTGTCCCTCGTTCCGATCTCAAAAAGTTGGGAGGTATGCCCACCACTCCTGAATACCCAATGATTTTGAGTATGGCACCACCTAGCTCCAGGAGTTCTAACTTAATTTTGCCCTAATTGAGCAAGACTATAGGGTCTCTTTAATTAGTTTTCAATTAATATACGTATCAACTCATTAGCTAAGGTAAGTGCATCTCAAGATCAAGGTTTTGTCATCTACTGTATATATACTGTATACTGTTATTTTTGGACACTGAAAATGTTCTAATTCTAAAAACATCTGGACCTTGTGTTTCCGCTGAGAATTATATTTGTGCTTTTGGCAGGATTCTTAACGATGGTTGATTAACCCTTTTAAAGACTTATTTCCCTTAAGTTTTTGAAAAGGAACATGTTTTCAATCAGTTTGCACACTCTCATGATTGATATTGGGTTCAAGCATGAGTCTTAATTGACCAACTGGGAATAAGTATGAACGCTGCAAGACAAAGCACTTCCTGCTGAGAACTCCACCATCTGATAGAGAGGAACAGACAACCCCTATCTGTCGGAGTGTCTTTCTCAAAATAGCACACTCTGCATCCAACACTCCATATTTTAAATGAAGGTTTTGGCCAGTCTGGAAATTAATAGCAGCCACAGGCCATTCAGAAGGCATGAGAACAGACTTTTTCTCCTGCTTATAAAAAGACTCTTATTTTATTTTATCCCTAATCCTATTTTATGTATATATACATTATATAGTGTGCTTGTGTGTTTTATACAGCGCTGTGAAAAATCCCTTCCTGAATTTTTTAAGTTTTTTTGCATATTTGTCACACTTAACCACTTCAGCCCCGGAAGGATTTACCCCCTTCCTGACCAGAGCACTTTTTACAATTCGGCACTGCGTCGCTTTAACTGCTAATTGCGCGGTCATGCAATGCTCTACCCAAACGAAATTTGCGTCCTTTTCTTCCCACAAATAGAGCTTTCTTTTGATGGTATTTGATCACCTCTGCCGTTTTTATTTTTTGCGCTATAAACGGAAAAAGACTGAAAATTTTGAAAAAAAATGATATTTTCTACTTTTTGTTATAAAAAAAATCCAATAAACTAAATTTTAGTCATACATTTAGGCCAAAATGTATTCGGCCACATGTCTTTGGTAAAAAAAATGTCAATAAGCGTATATTTATTGGTTTGCGCAAAAGTTATAGCGTCTACAAACTAGGGTACATTTTCTGGAATTTACACAGCTTTTAGTTTATGACTGCCTATGTCATTTCTTGAGGTGCTAAAATGGCAGGGCAGTACAAACCCCCCCCAAATGACCCCATTTTGGAAAGTAGACACGCCAAGGAAATTGCTGAGAGGCATGTTGAACCCATTGAATATTTATTTTTTTTGTCCCAAGTGATTGAATAATGACAAAAAAAAAAAAAAAATTTACAAAAAGTTGTCACTAAATGATATATTGCTCACATAGGCCATGGGCATATGTGGAATTGCACCCCAAAATACATTCAGCTGCTTCTCCTGAGTACGGGGATACCACATGTGTGGCACTTTTTGGGAGCCTAGCCGCGTACGGGGCCCCGAAAACCCAGCACCACCTTCAGGATTTCTAAGGGCATACATTTTTGATTTCACTCCTCACTACCTATCACAGTTTTGAAGGCCATAAAATGCCAAGATGGCACAACCCCCCCCCAAATGACCCCATTTTGGAAAGTAGACACCCCAAGCTATTTGCTGAGAGGCATGGTGAGTATTTTGCAGCTCTCATTTGTTTTTGAAAATGAAGAAAGACCAGAAAAAAATTTTTTTTTTTTTCTTTTTTCAATTTTCAAAACCTTGTGACAAAAAGTGAGGTCTGCAAAATACTCACTATACCTCTCAGCAAATAGCTTGGGGTGTCTACTTTCCAAAATGGGGTCATTTGGGGGGGTTTTGTGCCACCTGGGCTTTCCATGGCCTCCGAAACTGTGATAGGCAGTGAAGAGTGAAATCAAAAATTTACGGCCTTAGAAAGCCTGAAGGCGGTGCTTGGTTTTCGGGGTCCCGTACGCGGCTAGGCTCCCAAAAAGTCCCACACATGTGGTATCCCCGTACTCAGGAGAAGCAACAGAATTTATTTTGGGGTGTAATTTCACAAATCCCCATGGCGTGTTTGAGCAATATAACATTTAGTGACAACTTTGTGCAAAAAAAAAAAAAAAAAATTTGTCTCTTTCCCGCAACTTGTGTCACAATATAAAATATTCCATGGACTCGACATGCCTCTCAGCAAATAGCTTGGGGTGTCTACTTTCCAAAATGGGGTCATTTGGGGGGGTTTGAACTGTCCTGGCATTTTATGCACAACATTTAGAAGCTTATGGCCCACATTATCCACTCTTCTAACCACTTGAAGACAAAGCCCTTTCTGACACTTTTTGATTACATGAAAAAATTATTTTTTTTTGCAAGAAAATTACTTTGAACCCCCAAACATTATATATTATTTTAAAGCAAATGCCCTACAGATTAAAATGGTGGGTGTTTCATTTTTTTTTTTCACACAGTAATTGCGCAGCGATTTTTCAAACGCATTTTTTGTGGAAAAAACACACTTTTTTAAATTTTAATGCACTAAAACACACTATATTGCCCAAATGTTTGATGAAATAAAAAAGATGATCTTAGGCCGAGTACATGGATACCAAACATGACATGCTTTACAATTGCGCACAAACGTGCAGTGGCAACAAAATTAATACATTTTTAAAAGCCTTTAAAAGCCTTTACAGGTTACCACTTTAGATTTACAGAGGAGGTCTACTGCTAAAATTACTGCCCTCGATCTGACCTTCGCGGTGATACCTCACATGCATGGTGCAATTGCTGTTTACATTTGACGCCAGACCGACGCTTGCGTTCGCCTTAGCGCGAGAGCAGGGGGGACAGGGGTGCTTTTTTTTTTTTTTTTTTTTTCCTTTATTATTTTTTTGCTTTTTTATCTTATTTTTAAACTGTTCCTTTCATATTTTTTTTTAAATCATTTTTATTGTTATCTCAGGGAATGTAAATATCCCCTATGATAGCAATAGGTAGTGACAGGTACTCTTTTTTGAAAAAATTGGGGTCTATTAGACCCTAGATTTCTCCTCTGCCCTCAAAGCATCTGACCACACCAAGATTGGTGTGATAAAATGCTTTCCCAATTTCCCAATGGCGCTGTTTACATCCGGCGAAATCTAAGTCCTAAAATGCTCGTAGCTTCCGGTTTCTTAGGCCATAGAGATGTTTGGAGCCACTCTGGTCTCTGATCAGCTCTATGGTCAGCTGGCTGAATCACCGGCTGCATTCTCAGGTTCCCTGTTGAGACAGGAGAGCCAGAGAAAAACACGGAAGACGGTGGGGGGGGGGGGCATTCCCTCCCACTGCTTGTAAAAGCAGTCTAGAGGCTAATTAGCCACGAGGATTGCTTTTACATGAAAGCCGACCGCTGGCTGAAAAGAATGATACCAAGATGATACCTAAACCTGCAGGCATCATTCTGGTATAACCACTCAAAGTCGTGAATGGCGTACCTGAAGACAAAAAAATGGTTAACAATAAAGCACAGTAAACGGTAAAGTATAAAAAATTGCATACCTGAAAAGCAAACATGATAAAACATAATAACAATAAAACATTGCAGAATAGAATACAGTAAAAAAGAGCAGAACACCAGAGAGAGAATAGAGAGAGAGAGAACAATAAAACGACAACTATTTTTTTTTATTTTTGTTTGTGTTTTTTTTTTTTTTTTACACTTTTTTTTTGTAACTGTAACTTTTATAACTGTAACCGGTTCCAGGTTCGGGTCTCTCAAAATGCGATGGCATCTTGGGAGACCCTGTGAAAGTGTGCCTAGTCTGTGCAATGCTGTACCCTACGCTAATACTCAACTAGTGAATGGTAGCGTTCAAAACATTCACCAATGCAAAGACCAGGATTATCAGGACAGGAGGGACAATAATAGCGGGTGTCACGTCTATATACGCGCTTGCTGCAGACACATCTTTTTTGGGGGGGTTCATTGGGTAGGGGTACTCGGGAGGACATATAAATGCCTCTCATGCAGCCGACTGCATTTGGTTGGGGATGTGAATGGGGGAAATACGGGCGCTGCAGAAGTGGTGGGTTCCCAATTAGGATTGGCGAATGCAGCAGGAAGGGCATTATGGGCACGACGGGCCTGTGTTTGTCTTCTTCTTGGTGGCAGCGGGACACTACTTGTGCTTGCCACCTCACCAGCTTGAACTGCACTTATGGGACTCGCCACGTCACCAAGTGTTACTGCAGTGCTGGTATGACTACGACTGGGGTGTACTAGGCCGCTGGCGCTTGCCAGTTCACCAAAACGCTACAAAAAAAAGTGACAGTGATCGATCGATACTGCACTTGGGTGGGCTGGGCTGGGCCGGGCGGAGGGGCAAAACGCAGGTGCTAGCAGGTATCTGGGCTGATCCCACTAACATTGCGTTTTTGGGAACCCTAAACTGCTGGGGATGCTAGTATAGATCTGATCGGATCAGATATTGATCCGATCAGATACTATACCACTAAGGGAGGTGTACGGTGCGTGCGTGGGTGTTAGTGGTACTGGCGCTAATCTGACGCTGCTTGGGGCTGGTGCTTGCCAGTTCACCAAAATGCTACCAAAAAAACTGTTAGCGATCGCAGGGATCAGGCCTGACTCTGTGAACGCTGCAGTTATGCGTTTAGTGTTTTGTAAGTGACAGTGATCGATCGATACTGCACTTGGGTGGGCTGGGCGGAGGGGCAAAACGCAGGTGCTAGCAGGTATCTGGGCTGATCCCGCTAACACTGCGTTTTTGGGAACCCTAAACTGCTGGGGACGCTAGTATAGATCTGATCGGATCAGATATTGATGTGTTCAGATACTATACCACTAAGGGAGGTGTACGGTGCGTGTACGGTGCGTGCGTAGGTGTTCGCGGTACTGGCGCTAATCTGACGCTGCCTGGGGCGACGCATATCACCGCCGGGCGATCAGGGGGCTAAACCTTTATTCAGTAATAAACGGCGGGTGCCCTGACACTAAAAAAAATAAACAAACTAACCAGCGTCACCCGTAACAGTTATACGGTGATCAGTGGTGAAAGGGTTAACTAGGGGGCAATCAAGGGGTTAAAACATTTATTAGGTAGTATATGGGGGTCCCTGTCGCTATAAAACGCTGACAGCGAACCTAAATATTTACGTTCCTAACTAGCGTCACCAGCGACACTAATACAGCGATCAGAAAAATGATCGCTTAGCGACACTGGTGACAGGGGGTGATCAAGGGGTTAAAACTTTATTAGGGGGGGTTAGGGGGGTACCCTAGACCTACAGGGGGCTAATACTAACTGTCCTACCACTGCTAACTGTCACAAACTGACACCATGCAGTAATCAGGAAAAAAACAAAACAAAACAAAAAAACCTGCTTGCTGTCAGTTTGTGACAGGGGGGGGGGTGATTGGGGGGGGATCGGGGGGCGATCGGGGGGGGATCGGGGGTGTTTAGTGTGCCTGGCATGTTCTACTGTGTTGTGTGTGTGTTGGTGCACTTACATGTCTTCTCTCCTCGGTGCTGGAACGGAAACTGGCCAGCCGAGGAGAGATGACATCACATCCTCTGCCTCTGTGTACTATACAGAGGCAGGGGATGTTTCTCATTGGCTGGGAGCGATCGCGAGGGGGGGGCCACGATCGGATGGTCTCCCCCTCGTCTCTCAACTCTCCCAGCCAAACGCCGACCGCCGATGGCACCGGGGGGGGGTCCGATCGGACCCCCCGCCCGCGGGAAGGCAATCACGTACCAGGTACGTGATTTTGCCTGCCCGTGCCGCTCTGCTCACGTATATATGCGTGAGGCGGTCGGCAAGTGGTTAAATGATTCAGATCATCAAATTAATTTTAATATTACACAAAGATAACCTGAGTAAATACAAAATGCAGTTTTTAAATGATGATTTCATTTATTAAGGGAAAAAAGCTACCCAAACCTGCCTGGCCCTATGAGATAAAGTAATTGTCCCTTAAACCTAATACAGTAACTGGTTTTGCCACCCTTGATGACAATAAGCGTTTGCGATAATGGGCAATGAGTCTTTTACATTGTTGTGGAGGAATTTTGGCCGACTCCTCTTTGCTGAATTGTTTTAATTCTGCAACATTAAAGGGTTTTCAAACATGAACAGCGTGTTTAAGGTCATGTCACAGCATCTCAATTAGATTTAAGTTCAGACTTTGACTAGGCCACTCCATAACCATAATTTGGTTCTTTTTTGGAGCCGTTCAGAGGTGGACTTGGTGGTGTGTTTCAGATCATTGTCCTGATGCATAACCCAAGTTTGCTTGAGCTTGAGGTCAGGGAATGATGGCCGGACATTCTCCTTCAGGATTTTTGGGTAGAGCGGAGAATTCATAGTTTCATCAATTATGGCAAGTCATCCAGGTCCTGAAGCTACAAAGCAGCCCCAGAACATCACACTGCCACCCCCATGAGCGACAGTTGGTATGATGTTGTTTTTATGAAATGCTGTGTTAGTTTTACGCCAGATGTAACGGGTCGCACACCTTCCAGAAAGTTCAACTTTTGTCTCATCAGTCCTCACAATAATTGCTAAAAATTCTTGGGGAATAATCCAGATGTTTTTTGGCAAATGTGAGATGAGCCTTTGTGCTCTTTCTGGTCAGCAGTGGTTTTTGCCTCGGGACTATCCCATGGATGCCGTTTCTGCCCAGTCTCTTTCTTATTGTTGAATCATGAACACTGATCTTACCTGAGGCAAGTGAGGTCTGCAGTTCTTTAGATGTTGTTCTGGGTTCTTTATAACCTCCTGAATGAGTTGTCGCTGTGCTCTTGGAGTAATTTTGGTAGGCCAGCCACTTCTGGGAAAGTTCACCACTGTTCCAGGCTTTCTCCATTTGTGGATAATGGCTCTCACCGTGGTTTGCTGGAGCCCCATATCCTTATAAATGGTTTTGTACCTCTTTTCATACTCATACATTACATCAATTACTTTGTTTCTCATCTATTTTTGAATTTAGATCTTGGCATCATGTGTTGCTTTTTAAGATCTTTTATCATACTTCGCTTTGTCAGGCAGCTTCACTTTAAGTGATTTCTTGATTCAACTGGTCTGGTAGTAATCAGGCCTGGGTGTGGCAAGTGAATGTTAACTCAGCTTTCCAAAAAATGTGATTAATTACAGTTCATTCATGATTTAGCAAAGGGGGGCAATTACTTTTTCACATATGGCCAGGCAGGTTTCAACAGCTTTTTTCCCTTAATAAATGAAATCATCATTTAAAACTGCATTTTGCATTTACTCGAGTTATCTTTGTGTAATATTACACTTTGTTTAATGATCTGAATCATTAGTGTGATAGAAGTGTGACAAATATGCAAAAAAAAAAAAATCAGGAGGCGGCAAATACTTTTTCACAGCAATGCATATTATGTATTAGTATTATATACTATGGAATACTAAATATATCAATGCTGTCAGGTAATTGAAGCAGAATTTCAGAGAGGCCATGGTTTTACTGTCCCTCATCCACTTATCTAAAGAAAGACTTGCAGCCACTCGGGAGCTAAAGGACTAGTCACTAGTATTGCCTGTGGTCTCCCTGCAACTGATGTTTCCCCATTACTGACTTACCATGCCTTATTTTGCACTGTGTTTCTGTATGGAAGTAGCCATCTTGGTAGAGCAGGGCTTTACTTCCTCACAACAGAGCCTCCAGTAAGGAGAACACTGAACAGCACAGTAGTGACATCACCATATCCAATGAGACTAGCACTAAGAACAAAGTAAGAAGTGCCCTAGATATCACACTTCAGATATACAGCTATGAGGCTGTAGACCAGGGGTCTTAAACTGGCGGCCCTCCAGCTGTTGTGAAACTACAATTCCCATCTTGCCTCTGCCTGTGGAAGTCATGCTTGTAACTGTCAGCCTCGCAATGCCTCATGGGACTGTAGTTTCGCAACAGATGGAAGGCGGCCAGTTTGAGACCCCTGCTGTAGACACATGAGTGCCTAGGCACCCTCACATACTCAAAGGTGCAGTTAGCTAGTCTGCCACTAGGTGGCTCTGTTCCAGTATAGTGCCTGGTTACAATAGATAGTGTGTCAGGTGGTAGGACCCTTTTGGGTAGAGCCCTGATGCAGTGATGTCATGGGTGAGTCAGTGGCCAGTTATAAGCCAGGTTGGGAGGAGCCCTAGTACACTTACAGCATGGGAGCCAAACTTCCCACACCAGCAGAGATGTAATCAGCACGTGTAGCAATGTAGGCCCTGTACAGGGCAGGAAGCTGGGAGGTGTAGACCTGTACTCAGGAGAAGCTGGCTGTAGTCTTTCTGATCCTTATGGAGATGAGGGTTAGGGTGGATTGCAAAAGGCCTTTTAGGCCAGGCCAAGAGTTCCCTGTGTGAGGCTGCTTTCCTGGAGGGTCCCTGGAGAGGTGTACCGAGTGAGGAGGTCACTACAAAGAGCACAGTCTGGATGGAGGAGAGACTTTTAGAGGGAAATGGCTGCAAAGATGCTGTATTTGCTTTCACATGTGACTACTGCGAACCGTCCACTAAATGTGATTGACTGTGTAATGTCCATTGTACATCCTTGTAATGTGACTGAGTAACAGAGTCTGATGACCTTTCCGGGGAGTATTGAAATGCATTAGGTACGGAGACTTCTGGTGACGCCATTTTTTTTATTTTGGCACTCAAACCGCAGATTGTACGGCGTTTTATATGCTTGTCATGAAAGAGTAACATGTGAGTGGATATTATTTTATAATAAAACATTTTTAAATGATATCACACCATGTATGCTCTATTTTTTATCCTATGGGTATATCTAACTATTGGGGACTTATGGAAGAGGATTAAGATACATCTATGAAAGTTATATTTCACCAGTACAGGCAATCTTTATGTGGATAGCTGTTGAGTGAGGCACAAGAGGGAGGGGAGCACAGCACTTTCATCACCTTTGCCATATACAGTGCTGTGAAAAAGTATTTGCCCTCTTCCTGATTTTATTTTTTTTTGTTGCATATTTGTCACACCTAAATGATTCATATGATCCAACAAATTGTAATATTACACAAAGATAACCTAAGTAAATCCAAGATGCAGTTTTTAAATTATTATTTAATTTATTAACCTGCCTGGCCCCGTGAAAAAGTAATTGCCCCCTCCCATGCTGAATCATAAATGAACTGTGATTAACCACAATTTTTTGGAAAGCTGAGTTAAATTTCACTTGCCACACCCAGGCCTGATTACTGCCAGACCTGTTGAATCAAGAAATCACATAAATAGAAGCTGTCTGACAAAGTGAAGCACGCTAACAGATCACAAAAAGCCATACTATCATGCAACAATCTGAAACAATTCAAGAACAGATAAGAAACAAACATGTATCAATCTAGGAAATATTTCAAAGCCATTTCTAAGGCTTTGGAACTCCAGTGAACCATGGGGAGAGCCATTATCCACAAATGGAGAAAACTTGGAACAGTGGTGAACTTTCCCAGGAGTGGACAGGCTACAAAAATTACTCCAAAAGCATCCATGGGAGAGTTCCAAAGCTACTGCTGATCAAAAAGAACACAAAGGCTCATTTTACATTTGCCAAAAAACATCTTGATTATCCCCAAGACTTTTAGGCAAATATTCTGTGGACTGATGAGACAAAAATTTTACTTTTTGGAAGGTGTTTGTTCCGTTATAGCTGGCATAAAATTAATACAGCATTTTATACCAAGAACATCATACCAACAGTCAGACATGGTGGTGGTAGCGTGATGGTCTACCATAATTGATGGAACCATTAATTCTGAGCTCTACCTGAAAATCCTAAAGGAGAATGCCCAGCCATCAGTTTGTGACCTCAAGCTCAAGTGCACTTGGGTTATGCAGCAGGACAATGATGCAAAACACAACAGCAAGTCCACCTCCAAATGGTTCAAACAAAGCAAAATTTAGGTTTTGGAGTGGCCTAGTCAAAGCCCAGACTCAAATCCAATTGAGATGCTGTGTCATGACCTTACACAGGCCATTTATGCTGGAAAACCCTCCAATGTGGCTGAATTAAAACAATTATGCAAAGAAGAGTGAGCCAAAATTGCTCCACAGCAATGTGAAAGACTCATTGCCAGTTATTGCAAATGCGTGATTGCAGTCGTTGCCACCAAGGGTGGCACAACCGGTTATTATGTTTAGGGGGCAATTACTTTTTCACATAAAGCCAGGCAGGTTCGGACAGCTTTTTTTCCTTAATAAATGAAACCATCATTTAAAAATTGCATTTGGTATTTACTTGGGTTATCTTTGTGTAATGATACAATTAGTTTGATGATCTGAGTCAATTAAGTGTGACAGATATGCAAAAAAAAAAAAAAATCAGAAAGGGGCAAATACTTTTTCACAGCATTGTATTTCTGCATGGATTGCACTTTTTAACCACTTGACCATTGGGCACTTAAACCCCCTTAATAACCAGACCAATTTTCAGCTTTCGGTGCTCTCACAGTTTGAAAGACAATTACTCAGTCATGCAACACTGTACCAATATGAAATTTTTGTCCTTTTTTTCACATAAATAGAGCTTTCTTTTGGTGTTATTTAATCACCACTGGGTTCTTTATTTTTTGCGCTATAAAAGAAAAGAGAAAGAAAATTCTGTAAAAAATGCATTTTTCTTCGTTTCTGTTATAAAATTTTGCAAATTAGTAATTTTTCTTCATATATTTTGGCCAAAATGTATACCGCTACATATCTTTGGTAAAAATAACCCAAATCTGTGTATATTATTTGGTCTTTGTAAAAGTTATAGAGTCCAAAAGCTATGGTGCTAATATCTGAAAATTGATCACACCTCAAGTACTGATGGCTATCTAATTTCTTGAGACCCTAACATGCCAGAAAAGTACAAAAGCCCCAGAAATGACCCCTTTTGGAAAGAAGACATTCCAAGGTATTTAAAAAGATGCATGATGAGTTTTTTGAAGTTGTCATTTTATCCCACAATTCTTTGCAAAATCAAGATTTTTTTTTTCTTTTTTTTTTTTCACAAAATTGTCATATTAGCAGGTTATTTCTCACACACAGCATATGCATACCACAAATTACACCCCAAAACACATTCTGCTATTACTCCCGAGTATGGCGATACCACATGTGTGAGACTTTTACACAGAGTGGCCACATACAGAGGCCCAACATGCACAGAGCACCTTCAGGCTTTCTGGAGCACCCAGACCAATTCTGAAATTTCTCTCCTACATGTAAAAATCATCATTTATTTGCTAGAAAATTACATAGAACCCCAAAACATTATATATTTTTAGCAAAGACCCTAAAGAATACAATGGCGGTCGTTGCAACTTTTTATCTCGCACAGTATTTGCGCAGCAATTTTCTAACGCTTTTTTTAGGAAAAAAAAACAGTTTTGTGCTTTAAAAGAAAAACAAAACAGTAAAGTTAGCCCAATGTTTTTGCATAATGTGAAAGATGAAGTTATGCCGAGTAAATAGATACCTAACACGTCACCCTTCAAAATTGCACACGCTCGTTGAATGGCGCCAAACTTCGCTACTTAAAATTCCCATAGGCGACGCTTTAAAATTTTTTACTGGTTACATGTTTTGAGTTACAGAGGAGGTCTAGGGCTAAAATTATTGCTCTCGCTCTACCGACCGCAGTGCTACCTCACATGTGTGGTTTGAACACCATTTTCATATGTGGGTGGGACTTACGTATGCGTTCGCTTCTGCATGCGAGGACACGGGGGAAAAAAGTTTTGTTTTTTTTTTTTATTGTTCATTTTACTTTATTTTAGTTTTATGCTTTTGTCCAAAAAATACATTTTTTGATCACTTTTATTCATATTACAAGGAATGTAAATATCCTTGTAATAGGAATATGGCATGACAGGTCCTCTCTACAGTGAGATATGGGCTCAATAAGACCCCACATCTCACCTCTAGGCTGGGAAGCCTGAAATAAAAAAAAGAAAAAAAAAGCCAAATACAATCCTGGCTTTGATCATAGCGGTGAGTCGGTAGAAGCACCTGAGGGCGGCGGAAGGGTGGGACGTCTCCTCTCGCCTCCCGTAAGAGCGATCAAGCAGCGGAACAGCTGCTATGATCATTCTTATGGTGTAGGGAATCGCCGGCTAAAAAAGCTCATATCTGAATGATGCCTGTAGCTGCACCCATCATTCAGATATCCCCGCACAAAGTCAAGGACGTCGTATGATGGCCGGTGGGCGGGAAGTGGTTAAAACGCTTTTTTTTTTTAAACACAAAGTTGTCCATTTATACAATATTTCTAACACATAGCATGTACATATCAAAAATGACACCCTGAAATAGATTCTCCTACTCCTCCTGAGTACGGCGATACCACATGTGTGAGACTTCCACAGCCTGGCCACATACAGAGGGCAAGTACAGCCGAGTATGGCTGAGCATGGCTGAGCATGGCTGGGTATTGCTGGTTATGGCAAAGTATGGCTGGGTATCACCGAGTATTGCAGAGTACGGCTGGGTATTGCAGAGTATGGCTGGGCATTGCAGAGTATTGCAGGGTATTACACAGTATTGCAGGGTATTGCAGGGTATTGCAGAGTATTGCGGGGTATTGCCAAGTATTGCGGGGTATTGCAGAGTATTGCGGGGTATTGCAGAGTATTGCGGGGTATTACAGGGTATTGCGGGGTATTGCAGAGTATTGCGGGGTATTGCAGGGTATTGTAGAGTATTGCGGGGTATTGCAGGGTATTGCGGGGTATTGCGGGGTATTGCAGAGTATTGTGGGGTATTGCAGGGTATTGCGGGGTATTGCAGAGTATTGCGGGGTATTGCAGGGTATTGTAGAGTATTGCAGAGTATTGCAGGGTATTGCAGAGTATTGCGGGGTATTGCTGAGTATTGCAGAGTATTGCTGAGTATTGCAGGGTAGTGCAGGGTATTGCTGAGCGTGAAGGGATGGCTGAGCATGGATGGATGGATCCATGGATGTGACTGCACATGTCACAGAGCAGCGCTGTGGGCACTACACATCCAGCCCACAGCGCTGCTGCCATCCGATCCCTCCCCCTCTGTAACGATCGGTACATAGAGGGGAGAGAGGAACCAGCGTCATGACATGACGCCGGTTTGTTTACATGAGATTGCTCCATCATTTGACGGAGCAATCACATGGTAAACGGCCACGATCAGCGGACCCGGCGGTCACGGATGTTCCCGTGTGCCCGCCCCGGGGGGCACGCGGGATCGGTTTTCCGGGATCACGTCATAGTACGTGCTCCCAGAGTTATCCAACCGCCCTGCAGCCGTCATTTGGCTATGGGCCGGTTGGTAACTGGTTAAAGAACTTTTTCTGCATGGATAGCACTTCAAAGCAATCATTGTGATATTGAAGAATCACAGCACTATATATACTCTCATTGTTATGCTTTGTCATTTGTTATAGCAGATATTGTTTATTATATTGTATTCTTTATATTTTATTGAGCACAGACAGCGCAGGAACTTTTCATACTAATTCTTAAAGGAGTACACACCTCTTTCTTGCAGTAGTCAAAACTTAATTTAATTTAAATTCATTTGCGCACTCCACAGCGCGGGGGCACTTATAGAATTCAGCATTTCTACATGTTTACAAACAAATGACCACTGCCCCCACCTATAACTGGCCTTTGCAGTAAGGAGCACGTGGAAGGGTGACGCATGTAACAAAACCAAAGAAAATTCCCAGCTCAACTCCCCAACCAGCCTGCAAACAATTGAATTGTCTTGTCTAGCAGTTTGCATTAAAACAGGGGTTTAGTTTGCACACATTTGCAAATGCATGCATAAGCTGCAGAGCCACTCCAAGGCACCCTGTTATTTTCTGCAGTCCTAACGCTATAAATATTAGAGCCTCCACAGTAGGGTTGACACTTTTTCTTCAGGCCAAGCCTAAACACTTTAGAGGTGCACAGTATTTCTATTTTTTTTTTTTTTTAGTATACACTATGGGATTTTAACAGACCTGGGACACCTTTGGGCACTCCCAAAGTAATGTGGCGTACATAGTGCCCCCTCACCCTCCCGTCAGGCCCTGTTCTGAGCCACATTTCTGTTTGAATAATGTGTCCAGGTTTCAGGTCCCCTTTAACCTCTTGCCGACCATTCGCCATCATTATACTGCGGCAGGTCGGCTTCCCCTGCACAAACCACCGTAGGTGTACGGCTGCCGCTTTAAGAGCTGCCCACACCGCAATATGCGAGTGGCCAGCGCCCGCAATGTCCGCCGGCAACCCGCGATCACTCCTCAGAGAGCCAGAATGGGGATCTGTCAATGTAAACAAACAGATCCCTGTTCTGTCAGGGGAGTAGAGAGAGATCTGCTGTTCCTAGAAATCAGGAACAGCGATCTCTCTCTACTCCCTGTCAGTCCCCTCCCCCCCCAGTTAGAAACACCTCCCTAGGCAACACTTAACCCCTTGATCGCCCCCTAGTGTTAGTCCCTTCCCTGTCCGTAACATTTATACAGTAATCCGTGGCTATTTATAGCACTGATCGCTGTATAAATATCACTGGTCCTAAAAAGTGTTCAATCTGTTCGCCGCAACGTCGCAGTCCCGCTAAAAATCACTGATCACTGCCATTACTAGTAAAAAAAAAAAAAATGAATAATAAAAATGACATAAATATATCCCCTATTTTGTAGACGCTATAACTTTTGCACAAACCAATCTATATATGCTTATTGCAATTTTTTTAACCTAAAATACGTAGAGGAATACATATTGGTTTAAACTGATGAAGAAATTTGTTTTCTTTTTAAATTTTTTTGGGATATTTATTATATCAAAAAGTATAAAATATAGGGGGTTATTTACTAAAGGCAAATACACTTTGCACTACAAGTGCAAACTACAGGTGCAAAGTGCACTTGAAATTGCACTGAAAGTGCACTTGGAAGTGCAGTCGCTGTAGATCCTAGAGGGACATGCAAGGAAAATAAAAAACAGCATTTTAGCTTGCACATGATTGGATGAAAATATCAGCAGAGCTTCCCCTCATTTCATATCTACCCCTCAGATTTACAGCGACTGCACTTCCAAGTGCACTTTCGGTGCAATTTCAAGTGCACTTTGCACTTGTAGTTTGCACTTGTAGTTTGCACTTGTAGTGCAAATTGGATTTGCCTTTCGTAAATAACCCCCATTGTTTTTATTTTCAAAATTGTCGCTCTTTTTTTGTTTATAGCACAAAAAATAAAAACCGCAGAGGTGATCAAATACTACCAAAAGAAAACTCTATTACTGGGGAAAAAAAGGACGCCAATTTTGTTTGGGTACAACGTCGCACAACCGCGCAATTGTCAGTTAAAGCGACACAGTGCCGTATCGCAAAAAAATGGCCTGATCAGGAAGGGGGTAAATCCTTTCGGGAGTGAAGTAGTTAAGGGGGGAAATCTTCTGGGGCTGAAGTGGTTAAAGTTTAATACTACAAAGATAGTTGGACTTTCTGAATCATGCACTCTGATTTTAGCTGCCCGTATGTATATTCTTGTTACGAAACTATTTTCAACGTCTTTGAATGAAACCCCTCCAGATATTTCCACTACTTGCATCCCAAGTCTCAGCCTCATTCGGGGCTGTCGGTCGAGGTGCTGAGGACATAGGCTTTATCTTCCTCTCTCTTACACACTAATTCTTTTATGTATGTGTCCAGTTTATGGCTGAGCTTCAGAATCGCAGCGTGCAGTGAGAGAGCAGAGCCAACACAAACCACCGCCGAACAGATGTGCAGAGCTCCTTGATGTGGATGGGGTTCACTGGCTGCACACACTGGAGAAAAGGACTTAATTCATTATTTTTATCCACATGCAAAGACAGTTGTACTTCAGTAAACGAGCATGTTTATTTTATTTGTGAGTACTGTATAAAAAAAAATATATAAAAATGTACAGCTAAGTTCACAATGGCCTGCAACGATCAGCGGTCAAAGTCTTCCATGTCAAAGTGCTTCTTTTTTTTTTTTTTCAATTTATTTGAAGTGTCACAGGGGTTTTACTAAAACTGGAGAGTGCAAAATCTGGTGTAGCTCTGTATAGAAACCAATCAGCTTCCAGGTTTTATTTGCAAAGCTTAATTGAACAAGCTGAAGTTAGAAGCTGATTGGCTACCATGCGCAGCTGCACCAGATTTAGTAAATCGACCCCATAGTGACACTTTATCCGCTTGCCGACCAGCCGCCGTCATTTTACGGCGGCAGGTCGGCACGATCCCGCGGGCCGTCGTAGCTATACGTCGGCTCGCAGGATCGGGATAGCAGGGGCGCGCACGCGCCCGCTGCACTGTGGGATTGCCGATGCTTGTGGCCGACGGTCGAGATGACCCCCAGCCACAAGCGATCGCGGGCACGAGAGGCAGAGCAGGGACGTGTGTGTGTGTACACACAAATCACTGTTCTGTTCTGAGAGGAGTGACAGATCGTGAGTTCCTAATCGCGAGGAACCACGATCTGTCATTTCCTCTAGGTCAGTCCCCTCCCCCTACAGTTAGAAACACACACAGGGAACACGGTTAACCCCTTGATTGCCCCCTAGTGTTAACCCCTTCCATGCCAGTGAAATTTTTACAGTAATCAGTGCATTTTATAGCACTGATCGCTGTATAAATGCCAATGGTCCCAAAATAGTGTCAAAAGTGTCCGATGTGTCCGCCATAATGTTGCAGTCCTGATAAAAATCGCAGATCGCCACCATTACTAGTAAAAAAAATAATAATAAAAATGCTATAAATCTATCCCCTAATTTGTAGACGCTACAACTTTTGCTCAAACCAATCAATATACGCTTATTGCGACTTTTTTTACCAAAAATATGGAGAAGAATACATATCGGCCTAAAGTGAAAAACAATTTGCTTTTTTTTTAAAAAAAAAATGGGGTATTTATTATAGCAAAAAGTACAAAATATTGGGGTTGATTTACTAAAGGCCAATAGACTGTACACTCTGCAAGTGCAGTTGCTCCAGAGCTTAGTAAATGAGGTAAAGCTTCACTTTGCAAAGAATACCCTCACTGGACCCCACCAATCTCAACAACTTACGTCCCATCTCCTTACTCTCCTTCTCCTCCAAACTTCTTGAAAGACTGGTCTACAACCGAATAAGCGACCATCTGACCATGAATAAACTTCTTGATCCCCTTCAGTCCGGTTTTCACCCTCAACACTCCACGGAAACTGCTCTCCTTAAACTATCAAATGACCTACTAATGGCTAATGCCAATGGACACTATTCTGTACTACTTCTCCTGGATCTCTCTGCTGCCTTTGACACAGTGGACCACCCCCTCCTCCTCCTCAAAAAAAACTCCACTCCTTTGGTCTCTGTGACTGTACTCTTCGCTGGTTCTCATCCTACCTATCCCACCGCTCCTTCAGTGTCACTTACAACTCTACTTACTCCTCTCCTCTTCCTTTCTCCGTTGGGGTCCCCCAAGGCTCTGTTCTTGGACCTCTCCTTTTCTCAATCTACACCACCTTCCTGGGTCAGTTGATTGCCTCCCACGGCTTTAAATATCATCTCTACGCTGATGACACCCAAATCTATCTCTCCACCCCCCAGCTCTCTCCATCTGTCTACTCACGCATTACCAACTTACTAGCAGACATATCAGCCTGGAAGTCACATCACTTCCTCAAACTCAACCTATCCAAAACCGAGCTCATGATATTTCCTCCCTCAGGTGCCACTTCCCCTGATTTCCCTGTCAAGATCAACGGCTCAACTATCAACCCATCTCCCCACGCCAAGGTCCTAGGTGTAATCCTGGACTCTGAAGTAACCTTTCGACCCCACATTCTATCACTATCCAAAACTTGCCGCCTCAATCTTAGCAACATCTCCAAGATACGCCCCTTCCTAACCAATGTCACCACAAAGCTTCTAATCCACTCCCTGGTCATCTCCCGCCTCGACTACTGCAACTCCCTCCTCATTGACTTACCTCTAAATAGGCTATCCCCACTTCAGTCCGTCATGAACGCTGCTGCCAGGCTCATCCACCACACAAACCACTCAGCGTCTGCCACACCCCTCTGCCAATCCCTTCATTGGCTGCCACTCAGTCACCGAATTAAATTCAAGATACTAACTATAACTTACCAAGCCATCCACAACCTGGACCCCAGCTACATCTCTAACCTAGTCACAAAATACCAACCTAATCGTTCTCTTCACTCCTCCCAAGACCTCCTGCTCTCAAACTCCTTTGTCACCTCATCCCATGCTCGCCTTCAGGACTTCTCCAGAGACTCCCCCATCCTCTGGAATGCTCTACCCCAATCCGTCCGATTTTCTCCTACTTTATCCACTTTCAGACGATCCCTTAAAACCCATCTCTTCAGAGAAGCCTATCTGGCCCCCACCTAACAACTGTACATTTATCTTCTCAATCAGCACATCACCCACAGTTATTACCTCTTGTCTCTCTTGACCTTCCCTCTTAGATTGTAAGCTCTAAGGAGCAGGGCCCTCTGATTCCTACTGTATCAAAGTGTATTGTATTTGTACTTTCTACCCTCAAGTTGTAAAGCGCTACGTAAACTGTTGGCGCTATATAAATCCTGTATAATAATAATAATAAACACCCAATCACATGCAAGGAAAATAAAAAAAAAACAGCATTTTTGCTTGCACATGATTGGTTGATGAAAGTCAGCTGAGCCTCTGCTCATTTACTAAACTCTGGAGCAACTGCTCTTGCCGTGTGCAACTGCACTTTCTAAAGTGCACAGTCTTTTTGCCTTTAGTAAATCAATCCCATTGCGTTTTTTTCAAAATTGTTGCTCTTTTTTTGTATATAGCGCGAAAAATAAAAACCGCAGAAGCGATCAAATACCACCAAAGAAAGCTCTATTTGTGGGGAAAAAATGTCAATTGTGTTTGGGTACAACGTCGCATGACCCGCAATTGTCAGTTAAAGCGACCCAGTGTCAAATTGCAAAAAAATGGCCCAGTCATTCAGCAGCCAAATCTTCCGGAACTGAAGTGGTTATTTATGTCTCTGCACAGCAGTGGTGCAGTGTGTGGTGACATGTGATTAGAGTTGCCACCTGTCCAGGATTCACCCAGACAGTTTGGGTTTTGAATCATGTGTCCGGTTTTCAGTCCACCTGAAACCCAGACACATATATTCAGACCAGGCTGTGGCTCCCCAAGTAACCGAGATAGTCATAGACAAATCTGTTGCTGCTGTGGGCGGCTGTTTTGGAGCCAGTTTGGCATCAATGAAGGGGTGGGTGATAATGTCAGGAAGAGCAATTTTGCCACACCCACTGGCACGCTCTGTGCGCTACATTACTACTCCCCTTGGGGCACCCAAATGTGTCCAAGGTCTTTTATAATCCTATAGTGTTTACTGCAAAAAAAATAATTGCCCTGTGTCGCAAAAATGTTCAGGTTTGGCTTGAAGAAAAGGTGGCAACCCTACATGTGATGCTAGCCAGTGTGCTGCGGTAAAAAGTCATGAAAGCAGCATTGTGGTGTAAATGGGGCAAATAGAAAACTATTGTTTTCTATGAGCCCCAGCGATGATCTATGTTTATCTAGTGCAGAAAAGGATAGTTCATTACACATAGGGATCTGTTTTTAAGGCATTTGTACGATGAATGTCACAAGCATTCGCGTAGGATGCACAAATATTCCCTATTTTCTGTAATAGAGGAATCCCTATTACTGTCAGCTCCACCTGGTGGCCAAAATACTGTATTATTTTCTGAAATACCTCAAAGTGGTTGTAAACCAAAGCATAGCCCTCTATATTGTGCACTTTTCCCAATACAGAACAATAAGTGATTGATTTACTAAAGGCAAATAAACTGTGCACTTTGGAAAGTGCAGTTGCACTCTGCAAGGGCAGTTGCTCCAGAGCTTAGTAAATGAGGAAAAGCTTCACTTTGCAAAGAATACCCAATCATGCGCAAGCAAAATAAAAAAAAAAAACAGCTTTTTATTGCTTGCACATGATTGGATGATGGGAGTCAGCAGAGCTTTTGCTCATTTTATAAGCTCTGGAGCAACTGGACTTACAGAGTGGAACTGCACTTTGCAAAGTGCATTGTCTATTTTCCTTTAGTAAATCAACCTCATCAAGTGTTCCTCTGCATGAGTCTTTTCTGACACCAAGAAGAAAAAAGGTGACAGGGGAGGGACCTCCAGCTGATTGACAGCCTGAGCTCTGTTCCTGTGTGCTGTGTGAAGGGGGGGGGGTCTTCCCTCCAATCAGCTCTCCTTATTGAGCTCTGAAGAGTGTAACTTTAGCTCCCCATCCCCTGCTTTTTTGACAGCTCAGACAAACTGTAAAAGTGTTGGATATTGAACGGATGTAGAGATGAGAAGACTGCAGATAAACAGGTACAACTTATGTAGGAGGATTTGTCCCAGCTCTGTGCATCACCTGAGAACGGTCACTTCACTGGATATATGTAAGGATTTACAACCACTTCAATGAAAAAATGAAGGGGAAAATGCACTGCATTTTGGCCACTAGATGGGGCTGAAGATCTGTAGAAATCAATTTATTACAGAATATTATATAGAAAGTCCCCCCAAAGAGATACTGAGGGACTTTAACGGCAACTAGTCAGCAAATTAATGGAAAAAATTATAAACAAAATGTTATTGATATAAAATATGTGGTGCATACAACACCAATAATAAGTTACATAAGTGACATGGACAAAATCATGCAGCAGAAGTAGAAAAGCAAATCCTTTAAGCCCAACGCGTTTCCTCATACGAGGAAATGCTGCTGTATTGATACTCTATAATGAGACAAAGTTGCATATCAGATTCATGTTCAAGGCCATTCTTTTGAACATTGAACATACATTTTTTAGTGTTGTATGCACCACATATTTTATATCAAAAAAAAATTTTTTTTTTTTTTCTAGAAATTTGCTGACTAGTTGCCTTTAAAGTCCCTCAGTATCTCTTTGGGGGTTACTTTCTATATAATATTGGTTAAATTGGGATGTTGGCATCACATGGGTCTTCTTGGTTGGATCTCTATAAATCAATTTATTACAGAAAATACGGGGAAATGCATGCTGCCTGCAAAAATGCTTGTGACATTCATTCCTTATAATTAGACCCCTTTGTGTGAATGGGCCTTTATGTTTTTAGCGCACCTCTTTAACATTTTATAATTTTATTTCTGCATTATATACTTCATTTCAGGTGTGTTTTGCTGAGATTTTAACATGGCAAAATGTGCTTTAAAAATGATATTCAGCAGAATGCAGAGAACCTCAAAATATGTATTGAGATGCAGTAAAGCACAACAAAAAATAAATTGGATGTAAATCTCATAAATCATTAAAGAGTAGGTCCAGCCTGGGTGAAAAAAATTAAAAGTCGGCAGCTACAAATACTGCAGCTGCTGACTTTTAATATTAGGACACTTACCTGTCCAGGGAGCCCACAATGTCGGCACCCCAGCCGACCTTCGGGTCGACTCCCGGGTGCTGCCACCGCCATTCCTGGTAAGGGAACACACCGGGTTCCCTACTGCACATGCGCGAAGCATGCTGCACTTTCTAATTGGCCCGGCGGTGGGGGAAGGAGGGGGGGGCTGAAATTCCGGGAGATCAGGCCGAGGCCCGTCTACGGAAGTAGGGAAGGGGACCTGTCAAATACAGGTCCCCCGTCCCCCCCCCTGAAAGGTGCCAATGTGGCACCGGAGGGGGGAAGGAAGCGTATAAGCGAGAGTTCCACTTTTGGAGGAAACTCTGCTTTAACATTAAAATGTCATTTTCAATCCCTTAAAAACCTTCAATTGTCAAAAAAAAATTAAATAAGTAAAATAATACATGGTTATACTGTCATGAAGATCCTTCTTCAGACACTTCCTGTTTTACGGTGACAACACCCTGTTGCTGTCTTCCAATTGCTCTTTTGAGTTGTCACCCTGTCACATGCACTTCTGATGGAGACTAAATGGCCATGCCAATGTTCATTGTACTGGTGTGTTCTACTGTTGTCCCCATCAGGAAACCCACCCTGAGCAATGTTATGGAGTAGACATGTGCACTGACAAAAAGATGTGTTCGTTTTCGTTTCATTCTTTTTTTGCTTTTTTCGGAAATTCAAAAATTCAGAAATTCCGCAATTTCCGAATTTCGAATTACCAAAGTTTCAAACTTCTGAATTTTCAAATTTCCGAAATTTCAAATTTCCGAGTTTCTGAATTTTCCGGATTTCGAATTTCAGATTTCTCAAATTTCGGAATTTTCAAATTTCCGAATTTCGAATCTTCGAATTTTCAAATTTTCAAATTTTCGAATTTTCAAATTTCCGAATTTTCAAATTTCCAAATTTCAAATTTTCTAATTTTGAATTTCAGATTTTTCAAATTTCCGAATTTCAAATTTTCCGAAATTCGACTTTCCGAATTTTCAAATTTCCTAAATTTCAAATTTCCTAATTTTCAAATTTCCTAATTTTCAAATTTCCGAATTTCAAATTTTCCGAATTTCGATTTTCCGAATTTTCAAATTTTGGAATTTCCGAATTATGAATTTTCGAATTCCGAATTTCAAATTCCGAATTTTTGAATTTCCAAATTTTTGAATTTCCAAATTTTCAAATTTCCAAATTTTCAAATTTCCGAATTTCAAGTTTTCGAATTTCAGATTTTTCAAATTTCCGAATTTTCAAATTTTCCGAATTTCAAATTTTCCGAATTTCAAATTTTCTGAATTTTGATTTTCCGAATTTCGAATTTTCAAATTTCAAATGTTTGAATTCCGAATTTTCCGAAGAAAGAAAATCAGTAAAATTTGAAATAATAACTAACTAATAATAACTAACTATTAAATTATAAGTATTGGAATTTCCTTTGAAATTTGGCTGTTTGTGAACGTAACAAATACAAATTTATCTGCAATTATGGATTATCCAAAATAACAAATGCCGATTCTAAACAAATGGAATGGAAACAAAAATAATAATAATAAAAAGGTTTTATTATTATTATTGTTATCTATTATTATTAGATCGTTACGTTCCATTTGTTTAGATATGGAGTCCTGACTGGACTGAATGCAGGTTGGCAAGAAGAAGTTGAAAAGAAAAAAAAAACACACTTTTTTTTCTTGACATACAGGGGTTGATTTACTAAAGGCAAATAGACTGTGACTGTTTGCAGAGTGCAGTTGCCCCAAAGCTTAGTAAATGAGGTAAGGCTTCACTTTGCAAAGAATACCCAATCCTGTGCAAGGAAAATTAAAAAAACAGCATTTTTGCTTGCACGTGATTGGATGATGGAAGTCGGCAGAGCTTCTGCTCATTTACTAAGCTCTGGAGAAACTGCTCTTGCAGAGGGCAAATGCACTTTGCAAAGTGCACAGTCTTTTTCCCTTTAGTAAATCAACCCCACAGAGTTTTAACAAAATATCCACTTAGGGTTTACATTTATTTAAAGGAGAAACTCAGGGTACCTCATTTTTGCTTTTAAAATTTTCTTCAGTAGCCCAAAAAAATCTATAAATCCAGCTTGTGTGCACCTAATGACTTTGCAAGCTCAAAACTGTGGGAGGGAACCAGCAGGCCCCACCCACTACAGGCTGCCTGCAGAAAACTACAGGAGGGGGCGGAGACAAGACCAGTCACTCTGCACAAGGAGGGGGAGCAGCAGTTGTTGGTCTTTATTACAGGAAGCTCCTACAGAGGGAACGTCTCACATTGGATTACTGCACAGATCTGGAAGAAATACACCAAGCACACCAAGATTCAAGGAAGAATACACAGGCCTTTTGTATTTAGATTTTCTTTTTTGCTTTTCCCAGAGTTCAGCTTTAGGGCTTCTCCAAAACACAGTATAGCTATAGAGATAAAATTAGGTGACAACAGTATTGAATAGAAAAAATGTGTATCTATTTATAAAAAAAAAAAAATGCTGTTCAAATGCCTCCGCATTCACACAGCCATCATGAAGAATCCCCATAATGTGCCTAATATGTGTATTTCCTATGAACGTCAGCTCCATCTACAGGCCATAATGATTTTTTTTCCTCAAATGCAGCATTTCACAATATAGCCACTAGATGGAGCTGAAGATCATAGGAGGTGCATATATTAGACACATTAGGGGATACGTTGAAACGGCTGTGTAAAAGCTAGATGTTGGTTATGATATTATGGGGTTGATTTACTGAAACTGGAGAGTGCAAAAGCTGAAATCTGGTGCAGCTCTGCATAGAAGCCAATCAGCTTTCAGTTTTTTTTTTGTCGAATCTTAATTGAACAAGCTGAAGTTAGAAGCTGATTGGCTACCATGGACAGTTTGGACCAGATTTTGCACTCTCCAGTTTTAGTAAATCCCCCCCATTGCGCATACCTCCTGACTTTTTGAGATGGGAATGAGGGACACCTATCAACAAAAGTATGCAGGCATAGGACACACCCCTTGCCACGCCCCCTTAAAGGAGAATTGTACAAAAAAATAAGATTGGTTAAACCCACAAGTGCTTTTTTTACCACTACTATTCCTTTATATTGGCTTTTGGAATTTACAAATGCAGCAATTTAGAAATCAGATGAAAGGTTTAGCACTGGAAAACACTTTTTGATAGATAAAAAGTGAATTTTATATACATCTATATAGATCAGACCAAAATGAGGGACAAATGAGGAGGAATGAGGGACAGAGGGACATTGCTCCAAATCAGGGACAGTTGGGAGGTATGCATAGTGTCATATATCCCAACTTTCTGAGATGAGCAGGAGGGACACCTTGCAGCACAAAGTTACGCAGACTGTAAAGAAACAATACACAAAAAATTATTTGTTCAACCAACTAGTGTTATTTTTAACCATTTCTTTTTCTTTATACCAACAAAGTGCAATCATTAAGGGCCAGTTCACACTGCTGCGGTGCGGGAAGCCTGCGAATCGACTGCGAGTTCCCGCATTGCATGTCTCCCGGCGGCAGTTCACACTGCCCTATGTGAACTTCTGGGAGTGTCAGTTAAGAGTTAATGACACCCCCAAATCAGTTCACATATCGCAGTGCGATCTGCAAAGTCGGACAGGAATTGGTGTGAACGCCCATGCGATCCGATTCTGCTGTGGACCAAAAAAAGGGTCCTGTGCGAGTTTGATCCGAATGCGATGCGAATTCAGCCATACTATCTGTATGGCTGAAATCGCACAGAGATCGCATGTGATTTGCACTGCAGTGCGGTGCGAATCAAATCCGATCTCGGACATCGCAGCAGTGGGAACCGGCCCTAAAAGTGGGCGAAAAGTCTGAGCGTACTATAACACGTTACAAAATTAAATTGTACTTTACATTACACCAAAAAAAAATGGGAAGGAGGGACACAGGGATCAAGTCCTAAAAGAAAGACAGTCTCTCCAGATGGGGAAAAGTTGGAAACTATGCGAAATTGTTCTTTTTCAAATGTCTCTTTATCCATTGACATATCTTCCTAGACTCAGTCTGTCCAGACATTATGGTCACTTGCTGACTTGGCACCATCCACAGGCAGCTTAACTCTTCAATATGACACAAAAGTTGAATCTGACACAATTTTACTTCAGATAATTGTGGTACAGAGGATGTTTTTTTAAGTGTAAGAAGACAATGGGGTGAATTTACTAAAAGTGGAGAGTGCAGAATCTGGTGCAGTTATGCATGGTAACCAATCATTTCTGCTTGTTCAATTAAGGTTTGACAAAAAAAAAAAAAAAAACTGGAAGCTGATTGGTTTCTATGCAGAGCTGTACCAGATTTTGGCATTCTCCAGTTTTATTAAATCAACCTCAGTGTCTTTATCTGCAAATAAATACCACTGACTGAGGGAACATGGAGGGAACAGAGAGGGTCATGCTAGGACTTCAAAGAGAGTTATGGGTTTATTTAAAAAAAAAATCCTATTCACCTCTATGGTTCAGTATTGGTGTTATACTGCAGCTGTCTCACATCAGCTCCAACACTGAGAACTGAGTGATCACATAACCAATGATTGTGCAGTTCTCAGTTTGCTCCGATTGTTAGTCACTGCCCTTTGCTCTGCCCCTCCAGCACTCACTGGAGATCAGGACTGGAGAGGGGGTGGGCACAATTGGCTTTTGCTCTCAGCTGCATGCTGAGAGGTGGAGCCAGCTGTCAATCAGTATTGTCAATATTGTCGGGATCCTTGCAGGGCCTAGAGCGGCTCTGTCCTGTCAGCTAATAGTGGGAAAATAACTCGCCATCAGCTGTCTCTCTGGGTCACAGGAGAACAAAAGTAAGTTTGCTTCTGTGACCCACAAGCAGGGGAGGGCTGGTAGCCTTAAGCCGGGGGGGGCAAGTCCAGTCAAGTGGCCCATTGAACCACCGAATCAGCTCACCATCCATGCCCACCTGGTTTTATAATGGATATTGATGTAATGGAAACCAGGGACGTCTGGTCACCTTAGGCTAGTGGCCAGCGGGCCCCACAGGCCAGCAGGACCCATATTCCATGATAAGCTCCCAGCAGGACCAACAGGCCATGACCAGCTCCCAGCAGGACCCAGAGTGTTGAGGGCTATTTTGAGGATACTGGGAACTGAGGCAGGGTAAATGGGGTGTATGGGGGGTAGAGCTGGGGTTGTCAGGGTCTCTCACCTCAGCGATGGCAACTGCCAGCTCAGCTCAGCATGTCCTGGGGTCAAGTAATGTTGCAAGTAACCAGCGCCCAGCCCCGCAGCCCAAGCCAATAAAGTCACGTGCGTCCCGACTCCCTGGCGCGCCCTGCCTGCCTCCATGATCCGGAAGTTGTAGTTTCCTGGCTGGCTGCGTTGCTCTTAGTTCTCCACCCAGTGGGAGCTTAAGCGTGGCCGTAGACTACAACTCCCAGAATGCAACAGCGCCGTCAGCTAGTTGGCGGCTGTGCCCCCGGCCCGACTTCCACAGGAAAAAAAAAGAAAATCGTCAGCGACCGCCAGCTATCTTAAAGGGGTGTTCCGGCCGTTTTATTATTTTTTTTTTAAAGTCAGCAGCTACAAACACTGTAGCTGTTGACCTTTAATAAGGACACTTACCTGTCCAGCGAGCCTGTGATGTCGGCCCCCCAAGGCCGATCCGTCCATCGGATTGGCTGCCGGAGCCGCCATCCTAACTAAGGGAAACAAGCAGTGGAGCCTTGCGGCTTCACTGCCAGTTTCCTACTGCGCATGTGCGAGTCGCGTGGCGCTTTGTGAATGGCCCCATTGGTTTCTGGGACACACACATGTCCCAGAAGGCAACGGGGCCGCTCGCCGAAGAGGAGGAAGCGCCACAGAATAGGAAGAGGCAGATTAGGAAGACCGCCTAGCAACAGGGGTTTCAGGTAAGTTAAACATTTTTTTTTTCAAATGTTTTTTTGTTCAGATTTTTTTTAAATATTGATGTACTTTTTTATTTTAGGGTGGCCCTACACTTTAAATATAAGTTATTGTGGCCCGGGGGGGCAATTGCCACCCCGCTCCTGCCCACAAGAGAAGTATGGCCAAAAAAAGCTGTAGTGGCTACCACTAGATGTCAGCATGCTACAAAACAATACAGTTCAATACAGCATTTAGGTGGAACAGAACAATGCTTTAACAAACTAAAAACCACCTACTTATGGTTTATTCTACTTTAATCATTTGTTTGCCTCTAGTTACCAAACCATTTGGAATCTGGTTTGAAAAATGGCTCAGTATGAAAATAATATGAGCAATTGCAGGGTGATTTGCAGTAACGATGCATGGCATATAGTACATAGATGATGCAACATTCTATACTGATACTGAGCTGGATTTCCAGCCTAATGGTATTAAAATATGCAGCAGATTTCAGACTTATCTAACTGTCATCTGTCTGCGGCTGTTAAGAGAGAAGATTATGTACTGTCCCCGGTAACTGTGCCAGGCCCAAGGCTTTGCCTGTTTTGCCTCATTTCCAGTTCATCTTCTTCTCCGTTATCAAAGTACGGCTATGAAATTAACTCCGCTTATCAGGAAGAAGAGCTTACATCTCACAGCTAGATTTCAATGCTGGGCCAATGTAAAAGAGAGAGGGAGGGAGGCGCACCTAAGTGCAATATTATAAAGTTATTTTAATAGCGCAAACATAAATGCACTTACAGAAATGAAGGTATCATAGGCATATCTGTCGGGTAAAGGATCCTCCTTGAGGGGTGCCAGCAATCCGTTTTTTTCCCGGATCAGCTGTATTTTTATATATACACACATATATATATATATATATATATATATATATATATATATATATATATATATATATATATATATATATATATATACATCCCATAGAGATTTTATATATATATATATATATATATATATATATATATTTGTACCACTGTGGGGCGATTGGCATTATGTGACTGACTAAGTCTGTCCACTCAGGAGTCTTTTTCTCTTTGTTGTTTTTAAGACTATTGCTTGACCAATAAACACTTTTTTACATGTTTTATTAGCCTTCGTTTTGGTCATCCATCTTTGTGGGACTACACTTAGGGTTGTACCAATACTGGTATCGGTGCTGATACTAAGCATTTGAGCTTTGTTACTTTTTTTAACGCGAAAGAGCTTGAAAAACTCCTCAGTGTGAAAGCAGTCTAAGTGAACCCTTACCCTATAAATATACCCCATAAATATAGACCAGTTCAGTCATATAGGGGATTATTTGCTAAAACTGGGGAGTGCCAAATCTGGTGCAGCTCTGCATAAAAACAAATCAGCTTTCAGGTTTTATTGTCAAAGCTTACTTAACCACTTGCCGACTGCCTTCCGCAGATATACTGCTGCAAGGTGGCTCAGCTGCACAAACCGACGTACCTGTACGTCAGTCCGTGTATGAGATAGTGTGGGCATGCGCGCGCCTGCTGCATGCCAGGGGAGCGCTCCTGCGGGTCCGGCAGACTCGATGTTTCATCAGCCACCTGCGATCGCGGTAAAAGAGGCAGAACGGGGATCTGCCTATGTAAACAAGGCGGATCCCCGTTCTGACAGGAGACAACACTGAGATCGGCTATTCCTGGTATCAGAAACAGTGATCTCTGTGTTGTCCCAGTGAGCCCATCCCCCACACAGTTAGAACACACCCAGGGAACACAGGTAACCCCTTGATCGCCCCCCTAGTCTTAGTCCCGCTAAAAATTACTGATTGCTGCCATTACCAGTAAAAACAATAAAAAAAATTAAAAGTCCCTAAATCTATCCCCTATTTTGTAGATGCTATGACTTCAGCGCAAACCAATCAATATACGCTTATTGGGATTTTTTTTTTTACCAAAAATATATAAAAGAATACATATTGGCCTAAACTGATGAAGAAATTTGATTTTTTTTTTTACATTTTTTTTTTTGGATGTGTATTACAGCAGAAAGTAAACAATTTTCTTTCTTTTTTTTCAAAATTGCTGGCCTTTTTTTATTTATAGCGCAAAAAATAAAAACCGCAGAGGTGATCACATACCACCAAAAGAAAGCTGTATTTGTGGGAAAAAAAGGACATTAATTTTGTTTGGGTACAGCGTGGCACGACCGCGCAATTGTCAGTTAAAGTGACGCAGTGCTGTATGGCAAATAATAGCCTGGTCATTAAGGGGTTAAATCCGTCCGGTGCTGAAATGGTTAAACAAGCTGAAGTTAGAAGCTGATTGGCTACTATGCACAGCTGCACTAGATTGTAAGTGTAGCTGTTTTAGTAAATCATCCCCATACTGTATTCTGCTCACAGAGCATAAATAAAATAACATCGCCAATATTGTGATCTACCAGTAGGTGGTAGTATAATACCAAAAAAAAAAAATATTCAAAAAGCACTTCTTCAACAGCATTTGTTCTGTTGTACTAGATGCTAAAAAAAAAAAAAAAAAAAAAGGAAATAGATGAGGAATACATTTAAGAGAAAAAAAAGTTAATTATATAGAAGTCTAGTACAGGCAGTTCCTTTTACAGGACACCAAAGCACCTGACCTTGAGGACCAATCAGTGAGCTGTAGTATTGCAGGAGATGTCATATAGCATACATGAATCATCCTACTAATGCTTTGAGAAACCTCTATATTTTATTTAATGTTTATTCATTTTTACTTATTTTAGTTTGAAATTTTGAAAAATTTCGACGTGCCCCAGGTTAGTTATATCTTGTTTTGCAGAACAAATTGGGCCTTCATGTGATGGTGAATGTTAATGAATTTCTCCTGATTTAGTTATTTTTTTTTAAGCAAAAGAAAACTGGCTCAAAATTGGAAAAAAAAAAAAAAAAAAAATTTAAAACTTAAGCTGTATATTTCTGTGCCATTACTGTGACCCACCACAACAAAATCAACCCAAAAATACATTTTCCTAATCCTGATGCGCATCACAATACCACATATGTGTGCAATATTTGTTTTTTGTACCTGTAAAAGTGCAGTTTTTTTTAATATTCTACCAAAACACTGACAGTAAGGGATATATAAATATATATATATATATATATATATATATATATATATATATATATATATACACATACAGTATCTCACAAAAGTGAGTACACCCCTCACATTTTTGTAAATATTTTATTATATCTTTTCATGTGACAACACTGAAGAAATGACACATTGCTACAATGTAAAGTAGTGAGTGTACAGCTTGTATAACAGTGTAAATTTGCTGTCCCCTCAAAATAACTCAACACACAGCCATTAATGTCTAAACCGCTGGCAACAAAAGTGAGTACACCCCTAAGTGAATATGTCAATTTTTTCTTATTGCCGAACTTTAGCTCTGACTCGGTCAGACCTTTGCAGAGAGACCACTGCTTCCTCACAGAAGGTCCTTCTGTACAGCATGCTGGCACAGGACAGGCTTTTTTTTTTTTACTAACTTAGGTTGTGGCTGTTTTCTACCGAAAATAAACTGTAAGCCTTCACAGACATTTTATTTTTATGACCATTGAATGCACTTATCTGATTTAAACCAAAAGATTGATTGGGCATTTAGAAATTCATGAGCTCATTTGTTGAAGGAAATTTCACATCTCTGATAGCTGTCAGATAGTTTTGGCTTAGATTCATCAGTGGGATTGGACAGATAAATTTGAATGCAACAATATAAACATTTATATGTAATATTAAGAAATGTTAAAATAGGAGATCTATTGGCTTGCCAGAAAGTGCAATATGAACTCCTGCACATCCTCTCTGTCCCATTCATTGGTTACACTCATTTGGTCCTGGAGGGTTGAGGGCCCCCTTTTTCACTCTTTTTTTTTTTTTTTTTTTTAAAGGTCCCACTTTTTGAATGTGGGTCATGAATTACTGTGCTCAGCATCCCTTTCCCTGTTTACAGTTCTACATAACCAGGGAAGCTGCAGTACTGGCTTTCACCAGCAGGTGACAGTGCAGGCAAATCTGGAAATGTGAAATAACACCCAATCCAGAAGTAAAATTGTCCAAATCAGACAAATTGGAGAAATATTTCAGTCTAGGACATTTCCTTCAAACAGAAAATAACATGGCAGATTACTAGTTGTAACTGTAAAACCAAAGGCTGGCATATATACTTTAACTATACAGTGCCTTGAAAAAGTATTCATGCTCCTTGACATTTTCCACATTTTGTCATGTTACAACCAAAATATTTTGGTTGGATTTTTTGGAGTTTATGTGATAGACCAACACATAGTGGCACATAATTGTGAAGTGGAAGGAAACTGATAAATGGTTTTCAAAATTTTTTACAAATAAATATGTGAAAAGTGTGACCTGCATTTGTATTCAGTCCCCTTTACTCTGATACCCCTAACTAAAATCTAGTGGAACCAATTGTCTTCAGAAGTCACCTAATTAGTAAATAGAGTCCACCTGTGTGTAATTTAATCTCAGTATAAATACAGCTGTTCTGTGAAGCCCTCAGAGGTTTGTTAGAGAACCTTAGTGAACAAACAGCATCACGAAGGCCAAGGAACCTACCAGACAGGTCAGGGATAAAGTTGTGGTGAAGTTTAATGCAGGGTTAGGTTATAAAGAAATATCCCAGGCTTTGAACATCTCACAGAGCACTGTTCAATCCATCATCCGAAAATGGAAAGAGTATGGCACAACTGCAAACCTACCAAGACATGGCCGTCCACTGAAACTGACAGGCCGGGCAAGGAGAGCATTAATCAGAGAAGCAGCCAAGAGGCCCATGGTAACTCTGGAGGAGCTGCAGAGATCCACAGCTCAGGTGGGAGAATCTGTCCACAGGACAACTATTAGCTGTGCACTCCACAAATCTGGCCTTTATGGAAGAGTGGAAAGAAGAAAACCATTGTTTAAAGTAAACCATAAGAATTACCATTTGCAGTTAGCGAGAAGCCATGTGGGGGACACAGTAAATATGTGGAAGAAGGTGCTCTGGTGAGATGAGACCAAAATTTAACTTTTTGGCCTAAAAGCAAAACGCTATGTGTGGTAGAAAACTAACACTGCACATCACCCTGAACACACCATCCCCACCGTGAAACATGGTGGTGGTGGCAGCATCATGTTGTGGGGATGCTTTTCTTCAGAAGGGACAGGGAAGTTGGTCAGAGTTGATGGGAAGATGGATGGAGCCAAATACAGGGCAATCCTTAGAAGAAATCCTGTTAGAGTCTGCAAAAGACTTAAGACTGGGGGGAGGTTCACCTTCCAGCAGGACAACAACCCTAAACATACAGCCAGAGCTACAATGGAATGGTTTAGATCAAAGCATATTCATGTGTTAGAATGTCCCAGTCATAGTCCAGACCTAAATCCAATTGAGAATCTGTGGCAAGACTTGAAAAATGGTGTTCACAGACGCTCTCCATCCAATCTGACAGAGCTTAAGCTATTTTGCAAAGAAGAATGGGCAAAAATGTCACTCTATAGATGTGCAAAGCTGGTAGAGACATCCCCAAAAAGACTTCCAGCTGTAATTGCAGTGAAAGGTGGTTCTATAAAGTATTGAGGGGGGCTGAATACAAATGCACCCCACACTTTTCACATATTTATTTGTAAAAAAGTTTGAAAACCATTTATCATTTTCCTTCCACTTCACAATTATGTTCTACTTTGTGTTGGTCTATCACATAAAATCCCAATAAAATACATTTATGTTTTTGGTTGTAACATGACAAAATGTGGACAATGTCAAGGGGTATGAATACTTTTTCAAGGCACTGTATATACAATGCATCCTAAGCATTAATCATATGCTAGTACAGACTGGTTATATAAGTCAAAGCACACACACATTCTGCTTATGTGGATGCTCCCATTTATTAAAGTAGAATCCCACTTGCACAGGCACATGGACAGTGTTTGCAGCGGAGACCTCTGTATTATTTATAGCGGCTTCAATCTCAGTTCTTAGTTTTATGCCCCACATATACAGCGCGTCATACATTACAATTGTACCTGCAAGAGACCACCGCATGCACAGTTCAAAAATCACTCCCCCTTGTCCCCATTAATGATGAGCTGATTTGGTTTGGTTCAAACGTGACTGAGGCTGGGTTCACACTATTGCGAATTGGATGCGTATTTTCCCCGCATCCAATTTGCATGTCAGGAGATTGTGACTGGCTCTCTATGGAGCAGGTTCATACATCTCCGGAGCGGCTCCGGTGAGAATTACACAGGAGTCTTGTACATCTTCTGGTCAATTTCAGGTCCGAATTCAGTCAAAAATTCAGACTGAAATCAGACCTGAAATGGTGAACGGGGACGTACCGGACCCCCCACTGTGAGACGCTCCGTGCTGCAATGTGAACCCAGCCTAAAGGTCGGTTCTCAATTATGAACCCCATTGAAGTTGATGGGAGCTAAGTGTTAAAAATAAAAACTTTAAGTGGTTGTAAACCTTAGACATGAAATATGAATAAAGCATATCCCTCTATAGTGTGTACTTGTCTCAGTGCAGAGCACTAAGTGTCATTTCTGTCTGCTGCTTCATTCCTCTGCTATCAGCATGAGTCACTTCTGACACATTTTCCTGACACCAAGAGAATAAACATGACAGGGGAGGGACCTGTAGCACACAGATTGTTCCTGTGTGCTGTGTGAGTGTGGGGGGGGGGGGTCTCCTCCCTCCAATCAGCTCTTAAAGCTCTCCTCGCTGAACTCTGCAGTGTGTAATTTCGGCTCTCCACCCCTTTTTTCTGACAAGCTTTAGAAATTCTAAACTTTGAAGGGCTGTAGAGGGGAGCGGGCTAAAGATAAACAGGTACAACTTATGTAGGAGGAAGATTTGTTTCATCTCTGTGTATCACCTGAGCAGGGGCAGCCTGTAATGCAGGGTGCAGCGGTGCCGCGCCCCCCCCCCCCATCTATGCGTCCAGTCCGGCCCCCTAATCTACATGTAGGGCGCCAGACGCATGGATTCCAATTGTTTTTTTGTTTTTTTTAAAGCACGTGATTAGAGCCAGAGGCTCTAATAGGCTTTAAAAAAGGGTGGGCTCAGGGTCAGGTCCGTCTGCCGCATCCCCCGACCAATGGAGCACCAGCTGCCACTGCACCTGAGGTCGGTCACTTCACTGAGTATATGGAAGGGTTTACAACCACATTACAGCACAGCTCCCAACTGTACCTGATTTGGAGCAATGTCCCTCTGTCCCTCATTCCACCTCATTTGTCCCTCATTTTGGTCTGCTCTATATTATTGTATATAAAATGCATTTTTTATCTTTCAAAAAGTGCTAAAACTTTCATCCAGTTTCTAAATTGCTACATCTGTAAATTTCCATAGCCAGTATAGTGGTAAAAAAAGTACTTGTGGGTTTAACAAATAATTTTCTCCTTTAAGGGGGTGTGGCAAGGGGTGTGTCCTATGCCTGCATACTTTTGCTAATAGGTGTCCCTCATTCCCATCTCAAAAAGTTGGGAGGTATGCTAAAGTGAATAAGTAAAAATACAAAATTCCAATAAATAACATGTATGGTAGACATGTGCACTGCCGAAAAATGTGTTCGTTTTCGTTTCATTCGGTTTTTTCTTGGTTTTTTTTGGAAATTCGAAAATTCGGAAATTCAAAACCATTGCACAGAGCAGGTAAGTATGACATGTTTGTTATTTTTACTTTTAAAAAATTAAAACTTTACAACCACTTTAAGTACATGTCTAGCCATTTTTTTTTTTTTTTTTTGCTTCACATGGGTGTTGAAGCCCATACAATGTGAATGGGCCATTTGTGTATGCGGCTGCAGTAACCTGAGTGGGGACGCAGCGGCTGGAATGGCACAGTTACACGTCTTGTTTTAACAGGTTTGTACCCACCTCTGTGCGCCTGTCAAATGAATTCCTTTATTAAATATATTCACACCAGATGCGCTGGGGTGTGTTTGTGAGCGCATTTCCAACGCATGGCAAAGAAAAAATAATGGTTCCCTATGAATGCAGTTTCCACCAGCGTATTGCATTTGCCCAGTGTTGAAAAAATTACAGCATGCACTCCTTATTTTTTATGTGCAGTGCAACGCATCCTTGCAAACAGGCACAAATTTGCATAAACATAATGCACTGCAAGGCAATTCTAGGCAAACAAGGCAACCCACGCCCCCCCCCCCCCCCCCCCAAAAGAAGAAAAATCAAACAAACAAATGCAATGCATGTAAAATGCAACACATCACAAAAAACGCGCATGCATCAATGTGTTGTGGTGTGAATGAGCAATGAGTTATATACCCTATAGCAGGGGTCTTCAAACTATGGCCCTCCAGTTGTTCGGGAACTACAATTCCCATCATGCCTAGTCATGTCTGTGAATGTCAGAGTTTTACAAAGCCTCATGGGATGTGTAGTTCTGCAACAGCTGGAGGGCCGTAGTTTGAAGACCCCTGCCCTACAGTGACAAAGAGTATGTTAAAGTGGTTGTAAACCCCATTCATGAAATCTGACCTGGGCTCATATATCTGTGTTGTTTACTTATCCCTCTCCAAAGCACTAAGTGCCACGTCTTTCTGCTGCTCCGTTCCTCTGTTATCAGCAGAGTCACTTCTGACAAGTTCTCTGACAGTGGTTGTAATCAATGTGTTGTGGTGTGAATGAGCAATGAGTTATGTAACCTACTGTGGCAAAGAGTATGTTAAAGTGGTTGTAAACCCCATTCATGAAATCTAACCTGGGCGCTTATATCTGTAGTGTTTACTTATCTCTCTCCAAAGCACTAAGTGCCATGTCTTTCTGCTGCTCCGTTCCCCTGTTATCAGCAGAGTCACTTCTGACAAGTTCTCTGACACAGGAGATAAAAGCAGCTGGAAATTTGTATCGGGGAGGGAAATTAGAGACAGAAAAGCAGAGAGCTGGTCTAATCACAGTACAGCTCTGCACAAAGATTTCTGACATGATCTGCACCTTCTAAAGAATGTAGAAAGATGAAGACAGGAGATATACATGAAAAATGTATGTAGGGAGATTTGTTTTATCTCTGTGTATCATCTGAGGCTATTCACTTGACTAGGTATAGGAGAGGGTTTACATCCACTGTAACTTTCATTTTTTGTTTCTTTTTTTTCCTGTTATTTTCCTTTTTTATATGCCAACTGTTCCTCAGTATCCCAAAGTGTTTGTATTTTTTTTTTGCTCTGTTGAAACAGCCTTCTTGGTCTTAGACTGTGAAATGATGTGCTGATATTTCCCTGAATGTACAGAGATCTGCAGAGAGGAATGCACAGAATGCTAGGCCCAGACACACTCCCCACTCAGCCCTGTTTTTCTGTCACTGGAGAGATTTTGTTTGCAATTTGCATTGATTTCAAGTCTCCCTCTACACAAAGCATGTCAGAAGAGAGAAGAGTCAAAACCCCTGTCAGGTACCATTGGGGAAAATTCCCTACTTCCTGTCCTGGTGATGCGCCAGGAAGAAAGAGGAAATCTCCCAAAATGAGCAGACTTCCCCTTTTTAACAGTTGTCCCCGTCAGATTTCCCATTACATCTTGTTCTGGGGACAACTCTAAAATTTTGGATTTCCTGTCTTTTTCTTTTTCCATGACAAGTACAAACAGGAGGGGCGAATGTCCCCAATGGGGACACAGACAGCAAAAAAAAGACTTGACAGAAGATCTAACCCTTTCCCACTCTATGTAAAATTGAAAATAAAAAGTTTTGCTTGCAGAAACACCTGACTGATTATACTGCTGACCCTTCCTCTCAGTCTGAGTCTTTGTGTACTGGGGGATTATGGAAAGCTAATGTAAAAACAGAGTTCCAGTACCTATACTTGTGTTTTGAAAAACATACATATATGTCAGTAGCTGCTGATGAAAAAAAAAACAATAAGCTGGTTTATTCATACCTCCCAACTTTCTGAGATGGGAATGAAGGACACCTAACAGCAAAAGTATGCAGGCATAGGACACACCCCTTGCCACGCCCCCTTAAAGGAGAATTGTACAAAAAAACAAGATTGTTTAAACCCACAAGTGCTTTTTTACCACTACTATTCCTTTATATTGGCTTTTGTCATTTACAAATACAGCAATTTAGAAATCAGATGAAAGGTTTAGTGCTGGAAAACACTTTTTCATAGACAAAAAGTGCATTTTATATACATTTATATAGATCAGACCAAACAGAGGTAATCAAATACCACCAAAAGAAAGCTCTATTTGTGGGAAAAAAGGACGTCAATTTTGTTTGGGTACAACGTCGCACGACCGCGCAATTGTCAGTTAAAGCAACGCAGTGCCAAATCGCAAAAAATGGCCTGGTCATTAAGGGGGCAAATCCTTTCGGGGCTGAAGTGGTTAAGCATTGTATCCTGGGAGGGGAGTGGGGGAAGGGACACTCCAATGGAACAACAGAGCTATGGCGGGGTGCAGGTAGGGTGAATATAAATACGCCAGAAAGACTTCTTCAGTTTGTCCTGTATGACTTGGAAGAGCAGTCGCTGTAGATCTGAGGGGGACATGCAAGGGAAATAAAAAAACAGCATTTTAGCTTGCACATGATTGGATAATAAAATCAGCAGAGCTTCCACTCATTTCAGATCTTCCCCTAATGCCGCGTACACACGACTGGACTTTCCGGCATACTTGGTCCTGTGGACCGGAGTCCGTCGGACAATTCGATCATGTGTGGGCTCCAGCGGACTTTTTTTCCCCAAAAGTTTGACGGACCTAGAAATGAAACATGTTTCAAATCTTTTCAATGGACTCGAGTCCGGTCGAAAAGTCCGCTCGTCTGTATGCTAGTCCGACAGACAAAAACCGACGCTAGGGCAGCTATTGGCTACTGGCTATCAACTTCCTTATTTTAGTCCGGTCGTACGTCATCACGTACGAATTCGTCGGACTTTGGTAGATTGTGTGTAGGCAAGTCCGTTCATTCGGAAAGTCCGTAGTAAAGTCCGTCGAAAAGTCCGCCGGACAAAGTCTGCTGTAAAGTCCGACCGTGTGTACACGGCATTAGATCTACAGCAAATGCACTTGCAGGGGCCTAGATATATGTTCTAGGCCCCTTTTCTGGATATATATCCTAACATTATATATATATTTTTTAGTCCTGGCTTTAATCACTTCAATATAGGGCACTCAAACCTCCCCCCCCCCCCCCCCGCCCTGGCCAATTTTCAGCTTTCAGCGCTGTCGCATTTAAATGACAATTGCGCGGTCATACAACACTGTACCCAAAACAACATTTTTATCATTTTGTTCCCATAAATAGAGCTTTCTTTTGGTGGTATTTGATCTCCACTGGGTTTTTTATTTTCTGCTGAACAATTAAAAAAAAAAATTTTTGTTATAAAATTTTGTAAATCAGTAAGTTTTCTTCTTCACTGATGGGTACTGATGAAGCTGCACTGACGGGCACTGATGGGCACTTAAGAGGTGGCACTGATGATGAGGCACTAATATGCAGCACTGATGGGTACTGATAGGTGGCACTGATGGGCACTGATAGGCAGCATGCATATGCAGCACTGATGGGCATTGATAGGCAGCACTGATTGGCACTCATAGGTGGCATTGATGGGCAGTTATAGGCGACACTGATGGGCACTTATAGATGGAACTGGTGGGCACTTATAGGTTGCGCTGATGGGCACTGATAGATGGCACTGATAGGCAGCAATGATGAGGAGGCACTGGCAGGCATTACTGATGGGCACTGATTGGCACCTATAATGGGCACTGATTGGCACCTCATATGGGCACTGATTTGCATCTCTGGTGGTCATGGGTGGGCATACCTGGTGGTCATGGGTGGGCATCCCTGGTGGGCTCCAGTGGGCATCTTTGGTGGGTCTGCACTGATAATCAATGTGCTGATTATCAGCGCAGACCCTTCCTGTCAGGAGAGCAGATGATCCTCTACCCACGCCTTGTCAGCGCGAATAGAGGAAAAGCCGATAAACGGCACTTCCTGTTTACGATGCGACCAGCTGTGATTGGACACAGCTGATCACATGGTAAAGAGCCCACGTCATAGGCTCTTTACTGAGATCAGAGATATGGTGTGCCAGACTGACACACCACACCACTGAACGCCGCGCTGCACGTGCGAGCGGCTTATCCTGCTGGAGGTCACATGACATCCAGTCAGGATAATTAAACCCCTTTGCGGCCCTCATATGGCTATATGTTGGGCAGGAAGTGGATAAAGTAGTTGTCTGACATGAATAATGAACAAAGCATATCCTTCTATAGTATGTACTTGCCTCATTCTAAAGCACAGAGTGTGATTTCTGTCTGCACTCTCATTCCTCTGCTATCTGCATGATTTACTTTGACAGTCTATGCCGACACCAGATAATACCGGTTGAAGGCCCCGCGTCTCCTCCAGCACACAGCAGATGACTGACAGCCTTGGCTGTGCATGTTATCCTATGAGACTGTATGAAGAAGGGTGTGTCCATTTCCTGCACCCAGGTCTCAGATTACACTCAGCTTTCTGTTCTATGCTATGCAGTGTGTGACATCAGATCCCCGCCCCCTGCCTCTGGAATATCAGAAATGCTGTGTTAAATGGTACACTTTGAATGGCTGTAGAGAAGAGAAGAATTGCAGATAAACAGGTCCAACTTATGTTGGAGGATTTGTTTTATCTCTATGTATCATCTGTGGTTAGTCATTTCATAAGGGTTTGAAACCACTTTAATAATGAAGATTAAAAAAAACCCATAAAAATAGCTGTTCCATTTAAATCTATTGGCAGTCAGATAGAAAAAAAATAGAAACCCTAATTGTAAAAAAGTGTCTGAAGAAGTCTGTATTGACTGTATGCAGTAAGAAGATAACAGAGGCAAAACCATTAGAATTACACTGGCAGCTCTGTGACATTTCAGACTCTATGAGACAATTCTGACTTCAGACGTCTATTGAATAAGAGTTTTTTTCCTCACTAAGTGCACAGTACTTTGGGGCCCCATACAATCTATGTGATCTCCTCTCTCTGTAGTTATGTCCTCGGTTTAATGTACACCTTTATACTAACTGTTCTGGCACTACGCACCTTCCCTTTCATCTTTTACAATGCTTCTATAAATGGATACGTAATAGGACCTGCTCTTTGCACCAGCTGCGTGTTAAACATTTCAGTATGTCTTTGTATAAGAGAGAACGGATCCCATAGACACCAAAGATCGAATACTGTACCTCCGTTCACACGGGGCAAAGACGAGTCCGTACAGATTGCCCCTTTATGTAGGATATGGTGTCATTGTCAGTCCTTTCATTTCTATACAGATAATAGAACTAAACAGGTTATGGTGAGCAGTGTACGGGGGCAACTGCCCTGGGACCCCTGCCAGGAGGGCCTCCCCTATACAAAAATATAATCAAATAATTTTATTATGCAATAATATAATTTAAAAAATGGTTTCTATTACTAAAACTTACCTTGGGAAGTAATATTTTACCTGCAAACATCTAGCTTCATTTACACATTCGATGGGGGGGGGGGGGGGATGGATTGTCAGGGATACCAACTTCAGGGATGGTCAGATCCGCATAGCTACACTTAGGAAACTGAGACCAGACTATATAGAATTTTAAGCAAGTCAAACTTGAAGATGCAAATGACCCATAACCAAATGACAAAATACCTAACAAGCCACCTAACTAACAGAAAGCCTAAGGCCTCATGTACACGGGACGCTGCTAAACGGACGTTCAGAGGCAGTTGGACGCTTTTTTCAATTTTCCCTGAACTCATTCCATGTTATCCTATGTGACCATGTACACAGTCTCCTTTATTGCCGTTCTTAGGCAGTTGCATTTAACAGCGATTCTTTGAAAGCAAAAAAATGGGTTCAGACGCCAAAGAATTCCACGTTTCAGACGCCAAGCGCGACTAAACGTGGCTAAACGCAGTGTCGGCGTTTAGGCGTGTTTTTGTTTATAAGCGTTTTTAAAGGTGCCCTATTTTTTTGACAATAAAAATCTCAAAAATTATGGCAAATGAGGAAAAACGATTAAAAAATATTTTAAAAAATTGTAATTGCTTGCAATGATTCATAGACCATTTATATACCCTAATGAGCCCATCATCCAATCCAATACACCACTAGCATTGCTGTTATCCGAAGTATAATTGGAATTTGACCCATATGTTGTTAGATATGAACAAGCAACTTGTGGCAGATCACGTGGCAACTGACAATCCGCAACTTGTGGCAGGTGTTGTGGCAAGTAGACAATCCACAACTTGTGGCAGGTCACGTGGCAAATGGCAATCCACAACTTGTGGCAGGTCACGTGGCAAATGACAATCCACAACTTGTGGCAGGTCACGTGGCAACTGACAATCCACAACTTGTGGCAGGTGTTGTGGCAAGTAGACAATCCACAACTTGTGGCAGGTGACGTGGCAAATGACAATCCGCAACTTATGGCAGGTGACATGGCAAGTGGACAATCCGTATCTTGTGGCAGGCGACGTGGCAAGTGACACGCTAAATACAAGTACACTGCTGCTCTCTCAGCTGTTGCTACTCACTCTGGTCTCACAAAATGGTTGAAATAGTAAAATAATATTGTTTTTTGAGCTTGGGGAGGGACTTATGATGTTATCTTAACTAAACGCTTCCAGACGCAAACGCGGCATGCAAACGCGGCTAAACGGGCGTTTAAAGCGCCGGTTTCAAGGTGTCAAAAAAAAATGTTCAGAGGACTTTGCCTCAGCGTCCCGTGTACATGGAGCCTAAACGGACATTCAGAGGCAGTTGGATGCTTTTTTCAGCTGCCCCTGAACTCATCCAATGTTATCTTATGCGAACATGCACACAGGTTCGTTTTAATGTTGTTTTTAGGCAGTTGAGTTTAGAGGCTTTTCTTTGAAGGCAAAAAAATGAGTTCAGACACCAAAGTTTCCAACGTTTCAGACGCCAAATGCGGCTAAATGCAGTACCGGTGTTTAGCCGCGTTTTAGTTTACAAGCGTTTTTAAAGGTGCCCTATTTTTTTTACATTACAAAACTTAAAAATTATAGCAAATGATGAAAAACCACAAACATTTTTTTAAAATTTTTGCAATGCTTGCAATGCTTCATAGACCATTTCTATACCCCCAATGAGCCCATCATCCAATCCAATACACCACTAGCATTGCTGTTAGCCAAAGTAGAATTGGAATTTGACCCATATGTTAGATTTGAACCAGATGACCCCACCATTGAGCTTGACTCCCGACTTGATCAAACATAGTTGCATGAAATTTAATATTTGGCTTTTTTAATTTCCTCACATATGCTCATTATGGGATCCATAGTAAAAGCACCGAAGTTGAGGTAGATACAAGTACACTGCTGCTCTCTCAGCTGCTGCTACTCACTCTGGTCTCACAGAATGGCTGACATAGTTAAACAAATACTGTTTTTTGTGCTTTGGGAGGGTCTTATGATGTTATCTTAAATAAACCCTCCTAGACGCAAACGCGACAAAACGCTGTTAAACGTGACTAAACGCGGCATGCAAACGTGGCTAAACGGGCGTTTTTAAATGCTGGTTTCAAGCTGTCAAAAAAATCGTTCAGAAGAGGTTGCCTCAGCATCCCGTATACATTAGGCCTAACTAGCAAACTAACCATATATAATATATGGTAAACAAATTGGAGAACACAGAAAAAGAGGGTAATGCTGGAGATGCAAGGAAGGGGGGAACAAAGACTGGGATCAAGAATAAGTGGAGTACATAGAAGGCAGCAGGGTACAGGATGCTGGGCAAGAGCAAGATCAGGAGTAGGGATGAGCCGAACACCCCCCTGGTTCGGTTCGATTCAGTAGAACATGCGAACAGGCAAAAAATTTGTTCGAACACGCGAACACCATTAAAGTCTATGGGACATGAACATAAATAATTAAAAGGGCTAATTTTAAAGGCTTATATGCAAGTTATTGTCATAAAAAGTGTTTGGAGACCTGGGTCCTGCCCCAGGGGACATGTACAAGTGCAAAAAAAAGTTTTAAAAATGGCCGTTTTTTCAGGAGCAGTGATTTTAATAATGCTTAAAGTGAAACAATAAAAATAAAAAATATTCCTTTAAATTTCGTACCTGGGGGGGTGTCTATAGTATGCCTGTTAAGTGGCGTGTGTTTCCCGTGTTTACAACAGTCCCTACACAAAATGACATTTCTAAAGGAAAAAAAGTCATTTAAAAGTACTATAAAAGGCTATAATGAATTGTCGGTCCCGGCAATACACATAAAAGTCATTGAAAAAAACGACATAGGATTCCCCCACAGTCCATTACCAGGCCCTTTGGGTCTGGTATGAATATTAAGGGCAACCCTGAACCAAAGTTAAAAAAAAAAATTGCGCGGGGGTCCCCCTAAATTCCATACCAGGCCCTTCAGGTCTGGTATGGATATTAAGGGAAACCCCGTGCCAAAAGTATAAAAAAAATGGCGTGGGGGTCCCCCTCAAAATCCATACCAGACCCTTCAGGTCGACTCGAACATCGGGCTCATCCCTAATCAGGAGTAGGGTCAGGATAAATTTGCAAGCAGTATCTGGCTACCAGGTCAAAACACTGAAGCACAACGGACATGTAGAGGAGGAACTAAATACCCTCGCAGCAGCCAGCATCAAGAGGAGACCGATTACTGGAATCTGTTGGCTGCTGGTAGACACCCACTGGTGGACACTGGAACTACAAACGTCTGCTCTGGGAACTTCAGTGCCACCAGCAGGTGATCCAGGTCCTAACACAGATAAGTTGCTGCATTCAGAGACTCTGTCCTTTAGCAGAATCGCATTCATTGTTAATGGCACTCCCATGCATCTGCTGACATGTGCGATGTAGTTTTGGTCAGTGTGATTTTGAAAAGGGTCATGGACTTCTTTTGTACGTTTCTCTCGCATAAGGCAGCCCATTGAAATGAATGGGCTGCCTTATACAAGACTTGCGGGAACGCTGGGAGATGTGTATGCTCCATCACACCTGCATGGTGTAAACGGAAACTAAATGCTCATTCCTACTACTTCCTTTGGGCTGCATTAATCTGCAAAGATCAATGCAGGCTCAACGCAAGGCAACATGCATTTTTAGTCATTGAAGTGTATTTTTTCCCAAAAATTACGTTTGAAAGACCGCCGGGCAATTACAGTGTGACATAAAATATTGCAGCAATTGCCATTGTATTCCCTAGGGTCTCTGCTAAAATATATATATAATGTTTGGGGGTTCCAAGTAATTTTCTAGCAAAAATATTGATTTTAACTTAAGAAACAAGTGTCAGAAAAAGATTTAGACTTTAAGTGGTTAAACTTCCTGCATTTACATGTTGTTAAAAACTTGGCAGACTGCCTGGATTTTTTCTTTACACACAGAAGTTTCCCTTTGATCTAAGAAGGAAGAGTTAGTTACAATGTTTCATTTTAAAAACTTGGCAGACTGCCTGGCTGTTTTCTTTTGACAGCTGAGTGAGCAGATAAGTCTCTCCACTTGTTATATGAAAGAATCGGCAAACTCTGCAATAGAGATCGTCAGGGAGATTGAATCGAGATCACGATTTTTTAAAGATTAATTGTGCAGCTCTAAGCATGTTGGAGCGGGCATTTTTTGATAAAGGGCACTATTCAACAAAACACCGGCTCTGACAGTGGTAATTGGTTTAGCCTCTAAATGCCATTTTTGCTGGACAGCTTCATCTGGTAAAGGAAGCTGAAACATAACACACTTACTTGGCAGGATCACCAGGTGACAATACAGAAAAAAAAGTCTAAAAAAAGAAAATTAATGCAGCCACCACATCTAACAATGGGTAAGCTGCAATATATTACACTTTTTTTTTCGGGTTTAATACCATTTTATGGGTGACAAGCCTTTTACAGATTAAAATTTAACAAAAGAAATCAAGCTGTTCTACTGAGGGAGGAAAACTCTGTTTGTTGATTCAAACGTGACATATGTTTGGACGTGCTTGGGCTGCTGTATGAACTCTAGGAGATATTCCAAAGATGTTTTCGCAGTGAGATCACAATGGACAGGTTAGCTTTCTGGATACAGTTTTTGTATTTCCACAATTTTCACTAAAACCTGTCCTGGATGTCACGTGTTCATGAACAAAACTTCTGATGTCCATATGTGCATTGGGGTGTTATGAGCCCCCCTTGTGGATTTTCTATAGGAATATATGGAGAGGGGAACCAGCAAGCCTCACTTCAATCAAACTGTCCACTTTAAAGTGTCCATACACATGCCAGGATCAAGAAATGTCTGCTTGGTGAGTATTTGTTAGGGTGGAGATCTTCTTTAAAGTGTTCGTACACATGGCAGCGTCAAGAATGTTCTGGTTGGCGAGTATTTGGCTGCTTTTAACCTTCTAAGTGGGGCAGTTGTTTACCAATGATGGAAGATATGGTCATACAAGGTCCACATTTGTGCTTTTAGATGCAATTCTAATGGCTTTTTCCACTGTTCCGCTGTTTACCGAATCCCACCTCATATGGATTTTCATTGTGAGTACTTATGTTGATTTGTTCATTCCCATGGTAGGTCAGATATTCTATAGCCCGACCCATGGTCAAGAGCAATGAGATCTACTTGTGTTTGGCCAACTTTGGTTTTAGCTGATCAGCCACCTCTGGATGCTGTCTGCATGATTTTCCAATATGGAACCACATATGGAGAAGATGTTATCCTAACAACATTCTTTGATTTTATCACTTATTGAGAGTTTTAACTTTTACAACATTTCTTTGGGTTATACACCTGGAACTTTTTTTATATTTGCTATTATTTACTTTTTCACTGTTTCATTGCGGTTATTACAATTTTAATTGTTAGCACGCCTGTATCACACAGTAGAATTGCAGCTGATATCATTGTATTTTTGTTTATTTTATTTTGGTCTATTTTATCAAGAATATTTTCTTTATCAGCGCGTTTTATTTTTTCCCTGAGAAAGTTATTCCAATTGGATTGCCACCAGTGACCTATTATCCATCTTAATGGTTATACCCCACAATCCAAGTGTCTTACCACCAGTGACCTATCACTGATCTTCCTTGTTATACCCCACATTCCAAGTTGTTTTCCACCAGGGCCCAAGCACCATCCTCCTAATGATACCCCGCATTCCAAGTGTCTTGCCACCAGAGACCTCTCACTGATCTTCCTGGTTATATCCTACAATCCCAGTGTCTTGACACCAGCGACCTATCACCAATCCTCCTAGTTATTAGACATGTGCACTGACTAAAAATGTGTTTGTTTTCGTTTCATTTGTTTTTTTGCTTTTTTCGGAAATTTGAAAATTTGGAATTTCGAATTTTCGGATTTCCAAATTTACGAATATTCGAATTCCCGAATTTTCAAATTTTCTAATTTCCGAATGTTGAATTTTCAAATTTCCGAATTTTGAATTTTCAAATTTCTGAATTTTCAAATTTCAAATTTCCGAATTTTGAATTTTCAAATTTTCAAATTTCTGAATTTTGAATTTTCACATTTCCGAATTTCTGAATTGTCTAATTTAGAATTTCCGAATTTTCAAATTTCCGAATTTTGAATTTTCGAATTCCGAATTTCCAAATTTTCGGAATTCAAAAGTTCAGAAATTCAAAAATTTGAAAATCCGAAAATTTAAAAATCTGAAGAAAAGAAAGAAAATCAGTAAAATTTGAAATAATAATTAACTAAATTAAATTATAGGTATTGGAATTTCCTTTCAAATTTGGCTGTTTGTGAACGTAACAAATACAAATTTATCTGCACTGACGAATTATCCGAAATAATGAATGCCACATCTAAACAAATGAAATGGAACAAATTAATAATAAATAATAATAATAAAAAGTTTTTTTATTATTATTATTATTATTCACGATTTCTATAGTGCCAACAGTTTACGCAGCACTTTACAATGTAGAGGGGGGACAGCACAATTACAGTACAGTTCAATACAGAAGAGACAGGAGGGCCCTGCTCGTAGAGCTTACATTCTAAAGGGAGGGGGTGGTGGTACAAAAGGTAATAGACGCGGGGAATGATTTGATGGGGTTGTTAGGTGGGTGTGGGATAGGCTTCCCTGAATAAGTGAGTTTTCAGGGATCTCCTAAAGGTGGACAGGTTAGGGGCTGATTGGATATACCGGGGCAGGGAGTTCCAGAGGATGGGAGAGGCTCTGAAGAAGTCCTGAAGACGAGCATGAGAGGAGGTAACAAGGGAGCTAGAGAGCAGGAGGTCCTGGGAGGAGCGTAGGGGATGATTTGGGAGATATCTGCAGATGAGGTTGGTGATATAGCTGGGGGCGGTGTTGTGGATGGCCTTATATGTTGTGGTTAGAATTTTGAGTTTTATACGGTGGGGTAGGGGAAGCCAGTGAAGGGATTGGCAGAGAGGGGCAGCAGTCACAGATCGATTAGTGAGGTGCATTAGTCTAGCAGCAGCGTTCATAATAGACTGAAGGGGGGATAGCCTGCGTAAGGGTAGGCCATTAAGGAGAGAGTTGCAGTAGTCAAGGCGGGAAATAATCAAGGAGTGAATAAGTTGCTTTGTGGTGTCATTAGTCAGGAAGGGTCGAATTCTGGAGATGTTGCGGAGGTTAAGGATTTAGCCAGCGATTGGATGTGGGGGCTGAAGAAGAGGTCAGAGTTAAGGATTACACCCAGCACCCTGGCATGTGTGCAGGGACCAATGGTTGTGCTGTTGATCTTAATAGCAAAGTCATGGGGGGGGGATTTTCCGAAATTCAAAATTCAGAAATTCAGAAATTCGAAATTTCGGAAATTCGGAAATTCGAAATTTCGGAAATTCGGAAATTCGAAATTTCAAAAATTCGGAAATTCAAAATTCAGAAATTCAGAAATTCGAAATTTCGGAAATTCAGAAATTTGATATTTCGGAAATTCAGAAATTTGAAATTTCGGAAATTCAGAAGTTCGAAATTTCAGGAATTCAGAAATTCAAAATTTTGGAAATTGAAAAATTTGGGAATTTCGGAATTAACAAATGTGGCAACATTTGTTAAAAAACGAATTCGGAACTAAACAAATTGCACATGTCTACTGGTTATACCCTACATTCCAAGTGTCATACCACCAGGGACCTATCAATGATCTTCCTGGTTATACCCTAAAATCTAAGTGTCTTGCAATCAGTGACCTATCACCAATCTTCCTGGTGATTCCCTACAATTCAAGTTAATAAATACAAAAATAATACTGCGCATGTGAAAAGATAATTCAGTGTGAAAAAAAGCAGCACCAGAAATGTGAGATATTACCACAAAAAAAAAAAATAAACAAAATAAAGGTATGTTGAGCTACAGTGATTAATATTAAAAATACTGAAAAAAATTATAAATAAATAAACAGTCCAGAAAAATCAGTCTCTTAAATGAACCATAATGGTCAAATGGCAAACTCCAATTTTTCAACTGTGGATAAGGTTATCTAATCCCTTCAATAATCCCTTCAATAAGTGAACATGCCAACCACCACAATAGTTTGGACTCTTACTAGAAAGCATGGACCCTTTATTAGGAAGGGTCAAACAGGCTTGATGAATATGTCCCGGTAGGGGTCATCAGCAGGGCATATACAAAGGAACCACGTCAGGAACAGCTCCAGAGCATCCAGGGGACTCCACCCAAACGACAATCATGTAGTCAGGTCCAAAAACATAAAACACTGGATAGTGTAAAACCTCTTAAGGGTTGCATTTAATATAAAGTATTGCACTTATTTTGGGGACATGGCTAACTCCACAATTACAATCCATCTTCGAGAGAAATTACCCACCGCTTCTTAAGAGCTGTGAGAGGGATCTTAGAAACTGGAATGTAGGATTTTTCTCCTGGTTTGGCCATGCAGCGATCATTAAGATGGTGATTTTGCCCTAATTCCTTGATGCGCACATTGCCAGTTAGGGTTACCCAAAAATTCTTTAAGGCCCTGGATTCCATTTTCTTGAAATTCCTTTGGCACCATAAGAAACCTAGAATTAAACTCACTATATTGACAAAACCTAAAGAATTGGCAGGGATTGGCCTACCGAACTTCAAACACTATTACTACGTGTCACACATAGCCAGGGTGATTGACCGGAATTGCCACGACCATATGAAGGATTGGGTATTTCTAGAGGCGGATCTGTGCCCAATCCCACTTATGTACTCACCGTGGATCCCTTGGAACAGCTACCCATCTGACTTACGCAACCACCCTCTCACTGGCACCACACTGGAGATATTACACACCCTAGCTAAACAAAAGGAGATCACTACCTCTCCGAGCCCGCTGACACCATTGAAGGACAGTCCTGACTTTGTTCCGGGCAATCATAACATGACACTCCAATCGCCATCGCAGAGTGCTCCTCTGTTGGTGGGCGATTGCTTCGTGGGAGGCAAACTCAGAGATTGGACATCTCTCAAATTAGAAACAAACCTACCCCACTTACGTCAGTGGACCTACTTCCAGATATAAAGCTACCTAGGCAAATTTAAAAATTCCCAAGATCTATATAGATCCTTGACGGACCTGGAGTCGACATATCAAATCAAAACCCCACTAGACAAGGCCACTTCAATTGCCTACTCATGGTTGCAGTGCCCCAAGATCACGGGGGCGAGCGAACACAGGAGGAGGTGGTCGGTGGAATTAAATGAAGAAATAACGTATGAACAATGGAGGTATGCTTGCGTATTAGCACATAGATGCTTTATTAACACAAAAGTACAAGAAACGAGTTACAAATTGTTGACACATTGGTATAACACCCCTGACAAACTTCATAAATGGAATGAATAAAAGTCAGAAGTTTGCTGGAGATGTCAGTCCAAGCAGGGTACATTGACCCACATTTGGTGGCACTGTCCCCTGATCGAACCCTTCTGGAATGAAATCCGGAAGCTAATTAAAAAGATTACTGAGACCAAATTAAACTTGAATGCAGCTTGCTGCTTACTGCATGTGTCTAATTTCTCATTTAAAAGATATAAACACTCCTTGACAAAACATCTTCTTAATGCGGCTAAATCGCTGATCCCTCTCTATTGGAACTCATCCTGGGTCCCCTCCATAATCCAAGTGTCTCACTAGTGACCTATCACCGATCTTCCTGGTTATACCCTACATTCCAAGTGTCTTGCCAGCAGTGACCTATCACCGATCTTCCTGGTTATACCCTACAATCCAAGTGTCTTGCCAGCAGTGACCTATCACCGATCTTCCTGGTTATACCCTACAATCCAAGTGTCTTGCCACCAGTGACCTATCACCACTCTTCCTGGTTATACCCTATAATCCAAGAGTCTTGCCACCAGTGACCTCTCACTGATCTTCCTGGTTATTCCCTACAATCCAAGCGTCTTGCCACTAGTGACCTATCACCGATCTTTCTGGTTGTACCATACATTCCAAGTGTCTTGCCACCAGTGCCCTATATACTGTGATGACATTACAGAGCTGGTGGATGTTAGAGACCTTGCGCTCCTCCACCTTCCCTTTAAGGATGCTCCACAGATGCTCAATAGGGTTTAGGTCTGGAGACATGCTTGACCAGTCCATCACCTTTACCCTCAGCTTCTTTAGTAAGGCAGTGGTCGTCCATGGCGAGGCCTGTTCTGAGTAGAACCTGCCCTGTGATATTTACTGGTGCCTGGCCACCCCTTCTGGAAGGGCCACCACTTCCTGAATTAGAAAACGTACAATAACGACAACAAAATCCGTTGTTGGAAATTCCGCTCGTGTGTACACAAATCCGACGCACAAAGTGCCACACATGCTCAGAATAAATTAAGAGACGAAAGCTATTGGCTACTGACCCGTTTATAGTCCTGACGTACGTGTTTTACGTCACCGCATTCAGAACGATCGGATTTTTCGACAACTTTGTCCGACCGTGTGTATGCAAGACAAGTTTGAGCCAACATCCGTCGGAAAAAATCCATGGATTTTGTTGTCGGAATGTCCGATCAATGTCCGACCGTGTGTACAGGGCATAATACTGTCCAAATAGCTCATAAGGTGCATGAAACAAGATAAAGTGCAATGTCCAAAATGTGCAATCCAACTCCAATAGGAAGAAAAACAAACCTCCATATAGCAGTTCATATATAGAAAGTGCATGTGCAACAAAATCGATCGGTGTCCACTTCATCCAATAGCTATCACCATCAAAAGTGTGCCACGCGTTTCCTCCAGCCTCTCACCTCTAATGAAGACCCCTTCCGGTCAAATTGAGCTTTAATATGAAGTAGAAGCAGGATCCCCACAATAAATCGACCTCCAGCAATCGCCACAGCAATAGCAGTATTTTTGGAAGATGGCTTCAGACTCCAGGTACATCAGATGTGGTGAGGGCATGCAATAAAAGGGATGGCTCCATCATGTAGTAATTTGTAAAAAAATGTATTCATAAAAAAACGTAGCAACTTACATTTAAAATCTCAGCAATTCGACTATAATAAGAATACTTCCAGTCTCGGCCACGACCGGAAGTGACGACACCTGGCTCCTCTCTGACGCGTTGCGTCACTGCACATGTGACTTCATCAAAGGGTGATGGAGTCAAGTGTCATGATGCCAGTTTAAATAGTCTCCTCCGCTGTCATAACAACAGCGATGTGCAATTGACATATCCTTATTTTCAGATTCAGATATTGACTTTAAAAACATTATTAGAATGAATTATTAATAAAACTAAATAAAAATAATGATAATTAATAAAATAAAGAGCAACTTACGCAATCTATATGGTTCACCATGTGGCATCGCCATCTAGTGGTGAAGTAAGAAAAACATAGATAACATCCAAAATTCACCAGTGAATTTATTCATTCTAATAATACTTTTAAAGTCAATAGTAGTTAGTAGTTAGTTAGTCCCTCCCCCTTCAGTTAGAATCACCTCCCAGGGAACACAGTTAACCCCTTCACTGCCCCTTAGTGATAACCCCTTCACTGCCAGTGACATTTTTACTGTAATCAATGCATTTTTTTTTTTTTTTTACAGAAAAGTTTTTTATTATTTCTTTGACATAAAACAAAAAATAAAAGAATAAGACAGTATATCATGATACTAAATACACAGAGGTTTGGACATTGGGTACATAGTTACTAACAAAGGTGTTACATAAATGAGGGTTAGATTATTCCTACTGAGTGGTGTACCGGTTTACAGAGATAGCATATGTATATCAAACCATTTTTGGCAGAGATAAAGCGAGATCAGAGGGCGGCCCTCTCAAGGTCACCCCATCATGGGAGCAACCTCATCTCCCAGGTTATCCCCTAAGCTCCCGTCCCAAAAAAAAAAAAAAAAAAAAAGGAGGGGGGGGGGGGGGGGGGGAGGGGGAATCAAGGCAGGGAGGGGGGGGTCATGAGGACCCCCCCCCTCAGCCATATCGACAGGCCCAAATCCCCAGGGGCAAGGAAAAGGGAGAGTCCCCATGTCACTAGATCAGAGGAACAATTCCCCCGGCCAATAGGTAGATCAGGAGTCTATATGGGTCTAGCCACAAGCGTCAATCCAGTTTGACCATACTTTATCATATTTTTGGGGGCAGTTTCTGCTTTCATAAGTGATACGGTATAATGGTAACACATTGTTTATCGCCTTCTGCCAAGTTTCTTTAGTCGGGGGTTCTTTTTGTTTCCATTTAAGGAGTATCTCCCTTCTTGCATAGAAGAGTGAGTACGTTAGAAACAGTTTAATGTAACGGTCTCCTGCTATGTTTTCTAAGTGGCTCAAAAGAAAGGTTAAGGGGTCAAGTGGGATTTCCGTTCCACAAACTCTCTCAAGGGTGTCCGCGACTGATCTCCAGAAGGGGTGAAGCTTGGGACAGGACCAGACCATGTGGTAAAAGGTGCCCGTGTCTAATTCGCATCTAGTGCAGTTGGGGGTGAGAGCAGGATAGATCCTTGCAAGTCTTTCCGGCGTGTAGTAGGCCCTGTGTATAAATTTCAGTTGGATAAATCTATCCTTTGCAGCGATCATAGATGGTATGAATGCCGTGAGGCACTCCTCCCACTCCTCCTCCCCCAATGCGGGAATGTCTCCCTGCCATTTGATAAGTGATTTGTTGTTCTTAGCCTCGTGTGACACTGTTAAGTAAAGGTATAAGGAGGAAAGGGGTTTGTCTAACATTCCTGAGATCAGAAGACGTTCAATTGGATCAGGTTCCAGTGACACCTGGGCGGGGAATTGGGCCTTCAGCGCGTGTTGTAACTGCCAATACCTAAAGAGGAAAGACCTTGGTATATTGTATGTCGCTTGTAATTCACGAAATGAAAGTATGACCCCCCGAGGCATGACATGTTTTACAGTGGTAATACCCCTCTTGGGCCAGATTGCTGGATCCGGGACAGTGAAAAGGTGGGGAAGCAAGGGATTAGCCCATAGCGGAGTGTGTGGGGAGATCTGTGATTGCGGTATGAGGGATGCTCTAGAAGATTTCCACACCTGGATTGTGGTTTTCATAGGGCCCGTCACGGCAGGGTCAGCTCTCGGTCCCCTGTACGGTAGATTAGATAACGCTGCATAGGATCCCAACAGGGCCGCTTCCAGAGTGACTGCAGGGTTCTGTCTAGGTTGTGAGAACCACCACCTCACTGTCACCATTACTGCGGCCCAATAATACATCAGGAAGTTAGGCAGCGCCAGACCTCCACCAGACAGTGGGAGGTAAAGTGTGTTTTTTGCTACTCTTGGGGACTTGCCTGCCCAAATGAAGGATATAACTACACTTTCCAATCTACGGAAGAAGGACTTGGGGATAGGAGTCGGGGTGTTTCTAAAATAATAAAGAAATTTGGGTAAAAAGACCATTTTTAAGAGGTTCCCCCTGCCCACCGGGGACAAAGGAAGAGACCTCCAGGCTGAGCATCTCTGCTGAAGCTGGTTTAAGAGAGGAAATACGTTTCTCTCCAGGAAGCCTGGCAACGCCCTCCCTATCCTGACTCCCAGGTAGGTAAATTCATCCACCCATTTCAGCTGGGTACCAGTCTCCGGCATCGCCTGGCAGAGGGGAAATAGAATCGACTTATTCCAATTAATTCGGATTCCCGAAAATCGGCCGAAATGATCAAACATGGCAAGGGCTGTTTTGAGGGATGTGGAGGCATCTGCTAAATAAAGGATGGTATCATCTGCATATAGTGAAACCTTTTCTGTTAACGGGCCCACCCTGATACCCTTAATTCGTTCTTCTGCTCTAAGGAGTATGGCCAGTGGCTCAAGTGCTAGGGAAAATAGGGCTGGAGAGAGGGGGCATCCCTGCCTGGTGCCCCTCTCCAACCGGAACACCTTTGAAAGGGCCCCATTAGTGCGGATGCGTGCTCTTGGCTGGGCATATAGCATCTGGATCCAGGTCCGGAACCGCGGCCCAAACCCGAACCTGGAGAGAACCGCCCATAGGTAGCCCCACTCGACCGAATCAAACGCTTTCTCCGCGTCGAGTGAGGCCACCACTCCCGGCCTATCAGGGGAGGCAATAGCTATGTGAGTGTGTAGTCTGCGGATGTTTATGTCCGTCCCCCTGCCCGGCATAAATCCCGTCTGGTCCGGGTGTATCAGGGCCGTAATGACAGTGTTGAGTCTATTGGCCAGGATTTTTGCAATGATTTTTGCATCCACGTTTAGGAGGGAAATGGGGCGGTACGAGGAGCAGAGACTCGGGTCTTTTCCCTGCTTGTGGATGACTACTATTACCGCTTCGTGCATAGAGTCAGGGAGATGGTCGTTCTGGAAGGAGTGAGTGAAGAGGGATTGAAGTCTGGGGGCTAACTGCTCAGCATACGTTTTATAAAATTCCACCGGGAAGCCATCCGGTCCCGGTGTTTTCCCTGTTTGCATCATCTTAAGCGCCTTTTGAATTTCCTCTATATTGATGGGGGCGTCTAGTTTATCAGCGTAAGTCTGAGTAAGGGTTGGTATGTCAATCTTTTCAAGGTAGGCTAGTAGTTCTTCTGGAGCATAAGTAACCTGGGATTGGTATAGTGTTTGATAATAAGAGGCGAATGCGCCGTTAATGCCATCAGGTGTGGAGGTGAAGGTGCCATCCCCATCCTGAATTTGACCTATGGTCACCCCCACTGATTGCTCCCTGGAGAGCCATGCCAACAGACGCCCCGTCCTCTCCCCCTGTTCAAATATTCTCTGTTTTTGGTATAGGAGCCTCTTCTGTGTCAGCGCCGTCCGTAGGGACATAACCTCTCCCAGAAGAGACTGCATCCTAGTATAAATTTGTGGGTTTGGGGATCTAATATATAGAGCTTCTTGCCTCTGTGCCTCTGCCTCAAGGGCCGCAAGCTCCCTCCTGCGCGATGTCCGGACTTGCCCTATAATGGTCTGGTACTGTCCCCTGGAGTACGCTTTGAAAGCGTCCCAAACCGAGAAGGGTGAGGCGGAGCCTGGATTTAACTGCCAGTATGACTCCAGCTCGTCCTTGTATTTCGGTTCTACCTCCACATCAGAGACCCAATATCTGGAGAGGCGCCAGAGTTTGTCTGTCGGGGCTGTGGAGACATCGAGATCTAGAAGAATCGGAGCGTGGTCCGAGATGCCTCGGGGAAGGATCATAACGTCGCGAACCCTAGAGAGAACAGGTCCTCCCGCATACACTAGGTCAATACGGGAGAATGTCCTGTGGGAAGCAGAATGGCAGGTATATGCCTTGGTCTGGGGGTACTTCCATCGCCATAGGTCATGGAGCCCATATGTGTCAGCCCAGTCTGAGAGTCCTTGTCTAGTGGTACCAGCGGTAGAGAGTCTGTCCAGACTCGCATCGGGAACTAGATTAAAGTCTCCTAATAGGATTACATTTTCAGTGGAAAATTCTGCTATCTTGCCTGTGATTTGACTCAACACATGAAGAGAGGCCGGGGGAGGGAGATATAGGCCCACTATCACCCAGGGCACATTATATATTAAGGCATGCAACACCACAAACCTGCCCTCCGGATCTAGAGCCAGATCGAGAAGCCTGAAAGGGAGGGTTTTGAGGATAAGAATACTCACTCCTCTGGAAAAAGCCGAGTGGGTAGAGTGGTAGTGATACCCCACCCAAGGTTTTTTGAGGCTAAAGGTTTTTTTCCCAACAAGGTGAGTTTCCTGGAACACGCAAATTTGGGGATGATAGGATTTAACAAATTGGAATACTAGTGATCTCTTGATAGGAGAGTTTAATCCCCTCGTGTTCCAGGATATTATCTTAAGAGAGGACATTATATCTATGCGGGAGTCCTGTAGGATAATATAGAAGGGTCAGGCTTCTCTCCCCAGTGTCTCCAGATCCGGCTGGGCTAGCATAACACAGTGGACTTAGCACCACATAAGTCAAGATGGTATTTAGCAATACTGTCATAAACCATAAAAACAAAAAAGTTAATAACTCGAGGTCTGCAACGGCAGGCCAACATAACCAGATATCCCCTCCCCCCTCCCCGCCCATCCCCCAGTCCCGCAGGAGGGCTTCTATTCCCAAACAAAGGTTGGCTTTCCAGCCTAACACGAGGGCAATGTGAAAGAGGCGCACCGCCTCTCGCTACAGAGTTGTCAAAAAAGAAAAAAGTGTTTCTGTAGTTCCGGCAAGGATATCTGGTGTGGATCTCCCGGATCCCCGGGGGCACAATCTTCTGTTTCCTGGGGCACCATCCCAGTGTTGCATCATAGGATCTGATAGACCAAGTCTTTAAGAAGAGAAAATAGAGTCTTGCTCCCTCTGTGGTTGGAGGTGTGGGTAAGTGTGACCGGGAAGGATTCCGAGGCTGCCCCGTCCATGCCCCACCCCAACGTATTGTGGACGGGGGGGAGGAGAGGATCAGGGGGGGGGGAGAGGCCACGTCCGCAGGCCATATCAAGCGATCGGGTATCTTGCGAAAGGAGATTGACAGACAAGTCTCCACAAGGATTTGGAAGTCTTTTCCACAGTGCATGCATCGATCTGAATGCCTCCACTCAGTCTACAAACATCTCCCCATCCCGGTGGGCACAGAAAGTTCCCGGAGAGGAAATTCGCATACACTGTCAGACCAACGAAACATGGGGAGCATGCAACCCCCTCACCCCCCCCCCCCCCGTGGGACGCAGCCAAGGCAGCGGGCACAGTGAGGATAGTGCCTGTGACAGGGACACAAGCCTCCAGCATCGCCAGTCCAGCTTAAAGAGGGGGGGGCATAATGAATTTGTAGTTGACACAACTAGACCGGTTGGTCAAGGAGGTGATTAGCACAGAAGGGAGCAGACATTAATAGAAAGGAGAGGTTCCGAGTCATGATCTGAAGTACAGCATACCTGCAGAGGGGTTAAGTGGGGAGTGATTCAGCCCATTTTGCAGCCTCTCTCGGCGAGGTGAAAAACTGAACTTTCTCCCCGTCCTGGACTCTCAACTTCGCTGGGAAGAGCATGCTGTATTTTACTCCCCTTTGGCGCAGCATCCCTCTGACGTGATCAAAAGCCTTTCGCTGGCGTTGCGTCTCCACAGTGTAGTCAGGGAAAATGAGGAGCTTCGTATTCTCAAATTTAAGCTCTCCCTGTAGTCTGGCTGCCCGCAGCACTGTATCTCGGTCCCGGTAGTGTAGCAATTTAAATATGAAAGTGCGTGGGGGGGCCCCCTGAGGTCCCCTTGGACGCCGGGATACGATGAGCCCGCTCTATGGAGAAGTGAGGAGAAAACTTAGCCTTGGGTAGTAGGGATGGTAGTAACTCCTCCATGAGGGCCACCGGGTCAGCCCCCTCCGCTCCCTCCGGCAGACCGAGGACCCGTAGGTTGTTACGCCTGTTACGGTTCTCGGCGTCCTCGGCTCTGAGTTCCAGATTTTTGACCTGCAGCTTCAGGGCCTGGAGATCTGCGTGGTGTTCCCTCTGGCAGTCTTCTGTCCCAGAGACTCGCCTCTCTACCTCAGTCACGCGGTCGCGGAACTTGTCCATGTCTCTACGGATGAGAGCAGTCTCTGTTTGTACATGGTCTATTTTTGTAGTAAGTGTAGCCTGGCACGTTGTAATCGCCAGCATTAGGGCATCAAAGGCCGCGGATCCGGCCTGAATTCCTCCGTCAGGTGGAGGGTCTGTCTGGGCCTCCATGTGTCGGGCCGCGTTAGTCGTAGGCCGCAGTGTAGGCCGGGTGCTTACAGATGTCGTAGCGTTGGGTAATTTACCGTATTTTTTGCCCGCTGGCATCGCCCGGACACTCCGCGGAGATTCCGCTTTAGGATGGCTATTTTCTGATCCTTATCACCAGGATTGCGGTAGGATTTAGTGCCGGAGACGGGAGCTCAGTTAAAAAACGTCTGCTCCCAGCGCCATCTTGGACACGCCCCCAATCAATGCATTTTTAATCACACTGATCGCTGTAATAATGCCAATGGTTCCAAAAATGTGTCGAAATTGTCCGATGTGTCTGCCATAATGTCGCAGTCACGATATAAATCGCAGATCGTCGCCATTACTAGTAAAAAAAAAAAAAGAATAATAAAAATACTATAAATCTATCCCCTATTTTGTAGACGCAATAACTTTTGCGCAAACCAATCAATATATGCTTATTGCGATTTTTTTTACCAAAAATATGTAGAAGAATACCTATCAGCCTAAACTTAGGAAAAAACGTGTTTTTTTATATATTTTGGGGGGCTATTTATTATAGCAAAAAGTAAAAAATAATGCCTTTTTTTCAAAATTGTCGCTCTTTTTTTGTTTATAGCGTAAATAATAAAAACCACTGATGTGATCAAATACCACCAAAAGAAAGCTCTATTTGTGGGAAAAAAACGACGTCAATTTTGTTTGGGTACAACATCGCACGACCGCGCAATTGTCAGTTAAAGTGACGCAGTGCAGAATCGCAAAAAGTGCTCTGGTCAGGAAGGGGGTAAATTCTTCCAGGGCTGAAGTGGTTAATTCTAGTTAGCGCTCCCCAATAATGGGATTATATAGGTCATAAAGTCACATGGGATACCAGCATCCAGTTGGATGCTGTCTCTCTGTAACTGAGGAAATCATAGGGGAACAAGGCTCCTCTCGACTTTCTCCTTTACCTGCATTGCCACTATGGATGAGCGCCACCTGCAGTGGAGAAAATAGACTACACCTGCCTACAAGCTTAGCCAAAAACTTATAGGTTGAGTCCATAGTTTTGGAGTAAGTTAAGTCCATGGGAAGTTGCTGCTATACCTACTAGTAAAAGGTAAGCATGCATCTATGTGGGTGAGTGGGTTTTAGCGTAGTATAGATTTAGAGGATAGGAAGGGGAGTCCAAATGTATCAGTACTGGTACTAAAAATAACAGCATTAAGAACCCTTTCACAGCGCCCGGGCATCGGCGGTAAAGCGGCGTTATACCGTTGTTTTAGCGGCGCTATTCGGCTGCTAGCGGGGCGGTTTTGCTCCAGAGCTTAGAAAATGAGCAGAAGCTCTGCTGACTTCCATTATCCAAAGATGTGGAAGCAAAAAAAAATATTTTTTTTTCTTTTATAATCCTTGCATGTGATTGGGTATTCTTTGTAAGTGAAACTTTACCTCATTTACTAAGCTCTGGAGCAACTGCACTTGCAGAGGGCAACTGCATTTGCAAAGTGCAAAGACTATTTACCTTTAGCAAATCAACCCCCTTATGTCCGGTTAGCACCCAAGTCAAACTTTCTGTGCTGTTCCTGTGTTATGCCAGGAAGTGAATTGATTTGAAAGGGAGCAGATTGCTTCACCATGCATTCATTTCACTCGCTTCGAAGAAAAAGTCTGATTCATATTTTTAATGTAAAAAACATTATGCATATGAAAGGAATCACTTGATGACTTCAACCAATAATAATGTATAATAACTCAGTTCATTTTATGTTTTTTTTTCAATCAGTGTAAACACTATAAAACACAGATTATGCTAACAAAGTTTGAGCGGGGCAACAACGGATTTACATGTCTGGTTTCCATTTTCCCTTCATTAATTTTATTATGGAATATTATTGGTAGAGCTGTTAGATAAAGGGGTTCTGTTAGCCTTTGCTTGAAGCGATGTCTTTTCTCCCCCACCCCATCCTGGTGGGAACTAAAGAGTTTTATCTTGTTTCGGATACCCCCAAAACTCACACCTTCCCATCTTTGTTCTTTGATAGAGCCAAATAAGCAGAGCCATTCACATAGTAAACAAGCCCAGCTTAGAGGGCAGCTCACAGCTCCTGTACAAGGCTACTATAGGCCAATGTGCTGTAATAAGTAATAGAGTGACGGCTGCTACCAAACAGGTACGACTTTGTTTCTGTGTATTAGGTGTGTGAATAAAAGCTTAACATGCTCTGCTGCACCTAGATTCCATATTCAAATTAGGAGACTGATACTATCTATCTATCTATCTATCTATCTATCTATCTATCTATCTATCTATCTATCTATCTATCTATCTATCTATCTATCTATCTATCTATCTCTCTCTCTCTCTCTCTCTCTTTCCCCCCCTCTCTCTCTCTCTCTCTCTCTCTCTCTCTCTCTCTCTCTCTCTCTCTCTCTCTATCAATCTATCCCCCTTTCCACTCCATTTCCTTTTCCTTTCACAATTTTCACTCTCTCACTACTTTGCTTACCCTTTTTACTATCTACTATCTATCTACACTATATTGTCAAAAGTATTTGGACGCCTGCCTTTACACGACATGAACTTTAATGGCATCCCACTCTCAGAAATCTGTGCAGGCCAGTCAAGTTTCTCCACCCCAAACTCACTCATGCGTGTCTTTAGGACCTTGCTTTGTACACTGGTCCAAATCATTTGGTGGAGGGGGGATTATGGTGTGGGGTTCTTTTTCAGGGGTTAGTTCCAGTGAAGGGAACTCTTAAGGCATCAGCATACCAAGACATTTTGGACAATTTCATGCTCCCACCTTTGTGGGAACAGTTTGGGGATGGCCCCTTCCTGTTCCAACATGGCTGCACATCAGTGCACAAAACAAGTCCATAAAGAAATGGATGAGCGAGTTTGGGGTGGAGGAACTTGACTGGCCTGCACAGTCCTGACCTGAGTTTTGGGGGTATCCGAACACCTTTGGGTTGAATTAGAGCGGAGACTGCATGCCAGGCCTTTCGTGTCCAACATCAGTGCCTGACCTCACAAATGCGCTTCTGGAAGAATGGTCAAACATTCCTATAGACACACTCCTAAACCTTGTAGACAGCCTTCCCAGAAGAGTTGAAGCTGTTATAGCTGCAAAGGGTGGGCCAACTCAATATTGAACTCTACGGACTAAGATTGGGATGCCATAAAAGTTCATGTGCGTGTAAAGGCATGTATCCCAATACTTTTGACTTTATATTCTATCTATCTATCTATCTATCTATCTATCTATCTATCTATCTATCTATCTATCTATCTATCTATCTATCTATCTATCTATCTACTCTCATTGGTGCACTTAAACATCTGAATAGCAGGGCCAAACAACACAACTGGCCCACATTATCAAGTAAAGCAGGGATATGCAATTTGCGGACCTCCAGCTGTTGCAAAAATAAAAAAACTAAAAAAGTTACATCACGCCTCTGCCTCTGGGTGTCATGCTTGTGGCTGTCAGATTCTTGCTATACCGCATGGGACTTGTAGTTCTGCAACAGCTGGAGGTCCGTTAATTGCATAAACCTGAAGTAAAGAATGCAGGATCTTCCTCAGCAAGGTGAAAGAATAATGATGTCTGTATACAGTGTATCTGTATCTGAATAGCATTGTGTCCTGTAGCACTACAGGTGTCGGCAAGATGACTAAGAGCAATGATGTCTGTATACAGTGTCCATAGAACTCTATGTGCAGTGTCCTTGTTTCCTGCAAATGGGCAAAAGCCCTCTCTCCCAATCCTGCGGTCAAGGCCCAAACATTTGTCCTGGAACAGGCAGGCTCTTCTAGTGACCCGACTGGTCACCTCACACCAGAGCGCAGGTCGGTGCAGGTGCGTCTGCATATGCACCTGGGATACTCCTCTCTCAGGCTGGATGTCCTGATTGGCTGTGGATGCCTAAAATCACACAGTGGAATCACCTGGGAGGCAGACCCTCTCCCCTAGGTCTAATCTCTTCCTCTGCCTTGTGGAGTCTGAATTCCCTCAGATCAGCAAGATGGAGTCTTTGGATTCTTTTCTCGCAGAGCATGCTGACTTATGTAGTTCTATACAGTTCAATCTGAATGTGAAACTTGAGTCCTGGGACTAGAATTCCCTATATGCTTTGCTCCCTGGTGGTAAACACCCTGCTGGCAGGATGTGATGACACAGAGTCTTAGCTGACACTAGAGGGAAGCAGTCTCACTGCAACAATGTTGCAAAGTGTCTTCTGATACTGCAGGTAAGATAACCAGCTCCCTGCTACACATATATAGTGCTACAGAGTGCTAAAAGGTATTTTAAAGAGCCAATGGCAGTGCTATAAAGTGCTATACAACCACAAGGGCCGTAGATAAGGGGGTACCACCAGTCCTTCTGTACGGGGCCCAGGCCATCAGGGGGGCCCATGCAGCAGGGTGAATCGGATGTGGACAGGGAGGGTGATTGGTACGGCAGGGGGCAAATACTGGAACCAATCTCTTGTATGGCTCTCTCTGCAGCAGCTGAAAGTTGGCTTCTTCTCCTCTCCTCTCCTTTCGTTCCCTTCTTCTCCTCCTCTTCCAGCTTTCAGATCGATACGGGAGGGGGCAATTACTGGAACCAATCCCTTGTATGGCTTTCTCTGCAGCAGCAGCTGAAAGTTAGCTTCTTCTCCTCTCCTCTCCTTCCATTCCCTTCTTCTCCTCCTCTTCCAGCTTTCAGCTGCAGAGAGTCATACAAAGGATCAGTTCCAGTAATTGCCCCCCCACCACACCGATTACCCTCCCTGGGCACCATATCTTTTCCCCTGCTGCCCAGGCCCCCTGCATGCTCCCCCTACTCCGTAGTGATACTGGCTTCCTTCCTCTCCTTCCTGCTGGCAGCTGCAAGCACACAATAGGATCCTTCAAGATTGAGAGTGGGGAAAGGGTCAGGTATACACAGTGCCTTGCAAAAGTATTCACCCCCCCTTAGCATTTTTCGTGTTTTGTTGCCTCACCACCTGGAATTAACATGGATTGTTTGAGGATTTGCATCATTTAATTTACAGAACATGCCTACAACTTCGAAGATTTTTTTTTTTTTTTTTTATTGTGAAGCAAACAACAAATAGGACAAAATAACAGAAAAAGTCAATGTGCATAACTATTCACCCCCCTAAAGTCAATACTTTGTAGAGCCACCTTTTGCGGCTTTCACAGCTCCAAGTCGCTTTGGATAAGTCTCTATGAGCTTGCCCCATCTTACCACTGGGATTTTTGCTCATTCCTCCTTGCAAAACTGCTCCAGCTCCTTCAAGTTGGATGGTTTGTGCTTGTGAACAGATTTTCTATTGGATTGAGGTCTGGGCTTTGACTAGGCCATTCCAACACATTTACATGTTTGCATGGCCTTTGGCCATGTCATTTGCCCCCTTTATTCCCTCCTAGGTGCCTTCTTCATCCGGCCACCGGAGGGAGTCCTTTCCCTGCCAGCGGTATTCCGAAATCGCTCTGGATGACTCTAAGGGCTTCCCGCACATGCGTGTTATTGCAGATGTGCGTGGAACACCGTGACATCACGCATTTGCGGCAGAGACAACGGAAGTGGTTGGCGGGTACTCCCCTTCCGGAACACCGGGGAGCCCGTGTGTGGGCCTATTACAATGGTGGCCCGGTCCCTCTGCCTTGGGGGGGTGATCTGGTGTGTGTTTGGGAGTGGGTGTTCTTTGGCCGGGTGGGTGTTTCCTTCGCTCGGGGGGGGGGTTTGGATGGGTTACCTCCCTCACTTTCCAACCATTATAAAAAGGCATTCCGCATGGTGGGTTATATGCCATATCCCATGCAGTGACCAGGATCAATAGACACAAATTTTTCTATCTCTAGGTAAGTAACTGCCATACATCTCTATGGATACATACCTTGTTCCTTTTTTGTTGCCAAATCTTTAAAAACTTTATACTTCTATACATATTTCTTTATTTATAGGTGCACAAGATCACCCTCTGTGGTTTTTGGTGTATGCGAACTCCTTGAATTTGGTGTAAGTCCTCTTTTGGCTACCGTTACTATTTTTCCACTATATTTGAAGCCCCCCTTTTCCACACCTGCATTATATCAGTTATGCCCCGTACACACGGTCGGATTTTCCGATGGAAAATGTCCGATCAGAGCGTGTTGTCGGAAATTCCGATCGTGTGTGGGCTCCATCGAACATTTTCCATCGGATTTTCCGGCACACAAAGTTTGAGAGCAGGCTACAAAATTTTCCGACAACAAAATCCGTTGTCAGAAATTCCGATCATGTGTACACAAATCCGACGGACAAAGTGCCACGCATGCTCAGAATAAATAAAGAGATGAAAGCTATTGGCCACTGCCCCGTTTATAGTCCCGACGTACGTGTTTTACGTCACCGCGTTTAGAACGATCGGATTTTCCGACAACTTTGTGTGACCGTGTGTATGCAAGACAAGTTTGAGCCAACATCCGTCGGAAAAAATCTTAGGATTTTGTTGTCGGAATGTCCGAACAAAGTCCGACCGTGTGTACGGGGCATTACTCATACTCACTTCCAATGTCCCTGTGCCCTTCCATTCCTTGGCACTCCCCTCACACACCTTCCCTCGTCCTTGCAACAGTCTTTTTTATCACCAATGTTCACTCTCGTTTTCACCCTCTGTGGACTGTGTGTCTCTTTTTGCACATTTTTTCCTTCTTCTTCTTTTCATGTGTTTGAGCTCACTTTCTCTCCATAAATTTTTCTTTTCTGTTCCCCCTTCATTCTCTTCCCGTTCCATCACCCCTTCCTCCTCCACCTTTTTCCACTTCACTGGTGTTTCTTAGACACTCAAATTTTAATTTACAGCAACCTTTTTTCTAATATCAGTGTTCATTTTATATTTCAACAGTGTGTTGATGTGAGGTGTGGTTTCCCTGTGGCCTCCCTGCTCTTCATTGTCCCCCCCCCCCTTCAGGGGTGCTCCCTGTCCTAGACCTCTCCCCCTCACCCTGCTCCGTCTCCCCCTCCTGGCTGCTGGGAGTCAGCGCAGCCTCTTGTGGGCCTTGAGGGTGTTTCTTTCCCCTCTGTGTGTGTCCTTGCCGCTCCGCGTGCTGGGATGGGTGTGTTCGCCGAGCTGATTGGATCCTTTGGCAGTCTCTGGGCATAGCAATCAGGAGCACTCTGCTCAGTCATCAGTGGTAAATATAAGCATACTTTAATTATTAAACATGTTTTGTACGAATATTAGATATGCACTGCCTTTGAAAGTATTGTTTTCTTCTAAATGATCTCATTGTTACAATGCATTCTCTTTTAGAGTTCCTCCCTTTGTATTCCCCCAGAAGAAGACCCCTACTTCTAAGGTCGAAATGTGTCGGGTTTGGGGAGCATAGTATAATCACATAATTGCTTATACCATACTATGTCCTTTTGTATGACGGCTGTATTATCATGCACGTGTTTTAGTTATATGTCCAGAGCCTATGTTTTAATACATTAATGTCCTTTTTGTATTTTTTATTAAATAAACAATTTATACCTTTTTGATAAAGAGAGAAACTATTTCTTGAATTCAATGTTTTGCGGGCAATAAAACCCCACGTGGACATTTTTCCATAGCCATGGCCTTTTCTTTGATGACCAAAAAGTTCAATTTAGTCTCATCAGACCAAAGCACCTTCCTCCATACATTTTCGGAGTCTCCCACATGCCTTTTTGAAAACTCAAAATGTGCCATTTTGATTTTTAGTTGAAGTAATGGCTTTCTTCTGGCCACTCTGCCATAAAGCCCAACTCTATGGAACGTACGGCTTATTGTCGTCCTATGTACAGATACTCCAGTCCAGGGGCGGACTGACCATTGAGCCACTTGGGCACTGCCCGAGGCCCCTGGGCCACTAGGGGGCCCCATCAGGGTTGCCAGCCTCAGTAAAACCAGGGACAGTATGTATAAATCTGTGTTTTTTTTTATATCTGTCTGTGTATACTGTGTGTACATGTATGTGTATACTGTGTGATTGCATACTGTGTGTGTGTATACTGTGTGGCCCCATAATCTCTGATTGCCTGGGGGCCCCATAATCTCCTATTGCCCGGGGGCCCTATGAGTTATCAGTCCGCCCCTGCTCCAGTCTCTGCTGTGGAACTCTGCAGCTCCTCCAGGGTTACCTTAAGTCTCTGTGCTGCCTTTCTGATTAATGCCCTCCTTGCCTGGTCCGTGAGTTTTGGTGTGCGGCCGTCTCTTGGCAGGTTTGCTGTTGTGCCATGTTCTTTCCATTTGGTTATGATAGATTTGATGGTGCTCCTAGGGCTCATCAAAGATTTGGATATCTTTTTATAACCTAACCCTGACTTGTACTTCTCAACAACATTGTCCCTTACTTGTTTGGAGAGTTCCTTGGTCTTCATGACAGTGTTTGGTTAGTTGTGCCTCTTGCTTAGGTGTTGCAGCCTCTGGGACCTTTCAAAAAGATGTGTATATGTAATGACAGATCATGTGACACTTAGATTGCACACAGGTGGACATCATTTCACCAATTATGTGACTTCTGAAGGTAATTGGTTGTACCAGAGCTTTTTATGGGCTTCATACCAAAGGGGGTGAATACATACGCACATGCCAATCATCAGTTTTTTTATTTCTGAAAAATAGTTTTATGTATATATTTTTCTAATTAAAAAAACATTGAACCAAAGGCTGTAATGTAACAAAATAGGTAAAAAGCCAAGGGGGTGAATACTTTTGCAAGGCACTGTATGTCATATTTACCAGCCCCTTCCTTTCTTGAATGAACACAATCGGTACCGATCACTCACTATGTTAATTCATAACTGAAGCAATGGCTGTATGGGGCCCCATGTCAGGTTGTCTGTATGGGGCCCTGTGGTTTCTAACAGCAATCCTGACAACCATATAGAGAGCTAAGCAGCGCTGTAGAATTCTATACAGTGTTGCAGAATGTACTACAGTGTTTCATTGTAATGAATGAACCATGGTGCCAACTGCTACATTTTCCTGAAGAATGAGCTGTAATTTTTAAAGGAAACTGCTATAAAAGTTGGGCAGTTTAGACTGAGAAGGTGATGAAAATTGCATAAGAATATATGACTATATGTGAATACTACATGTAAGCTTATCTGGTAGAGTCCTAGATTTTAAGGAGCCTAACTTATAAGCAAATCTCAACTTTTCCTGAAAAAAAGTCAAGCTTTGGCCCTATGTCCTGAACATTCCTATTGATTCTTCATGTGTTGGGTGTTTAATTAACCAATAGGGCGGCTTGAGAGGGAGTGAGGTCCAGCTAAAATTTTCCATTTACAGGATAAGCCAAAACTTGCATATCATTTCTGCTGCCTATTTCTCTGCAGACCATTTTTTTTTCAGTTATTGGAAATGACCCTAATTTGATTTTGAGTGATTTACATAAAGGTACGGTCACACCAGAGCAGAGCTAAAAATTCCCCCTTAAGGACTTCCTGACATTTTATTTTCTTTAAAATGAAATCATGGCACATAATGAAACAAATGTGTTTCTCTGCACGATGAAATTATATCTAAGTTTAACTGTAATCAAGTCAACCTTCCATTTCCAAGAAAAACTGAGGATGCTTCAGAAATAAAGGAAAACTTTTGAATGGCCTATTTCTGGTTTATTGGCTTTCATTTATGCGTCCATTTTAAATAATATAATATTATTGCATAGATGTCTCTGCTGACTTGTGTACATAAAGGTGCAGCTGTCTGCTGTGTGCCAATATTGCAAGCATAAACACCATAAAATGTTCTAATATTTGGCCGGTTCTGCAAGGTAAACAGTCATGCCATGTTAAATTGCCATGTCGGACATGTATATACTGCAGTTTGCAATAAATTACATCTATTTTTCAGAGAGCCGGCAGTTCATAGATCCACAGTGGATTATTTTATAGGCTACAGAGAATATTAAATGTTTGTTTAGATGATGACATTATTAGTTAGTTGTGGAAACTGGGAACACATGTATAAAGAACAGATTTAGAGCTTGTCTCTAGAGCTTTACAGTTTAAAGCCCAACTCCGGAAAATCTGAAAATTCTCCCTTGCAGTAAGGGGCTGTGCCAACAGTGCAAGGGTTAATTGCTCATTTAAGTCTAGGGGAGAGAAAAAGCATTTCACTTACCCGACCCTCCACTCCCCCAGAAGAATACCACCCCCCTCCCCCCACTGTTGCATCAGCAGTGGACTATCCCTTGGTGTCCTCACTTCCATTGATCTTGATGATGTCAGGACCTTAGACCGCTAGAGCATGGGAGAGAAGATGCTGCATGGACCAGTCTTGCAGCACGCAGAAGGAGGATCGGGTAAGTAGATCTACTTTTCTATGCCCCCTTATTAATCTTTGCAGTGTGGAGTTCCGCTTTAACCACTTCCCATCCCGCCCATATGACGTCCGCAGGAGGGATCTCCCATCCTGGGCGGGCATCATACGATGTCCTGGGCTTTCTGGCCATCTGGGGGGGCGCAGGCCGCGTCACTCGTGAGCCGATGAGCGTGCCCGGCGGCCACAATGTTCGCTGGGCACCCGCGATTGCCCGTTAACAGAGCAGGACTGTGGATCTGTGTGTGTAAACACACAGATCCACATCCTGTCAGGTGAGAGGAGACCGATCATGTGTTCCCAGTACAGAGGAACACCAATCAGTCTCCTCCACTTGTGAGTCCCCTCCCCCTACAGTTAGAATCACTCCCTAGGTAACACAATTAACTCCTTGATCGCCCCCTAGTGTTAACCCCTTACCTGCCAGTGACATTTACATAGTAATCAGTGCATTTGTATAGCACTGATCACTGTATAAATGTGAATGGTTCCAAAATGGTGTCAAAAGTGTCCGATATGTCCGCCGCAATGTCGCAGTCACAATAAAAATCGCAGATCACCGCCATTACTAGTAAAAAAAATAAATAATAATAAAAATGCCATAAATCTATCCCCTATTTTGTAGACACTATAACTTTTGCGCAAACCAATCAATATACGCTTATTGTAATTTTTTTTACCAAAGATATGTACAAGAGTACATATCGGCCTAAACTGAGGAAAAAATTTGTTTGTTTTTTTTTTAAATTGGGATATTTATTATAGCAAAAAGTAAAAAATATTGTGTTTTTTTTCAAACTTGTCGCTCTTGTTTTGTTTATAGCGCAAAAAAAAAAAAAACACAGAGGTGATCAAATACCACCAAAAGAAAGCTCTGTTTGTGGGGAAAAATTATAAAAATTTCATTTGGGTGCAGTGTTGCATGACCGCGCAATTGTCATTCAAATTGCGACAGTGCTGAAAACTGAAAATTGGCTTGGGCAGGAAGGGGGGGAAATGCCCTGTATTGAAGTGGTTAAAGGAGAAGTACAGCCAAAGCACGTTTGGATGTACTTCTCCTGTGGATCACAGGAGTGCAGTTCTTTCTGCACACCTGTGACCCATTTTTAGCCCTGAAGCCCGCTGTCGGCTGACGTCACAGAGCAAGTCCAGGCTCGGGCTAGATCGAGACAAAAAAGTCGGCATCCACCCACATGCCTGGACCGGCGCCCTGCTGAGAGCCTGAGCAGGCCGCTTCATTCCCCTTCACAGCCCAGTGCTTCAGAGAACTTGGGGGGGGCAGAGCAGAGAGACAGTGACTGACAGTCAGCAGCTCTCTGCTCAGGGAGCTGTGAGAACCGAGCGACCAGCGGTGTTTGATTGCTTGGTTCTCAGTGTTAGAGGCGCTGGGGGACAGATGCTGCATCCACCTAGGTAAGTATGATTCTTAATTTGACTGAGAGCTTGAGTCAAAGAGCATCTGTTTTGCATCAGAACAGCTTATTTTTCCAATCAAGGAATGCAAAAGCAGGTTGGGGCAGCTTAGGCAGCCCATAGATGATTCAATTTTCTTTCCTTCTACCATCGGTCTGTGATGGTGGGGGAATGCCTCCCACAATGCTATTGTGTTCTGCTGGCAGGGGGGCACGGGGAGCAGAACACAATGATTACTGCTAGTGGCTATAGTCGCTAGCCTTAATCACATGTAAAAAAATCCGACAGGCTGGTTGTAACCAAGTCAATCAATGAATCGACTTGGGTACAATTAGCCTGCTCATACATGGATCTAATGTCTGCCGGTCCCTGCTGAACTGACCGAATTTTGATCCATGTATGGCCGGCTTTAGAAGGAGGACAAATATAAGTCAGAGAGTGTACTAGAAAAAAGTTTTTTGTATCACCACAGGGTGGTACTGTGGATACAAAGTTAGTAAAGATGTGCCACGTTCTAACTTGATTAAGAATACTACTAGGCACTGAGATACACATAGTTAAAAATTGAATACTTTTATTACAAAAAAAATAATTAAAATAAACACACATTTCTAAAAGGAATCACAGTATAGATAATGTCTAATGCATAAATCACACCACCAAATACAGTCCAAGATTATATCCTGATGATGATGATGTAGCTCATGCCATATTAACCTACACCAAGCCTGATGGGACACTGCTAACTGTAATGCCCCGTACACACGGTTGGATTTTCCGACGGAAAATGTGTGATAGGACCTTGTTGTCGGAAATTTCGACCGTGTGTGGGCTCCATCACACATTTTCCATCGGATTTTCCGACACACAAAGTTTGAGAGCAGGATATAAAATTTTCCGACAACAAAATCCGTTGTTGGAAATTCCGATCGTGTGTACACAAATCCAAAGCACAAAGTGCCACGCATGCTCAGAATAAATAAAGAGATGAAAGCTATTGGCCACTGCCCCGTTTATAGTCCCGACGTACATGTTTTACGTCACCGCGTTCAGAATGATCGGATTTTCCGACAACTTTGTGTGACCGTGTGTATGCAAGACAAGTTTGAGCCAACATCCGTCTGAAAAAATCCTAGGATTTTGTTGTCAGAATGTCCGATCAATGTCCGACCGTGTGTACGGGGCATAATACTTTGGACGCTCCCACGACCATTCAGGATATAGTCTTGGACTGTAATTGGACTGTAATTGGTGGTGTGATTTATGCATGAGGCAATATCTATACTGTGATTCCTTTTAGAAATGTGTGTTTATTTTAATGATTTTTTTTGTAATAAACATATTCAATTTTAAGTAAGTCAGACAGAGTGGTCAAGCATACCTCCTAGCTTTCTAAGATGAGAAACAAGAACAACTTACAGCACAACATTTCTAGTCAAAGGACAAACCACCCACCATGCTCCCGGTTATGTGGATCGTGAAGAACCATGCAATTAAGTTTATGCCTGGAGTTTAGCGTTAATACACAAAAAAAGATTGGTAAAACCCACAAGGGTTTTTTTCCCTGGATGTAATCATTTGGAAATTGGATAAATAGTTTTGTGTAGTATAACGCACTGGGGGTTAAAGTGTGTTTTTTTTTGTTTTGTTTTTTTGTATAGAGGTCTATAAATCACACCAAAAGAGGGACAAATAATGAAGAAAAATTAGGCATTTGCCTCCAAAAGAGGGAAAGTCCCTTCAAATGGGGGACAGTTAAAGAAAATAAGGATCAATGACACCTAAAAATACACTCTAAATAAGACCATGCACTAGCACATGGCCAAATATAACCAATCAATCAAAGATCATAAACCTGCCACCATCCCACACCAATGCTTACTCAAGGTGGACTCCTGCAGTGGCAAACCAGCAAAAGAATGCAGTATGGTGAGAAAACTTTGCTGGGGGTGGGGCAATAATTATTTGCACTTGCATTAAAACAGGGATTCTAGGTTTGCATATGTAGAGGTACCCCTGTAGGGGCTGTTGGTAGTTGTGGTCTGCCTTTCACCCTGCACAGCCAGGCACACAAATCTTCAGACATTCAAGTCAAGAAGCAGTCCTTGTACTTATGTTTTATTGAGGGGATTGTAACTTGGATGGGGATGGGGAAGATATGGGATTCCCACTTGATTGTAAAAGCAATATAGGGACGGAAAACTATATACATACATGCAAAACTATATACACCTTCCAGCACAATCACTTGATTGCAGACTAACACTCTCCAGGGACCAGCTAGCACTGAAGTTGAGGCCTGACACTGGTCCAGCCAGACCCCAAGCAAATGCCCTTTGCAAGCAGGGACCGCGGGCCCCTATGGTGTAGCAAAATTGGTACTCCTAGTGCTAGCTGTCCCACGTGGCTACTGATCCCAGCACCACCTCTTCAGGCCCTGCCAGTGCTCCTGGCTGCAGCTGCCTCTATCCACTGCCCATGCCACCACAGTCCTCCTTTCTGTCTTTGCACCCATCCCAGACTGCTTGCACTCAGTCCTCTCAGGCGTGCCTCCCAGTCCTCCTGACTGTGTGCCACTCACCAGCCCTCTTGGCTGCATCTTGTTGTTCCTCCTGGAAACCTGCAGTGTTCTCCTGCTGTCCTCTCCTTGCTCCCATGCCTCCTGTCCAGGATACCTCCGTTGGTTTAGAAGGCAAGCCGAGCCCAATGTCACCCCCCCCCCCTCAGACTGGGGAGCTCACTTTAAGGCCACCACAGCTTAACACTCCATCTCCAGCTTCCACCTGAACAACTTCTATTTAGCTGGGCTGACCCTGAGTATTTGAGGAGGCCTGCCCCCTGCCAACTCAAGTTTTGGATTGGTCAAGGCCCTCAGAATACTCCAGACAGCTCCACCGCACCTCTCCTCATATCTTTCCAAAAAGTCTCTAGGGTGTTATGGAAATAAGTGGGAGGTCTCAGTGATGCTGCCTGTGAGTCATCCAGCTCTCCCTGGATCTCTGCCAACCCAGGAAACAAAACAAGCAGGCTTAGATACCAGCCAAGCCTGCATAAATTTGCCTACACTGTGTCAGAAACCATGAATCAGACCGAGACAGAAGTACAGTTAAATCACACTTGTTCAATAATAAAAGTAAATAGAACAAACATAGTCAAAACACAGCCAAAGTTTGGAAACCGGAACGGATAGCCAGACAAGCCAGAAAGTCAGGAAGCCAGGAATCAGCGTAGTGGAACAGCAAGCAGGACCTGGAGCCAGAAGGAACGTCAGCCAAGCAAGTCTTTAACAGGCACTCAGGAGAGAATCTCTGTGATGTTGACCAGGCGAAGGCAGAGATCATCTGGGCTGGATGGCTTAAGTAAGCAGGACTGACAAGCAGGATATGATCAACAGGTGAGTCATTGTGGAGAGATAGGAGCTGGCAATTAACCGACAGCTAGGTGGCCAGCTCAGAGAAGGAAGGGCTAAGCCCAGCCCTGACAGTACCCCCTCCTCAACGACCCCTCCCCCTAGGAGGACCACCAGGCTTGAGGGGAAAACATCTGTGGAAATCATGGAGGACAGGGGCATGTACGTCAAAGGATGAGACCCAAGAGCGTTCCTCCGGACCGTACCCTTTCCAATGCACCAGGTACTGTATGCGCCCACGGAAACCTATGGGAGTCAACAATGGACTGTACTTCATACTCCTCATGGTTCTCAACCTGTACAGGGTGAGGACGTGGCACCGAAGTGGAAAAGCGGTTGCAGACCAAAGGTTTTAATAAGGAGAATGGAATACATTTGAGATACACATATTAGAACGAAGGTCTAATCCATAAACCACTGGGTTAATCCTGTGGAGAATACGGAAAGGCCCAGTAAACCAAGGTGCCAATCTGGTAGGAAGACGCAGACAGGCGTCTGCGGTCAGCATGGAGTCTGTACCTACCATTGGCATGTCGCAAAGCCTCCTGGACTTGTGCCCAAGTGGAACGAAGACCACGGAGATGTTCCTCTAACGCAGGAATGCTCTGCGGAACAAATGAGTCAGGCAACATGGAAGGTTGGAAACCATAGTTTGCCATAAACAGGGACAATCGGGAAGTAGAATTCAAGGCACTATTGTGAGCAAACTCCGCCCAAGGTAAGAGGTCTGACCAGTTGTTATGATGGTCAGAAATAGGGATGAGCTTCGAGTTCGAGTCAAACTCATGTTCGACTCGAACATTGGCTGTTCTCAAGTTCGTCGAACAGCGAACAATTTGGGGTGTTCGCGGCAAATTCGAATGCCGCGGAACACCCTTTAAAAGTCTATGGGAGAAATCAAAAGTGCTAATTTTAAAGGCTAATATGCAAGTTATTGTCATAAAAAGTGTTTGGGGACCCAGGTCCTGCCCCAGGGGACATGGATCAATGCAAAAAAAAGTTTTAAAAACGGCCGTTTTTTCAGGAGCAGTGATTTTAATAATGCTTAAAGTCAAACAATAAAAGTGTAATATCCCTTTAAATTTCGTACCTGAGGGGTGTCTATAGTATGCCTGTAAAGGGGCTCATGTTTCCTGTGTTTAGAACAGTCTGACAGCAAAATGACATTTTGAAGGAAAAAACTCATTTAAAACTACCCGCGGCTATTGCATTGCCGACAATACACATAGAAGTTCATTGATAAAAACGGCATGGGAATTCCCCAAAGGGGAACCCCGAACCAAAATTTAAAAAAAAAATGACGTGGGAGTCCCCCTAAATTCCATACCAGGCCCTTCAGGTCTGGTATGGATATTAAGGGGAACCCCGGCCAAAATTTAAAAAAAAAAATGACGTGGGGTTCCCCCTAAATTCCATACCAGACCCTTCAGGTCTGGTATGGATTTTAAGGGGAACCCCTCGCCAAAAAAAAAAAAAAAAAACGGCGTGGGGTCCCCCCAAAAATCCATACCAGACCCTTATCCGAGCACGCAACCTGGCAGGCCGCAGGAAAAGAGGGGGGGACGAGAGTGCGGCCCCCCCCCTCCTGAACCGTACCAGGCCACATGCCCTCAACATTGGGAGGGTGCTTTGGGGTAGCCCCCCAAAACACCTTGTCCCCATGTTGATGAGGACAAGGGCCTCATCCCCACAACCCTGGCCGGTGGTTGTGGGGGTCTGCGGGTGGGGGGCTTATCGGAATCTGGAAGCCCCCTTTAACAAGGGGACCCCCAGATCCCGGCCCCCCCCTGTGTGAAATGGTAAGGGGGTACAAAAGTACCCCTACCATTTCACTAAAAAACTGTCAAAAATGTTAAAAATGACAAGAGACAGTTTTTGACAATTCCTTTATTTAAATACTTCTTCTTTCTTCTATCTTCCTTCATCTTCTGGTTCTTCTGGTTCTTCTGGCTCTTCTGGTTCTTCCTCCGGCGTTCTCGTCCAGCATCTCCTCCGCGGCGTCTTCTATCTTCTTCTCTTCGGGCCGCTCCGCACCCATGGCATGGGGGGGAGGCTCCCGCTCTTCTCTTCTTCTTCATCTTCTTCTCTTCTTCTTTTCTTCTCTTCTTCATTTTCTTCTCCGGGCCGCACCTCACACATGCTAGCATGGCGGGAGGCTCCCGCTGTGTGACGGCGCTCCTCGTCTGACAGTTCTTAAATAACGGGGGGCGGGGCCACCCGGTGACCCAGCCCCCCTCTGACGCACGGTGACTTGACGGGACTTCCCTGTGACGTCACGGGGAATGCCACAGGGAAGTCCCGTCATGTCCCGTGCGTCAGAGGGGGGCGGGGTCACCGGGTGGCCCCGCCCCCCGTTATTTAAGAACTGTCAGACGAGGAGACGGCGTCACACAGCGGGAGCCTCCCTCCATACCAGCATGGATGCGGAGCGGCCCGGAGAAGAAAATGAAGAAGAGAAGAAGAGAAGAAGATGAAGAAGATGAAGAAGAAGAGAAGAGCGGGAGCCTCCCCCCCATGCCATGGGTGCGGAGCGGCCCGAGGAGAAGAAGATAGAAGACGCCGCGGAGGAGATGCTGGACGAGAACGCCGGAGGAAGAACCAGAAGAGCCAGAAGAACCAGAAGAACCAGAAGATGAAGGAAGATAGAATAAAGAAGAAGTATTTAAATAAAGGAATTGTCAAAAACTGTCTCTTGTCATTTTTAACATTTTTGACAGTTTTTTAGTGAAATGGTAGGGGTACTTTTGTACCCCCTTACCATTTCACACAGGGGGGGGCGGGATCTGGGGGTCCCCTTGTTAAAGGGGGCTTCCAGATTCTGATAAGCCCCCCGCCCGCAGACCCCCACAACCACCGGCCAGGGTTGTGGGGATGAGGCCCTTGTCCTCATCAACATGGGGACAAGGTGTTTTGGGGGGCTACCCCAAAGCACCCTCCCAATGTTGAGGGCATGTGGCCTGGTACGGTTCAGGAGGGGGGGGGGCGCACTCTCGTCCCCCCCTCTTTTCCTGCGGCCTGCCAGGTTGCGTGCTCGGATAAGGGTCTGGTATGGATCTTTGGGGGGACCCCACACCGTTTTTTTTTTTTTTTTTGGCGCGGGGTTCCCCTTAAAATCCATACCAGACCTGAAGGGTCTGGTATGGAATTTAGGGGGAACCCCACGTCATTTTTTTTTTTTAATTTTGGCCGGGGTTCCCCTTAATATCCATACCAGACCTGAAGGGCCTGGTATGGAATTTAGGGGGACTCCCACGTCATTTTTTTTTTTTAATTTTGGTTCGGGGTTCCCCTTTGGGGAATTCCCATGCCATTTTTATCAATGAACTTCTATGTGTATTGTCGGCAATGCAATAGCCGCGGGTAGTTTTAAATGAGTTTTTTCCTTCAAAATGTCATTTTGCTGTCAGACTGTTCTAAACACAGGAAATATGCGCCCCTTTACAGGCATACTATAGACACCCCCCAGGTACGAAATTTAAAGGGATATTACACTTTTATTGTTTGACTTTAAGCATTATTAAGATCACTGCTCCTGAAAAAACGTCCGTTTTTAAAACTTTTTTTTGCATTGATCCATGTCCCCTGGGGCAGGACCCAGGTCCCCAAACACTTTTTATGACAATAACTTGCATATTAGCCTTTAAAATTAGCACTTTTGATTATTCATGTTCGTGTCCCATAGACTTTAACGGTGTTCGCGTGTTCGAACGAACTTTTTTCCTGTTCGCATGTTCTGGTGCGAACCGAACAGGGGGGTGTCCGGCTCATCCCTAGTCAGAAATATTGCAACATAGGAACTGCTCCAAGGACTGGTTGGCTTGTTCTGCGGCCCCATTAGACTGTGGGTGATATGCAGAGGTGAAAGCAAGCTGTGCACAAAAGGCTCGCCAGAACTGGGACACAAACTGACTACCCCTGTCCGAGATGATCACCTTGGGTAGCCCATGTAAATGAAAGATCTCATGAGCAAAAATGGAAGCCAGTTCCTTAGATGTGGGCAACTTCTTAAGTGGAATATAATGAGAAATTTTCGAGAACCGGTCAACCACCATAAGGATAACTGTGTTGCCCTGGAAGTTGGGTAATTCCACAATGAAATCCATAGACAGATGGGTCCAAGGCCTCTCTCCATTGGGTATGGATTGTAGGAGACCCACTGGAAGATGTCGTGGAGTCTTACTCTGAGCACATGGAACAAGCAGCTACGAAGGCGGCTACATCAGTACGTAGACTAGGCCACCAGAATTGTTGAGAAATGGCCCAAAAGAGTTGATTCTTCCCAGGGTGGCCAGCAGCCTTGGGAGAATGGTAAGTCTGGAGCACGGCAGTACGGAGACTCTCGGGGACAAAGCAGCGGTCACAAGGTTTCTCAGGAGGAGCAAAAGGGGAAGTGAGACTGGTGCGAACCGTAGCCAAAATACGATCAGGAGGAATCACAGGAACTGGACTCCATCTTGGAAGTTGAGGAAAATTGTTGCGACAAAGGGCCAGCCCTTACATTCTTAGTACCGGGTAAGAATGAGACAATGTAATTGAAACTTGACAAGAGCACACCGCGCCCTTCTGGGAGAGAGGCGTTTGGCCTCAGACAAGAATGTGAGATTCTTATGGTCAGTAAGAATGAGAACCGGCACAGTGGTACATTCAAGGAGATTCCTCCATTCCTTAAGGGCTAAAATGATCGCTAACAACCCTCTGTCCCCATCTCATAATTGCACTCCGCAGGTGACAATTTCTTGGAAAAGTAGTCACAAGGATGCATAGCGCTCTCAGAGGTAGGACGTTGGGACAGAAGGGCGCCAACTCCAGTCTCCAAAGCATCAACCTCAAGGATAAAGGGTAATGTAGGATCAGAATGTGCCAACACAGGAGCAGAAACAAAGGCAGCCTTGAGACTCTCAAAGGCCTTAACGGAGTTCGGAGACCAACTCTGTGGGTTACCGTTCTTTCTGGTCATATCAGTCAGGAGTTTGACCAGGGATGAGAAGTTACGAATAACCTTCCGATAATAATTGGCAAAGCCAAGAAAACGTTGCAGAGGATGTATACCTACAGGTCGGGGCCACTGTAGGACTGCTGAAAGTTTCTCTGGGTCCATCGAAAAACCAGCAGTGGAAATTACCCAGGAATTTAACCTGTTCACAATGGAACTCGCACTTCTCCAACTTACAATAGAGGTTGTTTTCTCTCAGCTTCCAAAGCAGACATCTGTGTGGTGGAAAATATGAGGATATCGTCGAGATAAACCATTACACATAGCTGCAACAAATCTCGGAGGACATCGTTGATAAATTCCTGGAAAACTGTCGGAGCGTTGCAAAGGCCAAATGGCATTACGAGCTACTCATAATGGCCTGTTCTGGTTTTAAACGCAGTTTTCCATTCGTCGCCCTCCTTAATCCTCACGAAATTGTATGTCCCCCTCAAATCAAGCTTCGTGAAAACCGTTGTTCCCTTGAGGCAGTCAAATAATTCAATGGAATTGGTTAAGCATTCTTAATCGTGAGATGATTGAGACCACTATAATCAAAACAAGGTCTCAGTTCACCACTCTTCTTCTTCACAAAGATAAAACCAGCACCGGCAGGAGACGAGGATTTGCGGATGAAACCTCGAGAAAGTGCGTCTGCAACATACTCTTCTATGGCCCTATCCTCTGAGACTGACAAAGGGTAAACCCGGCCACGAGGGGGTATGGCACCAGGTTGAATGTGAATTGCGCAATCATACGACCGGTGTGGAGGCAAACTACAGGCTTGACCATTGTCAAACACATTGCTAAAATCGCCTACTCCTCCGGCAGGGATTAGAGTGAAGAGGTGCACAGGACCCAGTGGCGTCACTAGGGTTGGTGTCACCCGGTGCTGAAAAAATTGGTGTCACCCCCTCCTCCACCAACTACCTCAGTAGAGACCCCCCTCCACTAACTACAGACCCCACTCCATCAATATAGCCCCCTCCCTCAGTACAGACCCCCTTCCATCAATATAGACCCCCCCACTAAGTACAGACTCCCCTCTCTCAGTACAGACCCCCGCTCAGTGCAGACCCCCTTTCCTCAGTATAGATCCCCCACTAAGTACTGACCCCCTCCCTCAGTACTGACTCGCCTCCCTTATTGCAGATCCCCCCATCAGTACAGACACCCTCCCTCAGTGCAGAGTCTGCAGACCCCCCTCCATCAGTATCAACTTCCCACCTCAGTGCAGACCCCCCCATCAGTACATACACCCCCCCCTCAGTGCAGACCCCCCCATTAGTATAGAATCCCCCCTCAGTGCAGACTCCCCCATCAGTATAGAATCCCCCCTCAGTGCAGACTCCCCCATCAGTATAGAATCCCCCCTCAGTGCAGACTCCCCCATCAGTATAGAATCCCCCCTCAGTGCAGACCCCCATCAGTATAACCCCCCCTCAGTGCCAACCCCCATTAGTATAGAATCCCCCCTCAGTGCAGACCACCCATTTGTATAGAATCCCTCCTCAGTGCAGACCCCCCATTAGTATAGACACCCCCTGCACATGTCCACCCACATATACATAAAGTTTACAGACCTCCGAACAGCGCGGACAGATACACACAGCCATGTGTGTCCCTCGGGCTCCTCCTCCTCTTGTGTGGATGTAAACAGAGAGGAGGGGAGGCGGCTTCAGTCCGCTGTGCTGAGGGATACAGCGCAAGACCTGAGGCGCAGATCAAGGCAGCAGGCAGTGTTAGCAGTGCGTGCCGCTACCTACGGGTATCACCCCTCTGGCGGGTGTCACCCGGGTGCAGCCCGCACCCACCTAACAATGCCACTGACAAGACCTTAGCCACCTTCTGAAAGCATATCTTACTGCATTGTGGCGACCAGGAGAGAACCTCAGCACAAAGCCAATCGAAAGAGGGGTTGTGCCTCTGTAACCAAGGATAACCAATAACCAGTGGAAATTTAGGTGAGAAAAAAACTTGGAATTGAAAGATCTCATGGTGAAGAGCCCCTACAGCCATGGACAACGGAGCAGTCTCATGAGTCACATGGGCAGGCTGTAGAGGTCTCCCGTCAAGAGCCTCAATGGCAAGTGGAGTGGCAAGCAGCTGTAGTGGAATCGATGGACAACTCAGCCCAAGAAAGATAACCGAAACCAGGGGCTTATCCTTCTGGATAACTGGGGACAAAACAACACCACCTAAGGTCTGTCCGTGACAGGACCTCAAGGTTCGGACATTCTCTGGATGGTTAGGACAAGACTTCAAAAGGTGACCTGCCTGGCCACAATAAAAGCACAATCTCTCCCTCCTCCTAAGGGCTCTCTCATCCGCAGAGAGATGCGTGAAGCCCAAGTGCATGGGTTTACCTTCACTGACTGACTCGGTACCAGGAGGCATGGGAGGTGAGGGAGGCCAGGGTGGGACTGCAAAGCTCAGTGACAAATGTACAACAGGCTTCCGCAAGCGCTCCTTAAAAGAGCGTCTTTCTCTGAGTCTGGAGTCAATAAGAATGGCAAATGTGATCAACTTCTCCAGCTCAGTGGGCTTATCTCGAGCTGCTATCTCATCTTTGATGGTATCTGAGAGACCATAAGAAAAAGCAGCCACGATGGCCTCATTGTTCCAAGCAACCTCTGCTGCCAGAGTATGGAATTCAATGGCATAATCGGCAACAGTTCTCGTACTCTGTTTGATAGACATGAGGCACTTGGCAGCAGAAGTGGAGCGTGCGTGAATGTCAAATACCCTTTTAAAAGAAGCCACAAACTCTGGGTAACTCAGGACAATGGGTTTTTGCTGCTCCCATACAGGGTTTGCCCAGGCCAAGGCTCTTTTAGAAAGCAAAGATATCACAAAACCTACTTTGCTTAAGTCTGTGGGAAATGCCTGGGGCAGCATCTCAAAGTATATCTCAACCTGGTTGAGAAACCCTCTTCATTGGATTGGATTGCCCCCAAATCGCTGGGGAAGCAGACGGAACCGGACATACCTCTTATAGAGGTAATACTCGAGGCGGGTACCTGCACAGAGACTGGAGCAGCAGCAGGGACGGCCTGCAACATAGGTTGTACTGGAGCAGCCACAGTGGGAGATTCCAGGTGAGCTGTGTGACTCAGGAGCGTCTGTTACGCCATGACAAACTGATCCATGCAGTGATCTTGCTCATCCAATCTGGAAAAAATATTACCAACAAGTGAATTGACTGCATCTTCTGAATTCATGGCCTTCGCCTGCTGTCAGAAACCATTAATCAGACCGAAACAGAAGTACAGTTAAATCACACTTGTTTAATAATAAAAGTAAATAATACAAACGTAGTCAAAACATAGCCAAAGTTCGGTAGCCGGAACGAATAGTCAGACAAGACAGAAAGTTAGGAAGCCAGGAATCAGCGTGGTGGAACAGCAAGCAGGATCTGGAGCCAGAAGGAACGTCAGCCAAGCAAGTCTTTAACAGGCACGAATCTCTGTGATGCTGACCAGGCGAAGGCAGAGATCATCTGGGCTGGACGGCTTAAGTAAGCAGGACTGACAAGCAGGATTTTATCAACAGGTAAGTCACTGTGGAGGGATAGGAGCTGGCAATTAACTGACAGCTGAGCGGCCAGCTCAGAGAAGGAAGGGCTGAGCCCAGCCTTGACACACTAACAAAAAAGAAAATCTATCTTTCACACCTAGCACTACTAGAGGGTGCTACACATATATTGTAATATACAGTACTATATGTCAAGTTGGCCAACTGCACCAAATTAATACCTCTATGGCCAGACCCTACTCCACTGTTTAAAATGCCAAAAAAGACTTGCCTATATCATACTTTCATGGGCATATAGAACCAATATGGCAAACAGACACAGCTGGAGAAGTGTTACAGACTCAGGTCCGATCACTGTCCTGTACTATGCTTAATTCCCAAAAGCGTACATATTGTTACAGTGCTGTGCCTGTGTTAGAAAGAGTTCAGGTGTCACGCAGGGTTCTCACCCATGCAGGTTAAGGGGCTCCAGGAAGTGTGTCTCTTTAGGAGAGAACTGGCCTTTAAGTTTTCTCCAGGATTGGTAATTCCAGGTATTGGTTCTAGAACCTGTAAGCTGACAGCCTGGAGGCTGAAAATTTCTACTTTTATCGCTGTGATACTGAAAACCCCAGTGAGGATAACCTTTTGTCTAATTGTGAGCATTCCTTACAATGAAAGTGGGCAAAAGAAAGCCCTTAGGCAAACATTGTAATGTACATTGAATGTGTCCTTGGAAGTGTTATGCCCCGTACACACGGTCGGACTTTGTTCGGACATTCCGACAACAAAATCCTAGGATTTTTTCCGACGGATGTTGGCTCAAACTTGTTTTGCCTACACACGGTCGCACAAAGTTGTCGGAATTTCCGATCGCCAACCACGCGGTCACGTACACCACGTACGACGAGACAAGAAAAGGCCGGTTCAGAACCAAGCGCGGCACCCTTTGGGCTTCTTTTGCTAATCTCGTGTTAGTAAAAGTTTGGTGAGAGACGATTCGCGCTTTTTCAGACTCGTGGCTTTCAGATCGTTTTCTGCCGTTCAGTTTGTGCTTGTGGGTTTGTATCTGCTCTTCAGTGCGTGCAAGCAAGTTCCGCGTGACTTTAAGTAGTCATTGTATTCTTGTTCGTTCGTTATTGTTTTTCAGGTCGCTCTTCACAGGCCTTGCTGTTCTTCAGTGCATTCTGTTACTTCGTTCTGAGCAGCTGACCGTTTTCTAGCCATGTTTCGTATGCGTACTCCTCGTACAGTTCGTGCTGTGCGGGGGCTTGGTGTTGGGGTCCTGACCTTGACACAAGTCCAGTCCATGAACAGGGTGGGGAGGAGTTCATGGACCAAGAATTGGTTGCTTCAGCGTGACCAGTTCTCTCATATGCCTTTGCTCCGTGAGATCCGTGAGAAATATCCTGATGATTTCAGGAACCTTCTCAGGATGACGGACCCCGTATTTCACCGTTTGTTGGCTTCGCTGACCCCCTATATCAGCAGGCAGGATACCTGCATGAGGCAAGCCAGAGGTTGGTCGCTACCCTGCGGTATTTGGCCACAGGGAGAAGCCTGCAGGACCTCAAGTTCTCAACAGGCATCTCCCCCCAGGCTCTTCTTTGTGGACATTTACTGCTTGTGTTTGTTTGAGCTGACCCTGACAGAAATGTGTGGAGTGCAGAAAATGTCGTGATTGTGTAACCTTACAAAGCACTGTTGGCTGTTATTTACTAAATGCAAAGACACTTTTCACTACAAGTGCACTTGCAACTGCACTGAAACAGCACTTGTAGTGCAAAGAGGATTTGCCCTTAGGAAATAACCCCCATTTTCTCATAAAACAACAATTACATCACCCCAAAAGTGTTGTAGCGTTGAGACAATAATCCACACATTCTTGATTAACAATCTTTTTAATAGCAGCACAATCACATGTGCATTTACCCAAGGTTTTTCTGACAAACCGAAATGTTTGTTGTATAACAATTTTTGTGGTGTCATTATCCAAAATCAAAAATGTGCATTTTATAGAAAACAGGCCTGTGTAAAACCAACAAGAAAGACACAAATCTTGATCTTACAAAGTTCACATTTGGTAGAACTTGAAGGCAATATCAGACATGAGTATTTAGGAACTGGGTTTGATATTGCGTTCAGATGGGGGGAAATCACCCCAGGAAAAGCCAAATTTGGAAGATGCACACAAATTTCACAATGTCAACATGTGCTATCTGCCATCAGGGGGGATCAAGGGACGTGTTTTGGGGGAGAAAGCCCTTCCTCACCACTACTTTATTATTGAGGAAGGGGTTGCACCCCCAAAACGCGTCCATTGATCTCCCGTGATAGCAGATAGCACATGTTGACACACTGTGTGCATCCTCCAAATTTGGCTTTGGGAAAAATCACAAAAACATTTCGCACATTGTAGCACACAAAAGAAGAAAGTGATTTTGAGGGGTTTTAAACTCGCCCCAAAACATCAATGATGTTTTTATATTTTGGAATAACATCATTGATGTTTTGCTTGATGTTTTCCAATTGTAAATTACACCCCATGATCTCCCCGATCAGGATCTGGGCACTTTTGGATGTGAAAGGATCTTCATCCACAACCTCACGATCACCTAAAAAGAGAGGAACCCAAAATAAATTAGGTCTAAAAAATATGCCGCCATCCATCTCTTATCGGAGCCTGTGGTCACAGACACTCACCTGTTGTGGTGACTAGTTCCACCACGTCTTCTTCCTCCTGCTCATCTTGTGTTGGGGGGATTTCCCCTTCTTCCAGAGGGGGGGGGGGGCTCTGGTCTCCTCAGATGAGGGGTGTCCTCCGAGTCTTTTCTCCCCTATGTAAAACAAAAATGGTATAATTAGCACACAGATATTTGATGGCAGAACTATAAAGATGAAACATTGCTTGGAAGTGGGGTACAATGATCTATTTTAGCAGAGTTCCAAGATGTATATTTTTTATTGCCCTTTGTCAACCTGCAATACTTTACCTGTTTGGTACAAGCTTCACAGATGGAGACCCCCCTATAGTATACACTGGAGCACCTGTGTGGCCCCCCTAATAAAAATGGTGTTCTTGTGTCCCACACTAGTGCTCCAGTGTCCAGATGTGAAAACAGCTGCTCAGTGTCCTCTCCTTACACAGAATCTAGTTTGCATTTCATTCTAGTAACAAACCCATCTACACAACCCAATTCTTTGAAGACAAGTATAGGGCGTCAAAATGGTGGCCAAATGCATATGGCCTAAACAATGGTATTTTATCGTCACAAATAAAAATGTGTGATCCGAACGAATAATGTGCCCATGAACATGAAAGTTGCCATTTTAAACTGTACAACAGTTCCTAAAAGCACATGGAGCAGCACGAACGTCATAAACACAAGAACAATAGGAACACAGCACAACTACTTACTTTTTTGCAGCACTCTCCGGATCTTTCTGTACTGCTCATGTTCTCGTAATTTCAGGTCCGACCACCGCTTCCTGAGCTGATCTTTCGATCGTCGTACCCCGAATTTCCGGTGCAGACTCCTGACCACTTTCGCCATGATCTTGGCCTTTCGTATATTGGGGTTGGGGTAAGGCCCATACTTTCCATCATAGTCGGCCTTCTTCAGGATACAAGAACATATTTGGGGGGCACACCATACAATGCATTTAAATTCAAGATGGTGCTGCTGTAAGACCTATAAACAGTACCAAATATTTTACAGCGCGCACATACAAGAATGACATTTCCTGCAGGGCTAGTTAAAAACACCTGAACACCTGAACATATTCAAAAAATAGGGGGGTTTGGTCACACTATATGGTCATATAGTGCTAAGCCCACTTACTGCGACAAAGTACCCCGAATTAGTGGGTCCTACACTAGTAATAGAATGGAAGATCCTCTGTCTCAACCATGGGAGCTGAACTCCTCTATGTGGGAGAACTGAAAGGGATACATCCTAATCACTGGTGGCCACTAAATAGGAGGTAATGAGGAGGGGGAGGGGTGCTCCAGCCCAAAAACCTGGTCAGGGCCTATTACAACATACAAGAACATATTTGGGGGGCACACCATACACTGCATTTAAATTCAAGATGGTGCTGCTGTAAGACCTATAAACAGTACCAAATATTTTGCAGCGCACACATACAAGAATGACATTTCCTGCAGGGCTAGTTAAAAACACCTGAACACCTGAACATATTCAAAAAATACGGGGGTTTGGTCACACTATATGGTCATATAGTGCTAAGCCCACTTACTGCGACAAAGTACCCCAAATTAGTGGGTCCTACACTAGTAATAGAATGGAAGATCCTCTGTCTCAACCATGGGAGCTGAACTCCTCTATGTGGGAGAACTGAAAGGGATACATCCTAATCACTGGTGGCCACTAAATAGGAGGTAATGAGGAGGGGGAGGGGTGCTCCAGCCCAAAAACCTGGTCAGGGCCTATTTTGCAGCACTCTCCAGATCTTTCTGTACTGCTCATGTTCTCGTAATTTCAGGTCCGACCACCGCTTCCTGAGCTGATCTTTCAATCGTCGTACCCCGAATTTCCGGTGCAGACTCCTGACCACTTTCGCCATGATCTTGGCCTTTCGTATATTGGGGTTGGGGTAAGGCCCATACTTTCCATCATAGTCGGCCTTCTTCAGGATGTCCACCATTTCCAACATCTCCCCAAAGGACATATTTGAGTCCTTTAATCTCCTTCTGGATCGGGACGTTTCAGGCTCCGGCCTTTCCTCCTCCTCCTCCTCCTCGTTGCTGTAATTAGCACGATCCTGCTGTCTATCCGCCATGTGCTCTTCCTCTACTGCGCTGAACGAAAAGGGGCGGGGAATAGAATAGAAAGAACGTCAGGGGCGGGCGGAGTTATACGCATGTGCAGTGTGTATTAATCGTAACGCGCGCGTCTTACGTACGATCTGTGAGCGGAGGAAGGAGCATTGGAGACGCCGATCGTGCTAACGAAGGTAGGATCTAAACTTGGGCCTATACTGCTTCGAAATGGAATCCTATATTGTAACAAGATTAGGGGAGTTTGGCCTGACATTAGGGTTTGTCTTGTGTTGTGTCTTGCAGAGAAAATGGATGTGTTCAACGTCCACAATTTCCTGCCCCTGTTCATAGACAAGTACAGGGAGCTGCCCTGTCTGTGGCAAGTGAGACACCCCCACTATAACCATAAACAGAAGAGGCAGGCAGCGCTGGAGAAACTGCTGGAGTTGGTGACGCCGGTGGTCCCCACAGCAACCATCCCCTATTTAAAAGCTAAAATTGGTGGCCTGAGGAGCACTTATCTCATGGAGCGCAAGAAGGTCACAGATTCCCAGAGGTCCGGAGCTGCAGCAGATGACGTTTATGTCCCCAGGCTGTGGTACTATGAGAGACTGCGATTTCTGTCAGACCACACTGAAGTCAGGGTTATCCCTCTCTACTCTTCCTTCCACCCTTCCTTCCATCCCAGCTGAGGCTTCTGATGTCCAACCTGGGCCTTCCAGCCAGGAAGAAGTGGAGGAGCCCAGCTGGAGTCAGGTATAGCATTCTTCTACAGATTTCTGGGCAATAAATAAATGATGTTTACTAGATTTTATTATTGATCACTAATTGCTGATTAAAAAAAGTGTTTTACATATCAATAGACAGTAGTGGGCACCCAAAATTGGGACAAGAATGCAAAATGCTGGGCTCAGAAGGATAGTCTGTTATATTTGTTAACATTCAATTTGCAGCAGTCAGGAGGTGAAAATTGTGTGTGATTGATGTAAAAAATACTAAAACTATGTCCCTTTTTCATACACAGGAAGACCTCAGCCAGGAGGAGGCTGTGGAATGTGGCAGTCAGGAGGAGGCGGGGATTATTAGTGTCAGCCAGGAGGAGGCGGGGATTAGTGGCAGCCAGGAGGAGGCGGGGCTAAGTGGCAGCCAAGAGAATCCTGGGACAAGTCGCACCCTGACTGAGTCTCAGGTTCCTCCCCTCCGCCTGCCACATAAACGAGCCAGGAAGGCCACTCCAGTCCTGTGCAGGATTCAGCATACAGGCTGATCCAGGAGGCTTCGGCGTCCCTGAGAGCCTTCCCCAGTCCTGAAGAGGCCTTTGCCTGCATGGCTGCCACCAAATTGCTGGGCATGCAGGAGGGCCAACGCAAGATCTCTGAGGACCTGATTTATAAAGTCCTACGTAAGGGGGAGAGTGGGGAACTGACACACAAGACGGATGTCATTGAGATCGACGATCCTCCTCCTCCTCCTCCTCCTGCTGCCACAACTCCACCACCACAGCCAAAGCCTGGAAGGAAGCGTGGAAGGAAGACCAAAGAGTGATGACCCTGGGTTCAGTCTGGTCTGACAGAAGATGCAGTCTCTCGTATGATCACAGCCTGGGGACACAGATGTCATCTGCTGCTTTCCGGATCTCTGGGACTTCTGGACCAGACTGCCCTCCCTTAGATATGGACTCCTCAGGCCACCAATTTTGCTTTTAAATAATTGATGTCTGCCCTGGGGGTCCAAGGCTTCGCCCACTTCTGCAGTTTCTCCAGCGTTGCTTCCCTCTTTGTTTTTTTATAGTTGTGACCCCTTAATAAAATTTTTTTAGGTAAATTCTACTCTCCTGTGTATGTTTTCATCCAAAAAGGACCGTTTGTTGGTGACGATTCAGGTACATTTCTAAAAACATAAAATGTGAAATTAACAAGGGACAACAACACCAAACAATCTCCTACAGATTAAATAGAACAACATATCAATGGTGTTGTGGGAACTTGTCACAAAAAACACAAAAACATTTTCGGGAGTACAAATCAAAATCACCAAAAAAAAAAATTAAAAAAGAGAAACACAAAAAAAGATTCTACATTAAAGTCAAAAAAAAAAAAAAAAAATGTTGTCAGATGTGAGAAATCAAAATATATTGAGGGAATCCCGATAAATAGTAACGAAAGAAGTTTGTGAGAAGTGTGTGTGAATATGAGCATCAAAACGACTTAATTCTTGTCACATTATAAAGAAGAAGAGAGTGCGCTGTATTAAACCATTTTGAACATTGCAGCGTGACGAAAGTGCTGTATCCATTGCGAACGCTAAGTTTACCAGAACGAGCTGTCCCGTGTCGGAGTTTCTTCTGAGCATGCGTGGCACTTTGTGCGTCGGAACAGGCCACACACGGTCGGAATTGACGCGATCGGATTTTGTTGTTGGAAAATGTCCGATGGAGCCCACACACGGTCGGAATTTCCGACAACACGCTCTGATCGGACATTGTCCATCGGAAAATCCGACCGTGTGTACGGGGCATTACACTTGAGCTGAACCCCCACAATATGGATGATAAATGAGGTGGTAAAGAGATGTGACCACATGTTAACGCTGATAATTCTAAATTAATTATCTATGCACTGCTATACACCTTTTACATATTTATAGCAAACTTTTAAAAAAAAAACAGGTATATGTGGTTCACATATATTGCAATACGTATTCAATCTGGCCAAATACATCGTTTGTATACTTACAAAATCCTAAGGGCTTTATGAGTGCTTTTACCCTTTAAGACATGTGAGGCAAAGCAGCTCACATAAATTAACACTGACCTCAAGATATAATCAAACACACCAGTCCTTTTGGCATTTGCCAAATGGTCTAGGCTCAGGCCTTCACTTCAAACTGTTAAATCTCTGTGAGACGTCACCACAGTTGACATTAACTGTAGAGAACGTCTTGAATGTTATTACAATAAAAATGTCAAATTATTCACAACAAAAGATGCATAAAGCCGCTTTCTTCCTCCACCAACATCTCCAAGATCTCCCAGGCTTCAAAACATCATCATTTCTACACCCAATCCTTCGCTTTATGCTGCCTTCACCTCCCCTCTCGTCTGGTCTCATTCCAACGTCTGCTCATTAAAGATATATTGAAATATGAAATACTAGCAAAGCGTGGGAATGAGGAGTAAGGCATGCTGTGTATTATTTAAAGGTTTTTATTCATCAGTGCTAATGATTTAAAATTAATTCCACATGTGTTTGTTGTTACATTCAAAGGGCAACAATAGACGTCCAGTGTTACTTGAAGCTTCATTGTAATCTTTACTCAAGAACATGGTATGGTGCTCAGTTCAATTTTGACTTTGTGAATTAATTTAAAGAGCCATTCCAGGCAACAGATAACAATAGTCAGTGATTTTGTTATGATAACCTAGGAATCTATCCCACTGTGCTAAAGTCAGAGATATTCCTTGAATTGTCTTTAATAAGACCTTATATAATCGATTGGATTCAACTGCATAGCGTTAAAGTTTATCTAGACTCAAAAATTATTTTTTTTACATTTTAAATACGGTAGAGCAAGGTAAAACTCCTGTCAGGTTATTTTTGCTGCCTTTGTCACATTGGGGAGATTTTCCTTCACTTTCTGTCCTGGAGACGCAACAGGACATGAGAGGAAACCTCCCCAAAAAAGAGAAATTTCCTTCTTAAATAGTTGTCATTGGAAAATTCATCCCCATTGGATGATGCCCCCTCTTACCCTAGTGAAATTCAAAACTTTGGAATTTCTCCCCACTTTCAGCCTTGTTGACAATAGTCACCAGTACAAATAGACGAGTACATATTCCCCGTCATTGTTGTGGGCCCCAAGGCAGCTTCCCCTTGAGCCTGCACTGCCCGCAAATAGTTGATAAAGAGATTTGGGAGGGCCCAAGAAAATGTTTGCCCAGGGTCCACAGCAATAAAACCTGACCGAGGGTCTAACTCTTCCCTACTCCATCCAGTTCCAAAAACAATTCTGCCTTTACAAAGATTTTTATGAAAATAAGAGTCACTCATAAAGAATTCATAGAGCAAGAGTGTATAGGTACTTATAGACACATGCTGATTTTATAGTGAAACAATTATTCATTCAGACAATGGAGTCAGGAGCATGACAGTCATCATCTGCACATTTGGTCATCTAAGGTCCCATATGCAATCAATATTAACAAATTTTGCTTTGTACAATGTAAAACTGGATTAGTCTGTTAGAATAACACCGACCTACCAGGCAGGCCAGGTTGGTGACCTCATTTTTCTCTGCTGCAGTTAAGCAATACAGCAAGGTCACCACCTCGCCCCCCTCCCTGTGATTGGGCAATAAGGAGCAGCAGCAGACTTTCTGCTGTCAGCAAGTACTTTGTCAATAAATTACATGCAGTACATGAGTTTGATTGGCTCCTGGTTCTGAACCCCCTTCTTCCTGTATGAGGTGCATTGTATGGGGCAATTAAAAGAATCTGACATCAAGACAGATTCTGATACTTACACTAAATTGTATTTAAACATAATTTAATTATTTTTAAGAACACAAAAGTGCATAATCTGTGATTTTTTTTAATTTTTTTTTTTAAATATTTTCAGCTTTAATCTTTGCCATTCACAGGAATCAATAGGTCACCTATCAATGTTACCAGTAAAAAAGTAGCTCTGCTTTGCTATAAATAAAAAAAATTGGCCCCAGTCTAGAGAGCTTAGATCACATGATCTTTGGCTATCAATTATTCCTCCATACAGTCTATTGCAGTAGTTATCAACTTTCAAGGTTGACCTCCAAAGGGCCACATATAATATTTATTGCATGTAAAGCTCCAAAAAACTGTCACAGACTGAGGACTTACTAGAGGAAATGGCCAGAGATTGTTCTACTGAATTGGTTGCAGACTAAAGTCCTGCTATAGGGGACAGTCAGGGACTTGGGCTATGATGCATGAAACCGCTAGACTTCACTACTATTAAGGGACCCTATTCAAATCTCAAATGTTCCCTCTACTGACTACTGGGGCCCAAGGGTCACACTTCAAATACTTTAAGGGCCACATGCTCATATCTGCTTGTTGTCCATTCAAGGTGTCAGCGACAGGCATAGATACGAAAGGGCCCCAGTATGAAAACAATTCTTGGGCCCCCAATTTACCTGCTGCCCAAGTAGAAATTACGATAGATAGATAGATAGATAGATAGATAGATAGATAGATAGATAGATAGATAGATAGATAGATAGATAGATAGATAGATAGATAGAATAGCCCTTGTGATACCCTGAACTATCCCTTCACTCTAAATGTAGTCAAGAGGAAATTAGAGAAGCACTCTGCATGTCTCAGTGCTGATCACGCAGTGAATGCACTTGGCTATCACGGTATCTGCTAACTCTGGAACTTGAGAAAGAGGGATACCTTGGGACAAAAAAGAGATGGAGTGTGTGGAAAGTGCTGTGCCAAAAATACATAATAAAATACATTGCACACAATGAGATTGACTTACTAAAGGCAAATAGGCTGTTCACTTTGCATGGGGAGTTGCACTTTGCAAGGGAATTTGCCCAAGGTCTAGTGAATGTGGTGAAGTTTTACTTTGCAAACAATACCCAATACCGTGCTAAGCAAATAAACAAAATGGCATTTTTTCTTGCACATGATTCGATTTTAAAAGTCAGTAGAGCTTCACCTCATTCATTACCCTGTGGGGCTAATGCCCTTGAAAAATTAACAGCCTATTTGCCTTTATGTAAATCAGCCCCAATGTGTATTGACATGGCTGCTTGCAGCTACCACCATGACGACACAGGAGAACAACTGGGAGACTGATGCCACCCCATAACTGTAACTGCCGTAACAAAGACCTTCATTGCAGGATCGCCAATTATTCTTTTAATGAAAACTGCATAGTTCAAAGATGAAAAACAACTTTTGAAATGACAATAACATGTTAAAGCTTAGATGAGATTTAGTGAGTGGGTTTAGGTCTACTTTAAGGTCAGCAATTTATGTTGTAAAGATTAAGGCTTGCAGGGTTTTAGGCAATGCTCATTTGTAAGGAACAATTGCTAGATGCAATCACTATTTCCGCTGTTTAGTCAGCCACAACCTCAAACTATTGTATTTCAATACACGTGCCTTTTTCATAAAAATTGTAAATAGTTTGTTACACAAAGCACACATAGACACATAGTCATGCAGAGCTTCTAGTATGCCAAATATAAAACTTTTCTTAACAATTACTGTAAGTCGTATGTAAAGACAGCTGTGGATAGAGTAGGGAAGGGTTAAGCTGACCATACACTTTGTTAAAAAAAATTATTTTCAGAACGTACATTAGTGGTTAGAGGAGTCAAATCCACGGTCTCTTTCGATCATAGCAGGACTGAATATTTTTCTCCAATGAACAGAATTTTAACTCTGAATGTAGTTTTCCTTCGTAAATCTTACATATAGTATTGCACATATTCTAAGTACAAAAGAAGCCTGCTTAATACATCTGGCATCCCATTGAAATATCAGTACTGTATAAAAGTTTAAGAGCTTTCAAATGAAATTCGTTTACTCAATGATGGCAAAAAAAGAATGTTCTCACAAAAGCTTTTTCAGGATTTCCGTACAAACTTTTGAATCAAATTCTATTGGTGTATGGCAAGCAAGTTTTTATCGTTGTTTTAGCTCCCCAAAAAGGTAATCCTCCCTCTATTTGTCCTGGTCACCAAGACAAAAAGTGGGGGGAAATCTAAAATCTTATGCCCCGTACACACGATCGGACATCCTGACAACAAAATCAATGGATTTTTTTCCGACGGATGTTGGCTCAAACTTGTCTTGTATACACACGGTCACACAAATCTTGTCGGAAATTCCGAGCGTCAAGAACGTGGTGACGTAAAACACTTACGACGAGCCGAGAAAAATGAAGTTCAATAGCCAGTGCGGCTCTTCTGCTTGATTCCGAGCATGCATGGAACTTTGTGCGTCGGAATTGTGTACACGCGATCGGAATTTACGACAACGGATTTTGTTGTCGGAAAATTTGAGATCCAGATCTCAAATTTTGTGTGACGGAAATTCCGATGGAAAATGTCCGATGGAGCCTACACACGGTTGGAATTTCAGACAAGCTCCCATCGAACATTTTTCGTCGGAAAATTTGACCGTGTGTACGGGGCATTAGAGTTGTCACCACGACAAGAGTTAAAGGGAAAATCCTCTGTTGAGGACACCGATTCCTGTGACAATTCTCTAAGATGAGAATTTTGTTCACCTTACCGAGATTGTTTTCCCTTTTCCTATTGAATCTCAAGGCCAGAAAGTAAAAGGAAATCTCTCTCATTTCCATATGGATATTTAGATAAAATCCTACTGGTGTATGGCCAACTTTTACTTTTTATTGCTGTCTGTGTTGAAGGAATAAAAAGGAATTCTCCCTCTATTGTACTGGTGATCATCATCAAAAGGCAAAAAGTTAAGGGAAATCCCAAATTTTTGAGTTTTCACCAGAGCAAGAGGTGAAGGAAAATCCCCCAAGGGGCACAACTGATCCATTGATAGTTCTCCAAGAATTATGTTCACTTTTGAGAGATTTTTACTGTTCAATCTTCAGGTCAGAAAGTAAAAGAAAATCTCTCTGATTTCCACATGAACATTCAAATTAAATTCTACTGGTGTATAGTCAACGTTAGACTCTAAGGCCTTTTTCACATGGGTGGCTGTCCTGCCACTGTTAAAAGTATGTTTCGTTATATTGAAATTCCCAGACTTCGGGCACAGCGATCACTTGCAGTTGTACATTGCAACTAGCAGCGATTGCATGCGTTTACATGCTGCTGCGTTTAGCTGCAGTGGAACATTCCTGCAATTTCTGATGTGCTTCCTGTTGTTTTTCTTTCCTTGTTGCGGCTGCTATCCACAGGTGGAATGCGATTACACTGCGATTATCTGCGGTTATGTATGGATAGCTGTGATAAATCGGTCCTGGAGGCAGTCAAATTTACTTTTTCTAACCGCTAAAAGTTGTGTGTGAATGGGGCCATAGGAAAGCATTAAAAATATTCGCAAGATAAACAAGTCCAAAGTGCTTAACCTGTACCAGGTATTTATCAAAGCAGCGCTCCTGTCAATAGTTAATATGACTAGCTGGCGTATGTAAATCAACATATGCGAACAGAAAACAAACACACTGGAATGACAGGTGGTGTTCCTAATAATGATTGATATATGTGCACCTTTCACCAGAATCCTCGAAGCTGTGTATCACACTCTGCTCTGGGGTTTAAACTCACCAGATAGTAGTAATTTTCAAGCCTCAAAACTCCTTAGCCACATCCAATAAAAGGTAAAGCGGATCTATACTATATGGAGTTTTTCTTTTCATACATCTGAAAACCTGTGGAGATTGTATGCAGCTCTGATCCAGTTCATATTGCGGATGGCATTGGTAAGGAGTTTTGAGGCTTGAAAACTACTACTATCTGGTGAGTTTAAACCCCAGAGGAGAGTGTGATACACAGCTTGGAGGATTCTGGAGAAAGGGGCACATATATCAATCAATACTAGGAACACCACCTGTGTCTTCTTTGAACTCTTTATCACCACCTGTCATTCCAATGTGTTTGTTTTCTGTTCACATATGTTCATTTACATACGCCAGCCAGTCATATTAACCATTGACAGGAGCGCTGCTTTGATAAATACCTGGTACAGGTTAAGTAAAACTTGTTTATCTTGTAAATATTTTTTATATTTTGTATATTAAGTGGCTGCTGATGAATACATTGTATTTTTGATTTTAGATAATTTTTGTTTTAATTGGTTTGTTTGTTGTTTAAACACCATAGTGCTGAGATAGGGGAAGTGGGCGCATTCGTTTCTCCTTATTTATACATAGGAAAGCATTGTCTGAGTTTAGGTGCTGTAGATAACTTCATCTGTCCGCAGCTAAAAGCTGAATTCTATCTGCCCATGTGAAAGGGGCCTACGTGTTTGTCTGTCTGTGTGTCCTCTAAAGGGAGTCAAAAATGCACTGGTAGGTGGAAACATGTTGGCTTCTTTTGATTGATAAAGACTTGGACTCAAACTTTATAAACTTTTGTACCAGGCACTCCTCAACACTTACCCGAAAGTTGGCATCTAAAGGAACTCCTTCTAATGATCATTATCAGAGACAAAAAGTGAGGGGAAATCCAAAATTTTAGACCAAAGCAAGAGGTGAAGGAAAATCCCCCAAGGGGCACAACTATTTTTGTAACAATTTTCTAAGAAAATATAAAACATGAAACGTGATGAGCTCCTGTATAAACCAAGTTATATGTGGAATAAACAATATAATTTGTGTATTAATAAAGAAACATAACACACTATATGTAATTAGATATGTAATTAAATATACAAATGTGAAAAAAATCCGGTAATTAACCTGTTGCCGACCAGCCGGTGTCATTATACTGTGGCAGGTTGGCGCGGCTGTGCAAATCGCCGTAGGTGTACGTCGGCCACTTTAAGAGCTATAGGGGGCGCACACGCCAGCCCACGGTGTTACGCCAGAGCCGATGCACGTGGCTGGGGGCTGCAATGTCCCACGGGCTGCAATGACCCACGATCGCTCCTCAAAAAGCCAGAACAGGGATCTGTCAATGTAAACAGACAGATCCCCGTTCTGTCAGAGAAGTAGAGAGAGATCTGCTGTTCATAGTGATCAGGAACAGCAATCTCTCTCCTCCTCTGGTCAGTCCACTTCCCCCACAGTTAGAAACACCTCCCTAGGGAACACTTAACCCCTTGATCGTCCCCTAATGTTAACCCCTTCCCTGCCAGTGACATTTATACAGTAATCAGTGGTTATTTTTAGCTCTGATCGCTGTATAAATGTCAATGGTCCCAAAAAAGTGTCAAAGTGTCTGATATGTCCACCGGAATGTCCCTGTGCTACTAAAAATAGCTGATCACTGTCATTACTAGTAAAAAAAAAAAATTATTAAAAAAATGCCATAAATATATATCCCCTATTTTGTAGACGCTATAACTTTTGCACAAACCAATCAATTTATGCTTATTGCATTTTTTTTTTTACCAAAAATATGTAGAAGAATACATATTGGCGTAAACTGATAAAGAATTTTTTTTTTTTTTTTTTATTTAATTTTTGGATATTTATTATAGCAAAAAGTACAAAATATTGTTTCTTTTTTTCAAAATTGTCACTCTTTTTTTGTTTATAGCACAAAAAATAAAAACCGCAGAGGTGATCACATACCACTAAAAGAAAGCTCTATTTGTGGGAAAGAAAGGACAAAAATTGTGTTTGTGTACAATGTTGCATGACCGCGCAATTGTCAGTTAAAGCAACGCAGTGCCGTATTGCAAAAAAGGGCATGGTCATTAAAGGGGTAAATCCTTCCGGGGCTGAAGTGATTAATGTCCACACACACCTAGATTGAAATCCTTCCAATGCTCTGTCAATTGGCAATGTACTCAGTGTGATCTACGTTCCTATAATAGTGCTGTCTTTATCCTTCAGGCTGGGTTCACACTGATGCAGCATTTCTCTGCATCCAATTCGCACAGCAAGTGCTCTCTACGGAGCCGGTTCACACATCTCCGCAGCAGCTCTGGTGCGATTTGCACAGGAGCCCTGTGCATCTTTTAGTCTGTTTCGGGTCCAAATTCAACCGACAATTCGGGCTGAAATCGGACCTGAAACGGTGAACGAGGACGCACCAGACTCCTGTTGTGAGCTGCTGCGTGCTCATATGTGAATCCAGCCTCAAAGTTACATGAACTTGTTGGCGATATAAAGCACCCGAAATCCCAGTGCTGTAAATATGGATTGCCTTTTTTAGTGTTCCACCACACAGTGAGTTTGGGATGTACCCGTACCTGGCTTTTAGACCTATATGCTAAGTCTAATCTTGCTTGTTCCTCAAGATTGGGGGTGATCAGATGTTTTGAGGATGGTCTGTGATCTTCGCCTTAAAGTATCTCCTCTTTATTCCAACAGTCACACCCGCTTGTAGTCAAGGTCTATAGATAAGGGCCTTAAAACCACAAATAGACCGCCATGGTGTAGTATGTTAAAAAAACAACCAATTTATTCAAACTTGCTTCTATTCCTCATGACTACAAGCGGGTGTGACTGTTGGAATAAAGAGGAGATACTTTAAGGCTAAGATCACAGATCATCCTCAAAACATCTGATCACCCCCAAAAGTTTGATCTGCCACATGTTGGATTAGTGTTGCTCATTTGTATGCGATATACAAGTGTTAGTCTTTTGAGTGCAATATTTTATCTTTAATAAATTGGCTGTTTTTTTTTTTTTTTATCATACTACACCATAGCGCTCTATTTGTGGTTTTGAGCCCTTATCTAAAGTGAATTGCCAATTGACAGAACATTGGAAGGATTTCAATCTACAGTATGTGTGTGTGGACATTAATCACCGGATTTTTTTACATTTGTATATTTAGGAGGATATCTTACCACTTATAGCATGTTATATTTCTTAAATAACCGCTTAAGGACCACTCCACGTACATATATTGCAGCAGGGCGGTCCTTAAGCGCGAAATCACATACCTGTACGTGATTTTTTTTCTTAAACTCTGGGTAACAGGAGCCCGCCGCCAGAGCCCCGCTCCCGCTGTGATTGGACACAGCAGGAGCCAATCAGGGAAGCCCGGTGATCAATCCGAGAGAGGCAGGACGGCGGTCTGCCTATGTAAACAAGGCAGATCGCCGTTCTGCTAGTAAGGAAGACAGAGATCTTGTGTTTCTGCTAAGCAGGAACACAGATCTCTGTCTTCCTACAGTTAAACCATCCCCACACGGTAAAAAAACACTCCCAGGGAACACATTTAACCCTTTGATCGCCCCTGATGTTAACCCCTTCCCTGTCAGTGTCATTAGTACAGTGAAAGTGCATTTTTTTTTTTAGCACTGATCACTGTATTAGTGTCACTGGTCCCCAAAAGGTGTCAGAGGTGTCAGTTAGGTGTCCGATTTGTCCGCCACAATGTCGCAGTCCCGCTAAAAATCGCTGATCGCCGCCATTACTAGTAAAAAAATAAAAACTCCAAAAATCTATCCCATAGTTTTTAACTTTTGGCGCAAACCAATAAATATACGCTTATTGGGATTTTTTTTTTTAAATATGTAGCAGAATACATATTGACCTAAATTGATGAAGAAATTTTTTTTTTTATATTTTTTTATTGGATATGTTTTATAGCAGAAAGCAAAAAATATAGTTTTTTTTTTTTTCAAAATTGTCTGTCTTTTTTTTGTATATATATTAGAGTTGCCACCTCATCCCTTTAAACCCGAACACATATTAATTACACAGGTTCTGTGGCTGATTAAGGTGGTAATTAAACTCACTTGGTGCCTTATCTGCATTAAATTAGCCTCAGAACCTGTGTAATTCATTTGTGTTCGGGTTTAAAGGGATGAGGTGGCAACCCTAATATATATATATATATATAGCGCAAAAAATAGAAACGGCAGAGGTGATCAAATCCCACCAAAAGAAAGCTCTATTTGCAGGAAAAAAAAGGACATCAATTGTATTTGTGTACAGCGTCGCACGACCGTCAATTAAAGCAACGTAGTGCTGTATAGCAAAAAATGGCCTGGTCAGGAAGGGGGGGTGAACCTTCCGGAGCTGAAGTGGTTAATGCACAGATTATATTATTGTTTATTTTACATATAAGTTGGTTTATACAGCAGCGCATCACATTTCATGTTTTATATCATCTGTTGATGTGAGGGACACACATTCTTTGTGATTTCAGCAGCTGTTATGATTCATTTGGTATCTAAGGCTGCTCATACATTATACAATTTTCTTGTACAATTTTCCTTTAGATTTACCAAAACCATATAATATGAGGTCAGACCTATACACTTTCAATTTATATGCAATCAGGCAGACCTGTGCACTATATAGTTGAAGGTAAATCTAAAGAAAATTGAATAAGAAAATTGTATAATGTATTACACAGGTTGTTTGGCAGCGACCGGTTTTCCCTTATTCACAACTTCCTAAGCTAGAAATTCTGACACTTTGAAGAGATTTACTCTCGTTTCCTGTTGCATCCCCACCTCAGGAAGTGAAGGGAATGCTTCCTAGTGAGACATCATCAGCAAAAATAATCTTCTCTAAATCCAAAAAGTTTAGCTTTTTCTTACACCGTAACCGCTTGCCGACCAGCCGCCGCCATTATTACTGCGGCAGGTCGGCTCGTTCCCGCAAATCAGCCTAGCTGTACGTCGGCTCCTTTAAGAGCTATAGCAAGCATGCTGGGGGAGCCGATGTGCATGGCCGACGGCCACCTGCGATCTCTCTCCTCCTCCAATCAGTCCCCTCCCCCCCGCAGTTAGAAATACCTCCCTAGGGAACACTTAACCCCTTGATCACCCCCTAGTGTTAACTCCTTCCCTGCCAGTGTCATTTATACAGTAATCAGTGCATTTTTATAGCACCGATCACTGTATAAATGTCACTGGTCCCAAAAGTGTCTGATCTGTCTGCCGCAATGTCGCAGTCCCACTACAAATCAGTGATCACCGCCATTACTAGTAAAAAAAAAAAAATATATAATCAAAATGCCATAAATATATCCTCTATTTTGTAGACGCTATAACTTTTGCACAAACCAATCAATATACGCTTATTGCGATTTTTTTTTTACCAAAAATATGTAGAAGAATACGTATTGGCCTAAACTGGTGAAGAAATTTGTTTTTTTACATTTGTTTGGATATGTATTATAGCAGAAAGTAAAAAATAATGTTTTTTCTTATTTCAAAATTGGCGTTTTTTTTTTGTTTATAGCGCAAAAAATAAAAACCGCAGAGGTGATCAAATACCACCAAAAGAAAGCTCTATTTGTGGGGAAAAAAAGGACGTCAATTGTGTTTGTGTACAACGTCGCATGACCGCGTAATTGCCAGTTGAAGTAACGCAGTGCCGTATTGCAAAAAAATGGCCTGGTCATTAAGGGGGTAAATCCTTTCGGGTCTGAAGTGGTTAAGGTCTTTTTCAATTGTTCATGTCAACAGTCAAATTGTATCTTTCATTTTTTTTTCCCAGCGCCTGTGTTCAAGTTTCTATCACAGTAATTGTGAGCTATTGTTTAAGTGGAAGAAAATCGGACAGCTCCCAAAAAAGTGAATTAGCAGTAACTTTCTTTGTGACAAACTCTTCCCATTGACATTCGGAGGAGTCACAATGTGGGTTTATAGTTAATTGCCCGCATTGTCTTCAGTGATTGACGGGTCACAATAAGGAGTTTTGCTCCCAAGACTGACCTTATATAAAGACTTTTTATAGAGTTGACAGCGTGTTTCACATACCCCCCCCCCCCTCTCTATGGCTGACAGCATTATTTTTCCTAATGCCGGAGACCTACAGGATCTATTTTTATATGGCAAAAATGCAGACCTTCTCCCTTTGACACTGAAAACTCCCACCTATTTCAATCGATGGCACTTCGGGTGATAATGAGCAGTGGAGCACTTTTCCTGTGTGAAAAACTAGAGATTCCGACTGACAACCTGTCAACAAGACTGGCAAGATCTGCACCTCTCGCTGATGACTTTTAGCGATGGCAGGCATATTGTCCAACGTTCCTGACACCTCGCACTTGTAATAATCCTGTGCTAAAGAGCTCTGTGGATTACCATCACGGATTTGAGTTCAGTTGCTTGTATTTGTTTATGGGGGATTAGTCTACGTGTTTATAAAACAGTTTGCCCACATTGGGGTAGAGTGCTAATTATGCAAAATGCAGATTAGTGCTAGTGGAGCAGCTGTGCGAGGCAGAAAGGGGATTTTTTTTTTTTTTTTTTTTTCAAGGAAGGATAGGACTGCAGATAAAATTCAATGGAGACCAACTTAAAAATACTACTTGTAAAGGAAAAATATGCAAACTTTTTGGAAGTTGACTTCTATTGCCGCTGCTTGTGTGATGAGAAGAATTATCCCCTTTGATTTCCAAAGAATGAGTTAGGGTGGACTTTATATATTTTTATTTTTTTAATTCATATGTTCCTAAATGAATGCTTTATACTTGTTTTTACTATAAGCTTTATTTTATAAAGATTTAAAACAGACACAGCACAGCAGAAACAGCCTGTCTTGAGTCCCATTTTGTCTAATAATAAAACCACAGAAGCCATCCAATGTAGGATGACTCACTAAAAACAACAGGCTTCACATCAAAGAAGCAACATGAGGGCATGGGAAATGTAATAGGAAAAAATGAAGACCTAAAGTCCCCTCTGCTAGCTCAAAAGGAGAAGCCACAATATTAGTGTGCAGTAATTCATATTTGCATGACATACTTTTTTTATTTAAAGGATTAAAAGGGAAGTCCAGGTTTTTTTTTTTTTTTTTAAGAATCATACGTACCTAGGCGGATGCAGCATTAGTCTGATGCTGCATCTGTCCCCCAGTGCCTCTACACCAAGGACCAGGCGATCGAACACCGTTGATCGCTCAGTTCTTGGAGATCCGTGAGCAGAGAGCTGCTGACTGTCAGTCACAGCTTTCTGCTCTGATGCCTCTTTGCTCACTGGAGCGCTGGGCTGTGGAGGGGCGGGGGCGGCCAGCTCAGACTCTCAGCGACTTGCTGAGAGGCTGAGCCGGGTGTCAGCCCAGGGATCCAGTGGATCTCGATTCCGTGGTCATGCAGATGCGGAGCCTGATTTCTGTGACTTCAGCCCACTCTTTGCTGAAAACGGGTCACAGGAGTGCAAAACAAACTGCACTAGTGTGATCCACAGGAGAAGTACAGCCAAACAAGCTTTAGCTGTACTTCTCCTCTAAAGAATATGTAAACTTAACATTTGATATTCCTGATTTTTGTCTTCTGTACCACGTGCTTGTATGCAAAAGTATCCTGTTCTCTTTGCATTGCTTCCTTTGTTTGAAATACCTGGTGTTCCTGCCAGTCCCTCTGTTTTACTATCAAAAATTGACCAAACTAGGCATGAGAGCACAGCATGACTCAGCTTGCTCTCCTCCAATGATCAGACTTGTCCTGACATGCCTCCCCCTTCCCTGAGCAACCATTCACTGAGAAGACCAGTGTGCTGCTGTTTCTTCTACCTGTCTACCGATCTACAGAAGAACTGGCACATCTGCTAATGCCCAGCGAAATCGCAGATTGGCACAGAGAAATTCACAAATGCTAATGTGCATGCACACACGGGCACGAATGGCCATGAAGATTCATGTGCCAGTGCGGAGGCCCGTGCGCCATGGCGCAAGCAATGCATGACAAATTCTTGTGCCCAGCGGCCTATTTAAAGCCAGCAGCATAAGCCACTAGTTGCTGGATGATGTTCAGCTCCCCCGTGTTTTCCTGTTCCTGCTATGATTGGATTTCCTGTTACTGACCAGGCTTGCCTTTGACCTGCCTTGTCTCTATTCCTGGCTTTGACCCTCAGCTTGTTTAATTGATTCTGCTTGATCCTGCTGATCCTTGTATGATCTTTGGCTTGCTCTTCTGACTCCGCTGCTGCTTGATTGCCCCGTCTGACTCCTGACTTTGCTGCCTTACTCCTGGCTGACCTTCCATGCATGACTACTGGCCTGGCTCCTGACCCTGCTCCTGGCTCTCCCTTCTGTCAAAGTTTCATCTGGTACCCCTGAGGGACTCTTGCTCAGCAGTGCATCCTGCTCATCAGCCGCCATCCAACGGACATCTCCTCATCACCAAGGAAAGCCCTCCCAGCACTTCGGCCTCCGACCAGGTACGTGACACTATCCCAGCTCTCTGAGCATCTTATACAGCTGAGAACAGAGATTATGTGATCTCTTTTAAAAAGGGTGGAAAAGAGTATTTATCATTTTTTTAAATATATATTTACCTTCCAGTTCTAGTTAAAACTGAATGGGTTTTACAAGGTTAGGGTTTACATATACTTTAAGTAGAGCAACTAAAGCAAGTGTAAATGACCCAAGAGCCTCAACCGTTGGATAAAAAATGAATACAAAATATTAATATGCCATACTTCATATTTAATCTACTGTGGTTTTTTGTAGAAAAAAACATTTGGTAGCCTGTTCATGCATCAGGGGCTGGTCATTGTCTAGTGTTTGTAGGCTGCCTTAGAGTCACGTAATGGCATGATTGCATATAAGGTTCAGTTTGGTCTCGCTGCTAGCTTTTATTGAATCCTATATACTTACTAAATTTGAAAAGTGATTGTAACCCTCAAATTTTTTTTTTTATCTTGTTCCTTTGAAGCATGAATAACAGCACGGTGCTTGTGCTGTGTAATTTATCCCTTTCTATCATCTAAAATACCTGGCTGATCCTGCCTGGTGCTGCCTTCACCTCTGTAAACTGACCACATTTATCATGGCTGCTGACACAATTGAGGGAGGAGAAAGGGAAAGACACAATTGAGGGAGGAGAAAGGGAGTGCTGCTCACCCCTGGTACTGGAAGAAACCTGGGGAAACCTTCTTCCTATTTTAGTTTACGTGCCTCGGTCATCCTGCTCTCTCTCCTCTCTCCACCTCTCCCCCTCCCTCATTGCCTGTCAGCTAGTCTCTGTCGATCGGCTCCTCGCCCCTCCCCTCCTGCTGCTAAAAAACCTGTGTTTTCTTACTAGAATCCCCTATGTTTCATTAAGTTATGTGCCCCAGTGTGTGTTCTATTTAAAAAATATGCCGCTTTATACCTTATTTCGGGGCGGCGCTTGGGAGTTCATGTGACTGTCTGCCGCTCTCCTCCTCTCCTCCCCTCCTCCCGGCTGATGTCATCGGGGGATTCTCAGCCCCTCCCGCTGTAGTTCTCAGATCGGGGGTGGAGAGCGGTGGGCAGTCACGTGAGCACAGAGCGGTGCTCTGAACGAAGGTATAAAGCAGCATATATTTTTATAAAGAACATACACTGGGCACATAACTTAATCTAACACTGGGGATTCTTGTAAGAAAACAAAGTGGCTTTACAACCACTTTAAATTAAAGCAACCCTTCACTTTAAACACACACACTTACTTTCCCCTGCCTTCTCCCTCCTTCCATTTTGATTATTTTTTTACTTTATAGTAATTTTGTGCTGCAATGTAGCACTTACTGTCTTAGGTGAGAATGTCATCCCCACTAGATTTTAGGCACATGAGGATGTGCCACAGATCTTTCATTGTACATCTGTGCATGCATGGCGTTCCTGCACATGCATGAAGGCAGAGCGGTATGAAGGTCCCTAACCTTGCCATGTCTGCGTAAGCTCTGATGTGCAGGGCTTCACTGAGACCCGAAGACCTGGAAGGGCCCTTCAGCACATCTGCACATTCACCAGAGAAACAAAGATGGCGCTGGAGGGGGGGTGGAGCCAAAGCTAAAGGGGACTGAAGTTCCTCTTTAAAGCTGAAATCCAGGCAGATAAAATACTACTGAATTTATTTATGTATTTGTTAAAATAATAAGTTAATGAAATAATTAGGTAAGTACCTAAATTTTACCTGCTATCACGCTCCTGTGATACCTTGTACAACAGCAGACTGGGAGAGAGAGGAGCAATACTAGGAGACATTAGGTTGTGCTCCATACACATGTACTGATTGGAGGAAATAGCACAGCAAGCAAAGGAAAGAGCTCTATGTTGTGTTGCTTCTCTCTCACTGTCCAATCATAGGCCAGGGGTTGAGAGGTGACCAAACTTAAAGCGGTACAAAAAACACAGTCACTTCCAGCACTAATAGGTCTTCCAAGGTGAGGAATAACAGATGTCAGATAAAATGGTGGTGTGAAAGGTATATATGGTATCCCAGAACTAAGTGGATGCTGCCTTCCTCAGATGGGGTAATCTGAAAGGAACTACTAGAAAAACAGAAATGGAAGGCACGCACACCTATTGCATTACCAGAGATAATTTAATCATTTGTATTTGTATAAAAGTGGGTATTCACAAAATGCAACTGACAAAAGGCCATAAACACAGTGCATGGTCATGCACAGAACACGGGGACACGCATCAGATTACGCTTTTCGGGGGCGCACCCCCTTCCTCAGAGCTAGTCTAGGAATAGGGTGCGCCCCCGAAACGCATTAGCTGTACCCCGTGTTCTGTGCATGTCCATGCACTGTGTTTATGGCCTTTTGTCAGTTGCATTTTGTGAGTACCCCCTTTTATATAAAAATGTCTTGTTATTAAATTATCTCTGGTAATGCACTAGGAGTGCGCGCCTTCCATTTCTGTTTTTCTTGCAGTAACTTAAAGCGGTAGTAAAGCACACTTTGTTATTTTTACCTACAGGTAAGCCTATAATAAGGCTTACCTGTAGGTAAAATGAATATCTCCTAAACATGCACCGTTTAGGAGATATTCACTCTGCATGCAGCCAGGTATGCCGGACCTTCAGAGCGCATGCGCCGGTATATCATGCTTCTTGCTGGAACTGAGGGCTCGCGCGCAACCCGGAAGAAAGGCCGGGGAAGATGTCAGCTCTCTCAGTGGTGACCGGACACAGCTGGAAGGGCTTGGTTCCATGTTAAGTATTTCATAATGTGCTAGTATAATGTACTGGGCAGAGTCACCAGCTCTCTGCTCTTGGAGCCCCAAAAACTGAGCGATCAGTGGTGTTTGATTGCTCAGTTCTCAGTCAAATGCTTCGTACACACGATTGGACTTTCCGCCAACAAACGGTGGAATTTTGTCCGAAGGGTGTTGGCTCAAACTTGTCTTGCATACACACGGTCACACAAATGTTGGCCAACAATTATGAACGCAGTGACATACTAGATGTACTAGGTAGTCTTTCAGCTCTTTAGCGCCACCCTTTGGGCTCCTTCTGCTAATTTCGTGTTAGTAGAAGTTTGGTGAGTGTTGATTCGTACTTTTCATTTTGCGTTTTTCATTTAGTGCTTTTTTAATTTGCGCTTTTTATTTCATGCTTTTCAGTTCATTTCTGAACGGCCGTTCGTCAACCAGACATGTTGCGAAATCGGAGGAGATAACGTGTTATTTATTATTGGCCTTGAAGTTATTGCTTTGACGTTATTTTTTTGGTTGATGATTTGATTTGGTAAATTTTCTATATTTTTGGATGCATAGAATGCACTTTTTGGTTAAGTTCTATTGGCAGATAGCATGTCTAATTTTATTTGTTTTATTTTTTGAATGCACAATAAAAAAACATGTGGAGAATAATACTTGGCTCTGTGTTTTACTTCAAATGACAGTTTGGGAGTAGGCAGTTACATTTTAAATAATACAATGTAAAATTGACAAGGGACACCAACATAGTTGTATCTTTGATCTTAAAAACTACGGGATAATGGTAAGTGGAAGTGTCCTTCGCGCTAAAATGAGTAATAGTAAAATGCAATATGACAAAAAGCAAAATGTGGCAATATAAAATGGTAAAATAAATATATGTATATAAAAAAAATAATAAATGAAAATATGTATGTGTGGTGATGTCTACAAAGACAGCCGCAAAATCTAAAAGTGTTCACACTACACTTCAATGAAAATGTTAAGGATAGTGATCTCGCGCATAATAATCTAATTACACATATAGCAATGTAGCAAATAAAATAACTTGTATCGTGGTAATCGTGTGAGTAAAATAAAAATAAATATCACAATAACAGTGTAAATCTGTGTTATCTTCACATACAGACTACAAGCACTTTATACCTTGCTTTAATTACACTGTTATTGTGATATTTATTTTTATTTTACTCACATGTTACCACGATACAAGTTATTTTATTTGCTACATTGCTATATACGGGATAATGCTGTTGTGGTAACTTGCACAAATAAAAAAAAAAACAAAAAACATAATAATATTATTCTTGATATCACTAGAAAAAAAAATAGTTTGCAATAACTCCATCAGTATCACCAGTAAAGCATCTTCATTATTATCCCATTAAAGAAGAAGAGAATTGTGCGCTGCATTTGGAGATTTCATCATTTGCCACGTCACGAACATCATTCTCCATTACGAATGCTAGTTTACAAGACCGACCGCTTCTGGCTTGTCCTTGCTTCCGAGCATGTGTGTTTGTACTTTGGACTTTTGTCCGACGGACTTGTGTACACACGCTCGGAAAATCCGACAACAGACATTTGTTGGCGTAAAATTTGAAAACATGCTAGCCAACATTTGTTGGCGGAAAGTCCGATAATAATTGTCCCATGGAGCATACACACGGTCAGATTGTCCGCCAACAACCTCACATCCAACATTTCCCGTCGGAAAGTCCGATTGTGTGTACGGGGCTTTAGACCTGGCAGGTGACCGATGCTGCATCCACCTAGGTAAGTATGATTTCTAAAAAAAAAAGAACTTTTCTTTTAATTGAAGTTCTTCTTTAATTTGAAAAGAAATGTAATCTCCTAACTGCTTATTGCTATTAAACTACTATTTTTTAAGTGATCTTCAAAATTCAGTGTAGAGTTATTTGTCCTGACACAAGCATCCGACTTTCATGAAACATTTTCCTCCTACAGGCTTTTCTTTCTGTGACATTGAACAAGCCAAGTTTCTCCCCGGGGCGAACGGAACGGCCGGGTGTTGCTTAAAACACACCAGAGACTGAATGCTCATTTTAATGCCCTACAGGGCAGTAAGAGACTAATTAAAAGGCCCGTCTGTGGTGAGGCGTTTTCATACAGACATCCGCATGTACAAGCATGTAGGTCATAGTTTCGTTTCAGGAGGCTGAGTGTAAATGACACATACAAGCATGTATTTTGCTCAAACACACAATTTTCATTTTGTCCCTGAGTATAAATCACAGGTGGTCTGCTAAGTTGTTTACAGAGGAAAAAAAATCATTAAGAGGTAAAAAAAAAAAAAAAGGAACAGTCCCATAAATTAAAAATGAATTCATTCACAGTGATATTTAAACAAATCGCACAGCTGCATAATGCATTTACTGATGTTTGAAATGTTGCACATATACAGCATTTCCTTGGAAAAAAAATCAATTATTTTGCCTAAATTTGTTTTTAACGAAGATGCATGAGGAAAGTTAATTTAGTTTTCTTTTTAAAGATTAAAAGATAACTCCAGGTAAAAACATGATTTGGTTATAAATATGCAAAATGAAAATCTGTTTCCCTCCATCTTCTGTCCTATTTTGGGCACATTGGAAGGAAAAATAATGTTAATTGCAGCTTTGGAATTGGAAATTAGGCCTCTCATGAAGACACAGTAGCCATTGTGGCCACCGCAGCTGGTGGAAAATACTGCAGCTCCCAACCTTATTTAGAAGGACTAAGGTTGGTCATACACTAGTAGATTTTAGAACGAATGTTGATTCAATGATTGGATGATTGTTCAAAATACTGCCCAAAAAAGTACCTGCAGAAGGAGGTACTCATCTGGCCTGTAGGTGGCACTGTGCATTGTTAGAGGGGAGGAGGAGTCTACAAGGGAAGTTTGTCTCTTAGAGACTCTGTTAGTCCTCTTTGAGAAGGTAGGCATCTGATTTGATCCTGAGTTCATGTTAGAGTTTGGGCAGCCGTCTAACATGGAAGCTTTTAAATAGGGGATCCCCCATCATTTTCATGCACTTCAAATGAGTAGCAGGTGAGGGAGAGGAACCTATCAAACAAAACAAAGAAAATTCCCAGCTCAACTCACCAGCCAGCCTGCAACCAACCAAATTTTCCTGTCTAACAATTTGCATTAAAAATTTGGGTTTAGTTAACACACATTTGCAAATACATCCATAAGCTGCAGAGCCACTCCACAACACCATAGTATTATCTACAGTCCTAACTCTCTAAATTTATAAGAGCCATCCATAGCAGAAGCACATACATTCTAATGAATAGATAGAGGGCAGGTGAGCCTGGAGGGAGCCCACCCCTCCTTAAAGGGAGAGGAATCTGCTGGATGGGGATAGTGCTCAACATAGGAAAAGGGTCGAGAGTTAGGAGCAGAGTGAGGGACACTGTCAGGTGTTGCAGAACCTTCCGAGTTTCCTTCAGTGACGAGTGCAGTGTGAATTATCCTGTTTCACTCCAGCAGAAGCCGTCTTCCAATAACGTCTGTATTAACTGTACCACAGTGGGCTTTTGTCAAGTTTGCATTGTTCTCCCGAGTCCCCTGAACTGTATGTATAATACAGTTATATGAACTTCTGAATTGTGCTTATAAACAAACTCCAAGTGCCAAGACGTGTTGTGTGCATGATTCCTCATGAGGTCCCACCTATAACTGCTTCAAAATTTCATTTTCTTTTAAAATTAAAATTTTGGAATCAACTTAATTTCCTGAACGAAAACCACAGAAATGTGTTCGTTTGAGAAACATTTTCCATCTTGCTCCATCAAATTTTATGTGGTTTATAGAGAAGGAAAAGTCCCGCTGACTGTTTGAACTGCAGAAGAGCACATGGTGGCGTGTGCTGATGTTCTGGAATGGGTTGAAGTCAATGTTTTTTATTCAGACTTTTGTAATTATGTAATTATTATTTAACACCAAAGATGTTTTCATAGGGAAAATATGCCAATACCTTCGTTAAGCTGTATAAAAGAGAAAAACTGCGCTATTAGCTAAAAAATTACCAAGCTGCAACTCCAAAATGTTATACAACACTAAACAGAATAAGGACCAAGGAGAGCTGCGCTAAACTGATTGACCTGTGAGGCAATATTCCGTGTACTCACATTAATAAAAGCCAGTGCACCACAACAGGTGAGACCGTGACAATATGAGAACACGATTCCACCCCGTATGGATGCACTCGCTGATGAATAGAGACTAGATGTCTGTGAACCAGTATCAACTGCCCAAATAATGAAGTGACTATATGAGAGTGATGAATTCAAAACATAAAAAGCTCTACAAATAAACTAATAACTACATAATTAAAATATAAATATAAACATATATAAATATTGAGTGACTAAAGTCCAATAATAATGATGGTGGCCCAAAGCAGGGTTAATAAACAAATGATAAATGAAAAAATGTAAAAATGAATGAAAAAAATGAAAAAATCCATAAATTGATGATAAGTAGTGGTTTCTTCAAAGGTGATGAGAATGAAAACACCCCAAGGAAATGTGACAAAAATAGAAGTGCCTCAACCACAGCAAACACTGCCGCTTACCAGATGGTATTGGTCCCTTATTACGGGGGACCACAATGTGCAGATGGCTATTACCCCAGCCCGGGATCTTTCTGGAGTGCACTGGACTCTTCAACCTCAGTAGTGATGGTCCCCACGCAAATCAGATCGAGCCCAGCAACAGAATCCACTTAAAATGATAAGGGCTCACAATAGTGTAAAAAACCTCCTCTGCTGCCACTTCCAGCAACGTTTCCTCTCTACTTCTTCCCGGCTCACCTCTCACCCGGAACTTCCTGTCTTTTCCTGACATCATTGGAAAAGGGTCCTGTGCACGTTTTGGTCCGGTTCAGGTGCGAATTCAAGAAAAAATTCGGACCTAAATCACACCTGAACCAGTGTACAGACACGCACCAGACCAAATGCTGGGAACCCGTGGCCGGAGATATTTGAACCTGGCCTTAGAGAGATTTCCTCTCACTTCCTATCCTGGTGTCACAGGAAGTGATGGGAAGTCAGCTAAAAATACCGATGGGTTACTACTCCAAAACAAAGAAAAATCTTTTAACTAGAGATACACTTTAACTATAGGAATCATTTTGCTTTATAGCCACCTTTGGCATTTATTTTGTGGATTATGTTGTAGTGTTGTCGTCTGCTCTCTGAGCGCTTGTCCTCCCAGCACCCCTGCTTCTTTCTCCTGATTTTGTAGTGCGAATATTTGGGGCATAAAGATTGCATACTTGCCAACTGTCCCGAATTTTTCGGGACATTCCCAGGATTTAGACCCTTTTCCCGATCTAATCATTTCCCGGGAGATGTCACGAGAAATTCAGTTTTTCACGATTTTCGCCGCCGGCCGCTAGATGTCCGCGGCCGGCAGAGGTGATGTCTCTGCTGGCCGCCATTTTTAAGGAGACCGTAGGCTGGCTAGATGGCTTAAAGTAGAGATTGAGCTGCGGTGCCGCCCACCCCCCCGGCCCGCTCCGCCCCGCTGCCAGTCTCTGTGACCTGTTATGGAAAGGGGCGGGGGATGGGCGGCGCCACAGCTCAATCTCTACTGTAATCATGCGGCTCAGCTCGATGGATGTCACAGGGGGGCCAGTCTGGATGTCAGAGGCGGGGGGCCAGTCTGGATTTCACAGGGGGGCTGGTCTGGATGTCACAGGGGGGCCGGTCTGGATGTCACGGGGGGGGCGGTCTGGATGTCAGAGGGGGGCCAGTCTGGATGTCACAGGGGGGGCCAGTCTGGATGTCACGGGGGGGCTGGTCTGGATGTCACAGGGGGGCTGGTCTGGATGTCACAGGGGGGGGGCCAGTCTGGATGTCACAGGGGGGCTGGTCTGGATGTCACAGGGGGGCTGGGCTGGATGTCGCGGGGGGGCTGGTCTGGATGTCACAGGGGGGGCTGGTCTGGATGTCACGGGGGGCTGGTCTGGATGTCACAGGGGAGGGGCTGGTCTGGATGTGATGGGGGGCTGGTCTGGATGTCACGGGGGGCTGGTCTGGATTTCACAGGGGGGGCGGTCTGGATGTCACGGGGGGGCGCTTTGGATGTCACAGGGGGGGCCGTATAGTCTGGGTGTCACGGGGAGGGGCCATATAGTCTGGATGTCACGGGGGGGCATATAGTCTGGATGTCACGGGGGGGGCCGCATAGTCTGGATGTCACAGGGTGGCACCAGATGTAAGGAAGATTGTGCTGATGGGGACTCAGATGTGAGCGGGGCTCCGCTGGGGACTCCTACTGTGAGGGGGGCTCTGCTGGGGACTCCTGATGTGAGGGGGGCTCCACTGGGGACTCCTGATGTGAGGGGGGCTCCGCTGGGGACTCCTGATGATCAGGGGTGCTCCGTTGGGGACTCCTGATGTGAGGGGGGCTTCGCTGGGGACTCCTGATGTGAGGGGGGGCTCCGCTGGGGACTCCTGATGTGAGGGGGGCTCTGCTGGGGACTCCTGATGTGAGGGGGGCTCCGCTGGGGACTCCTGATGTGAGGGGGGCTCCGCTGGGGACTCCTGATGTGAGGGGGGCTCCGCTGGGGACTCCTGATGTGAGGGGGGCTCCGCTGGGGACTCCTGATGTGAGGGGGGCTCCGCTGGGGACTCCTGATGTGAGGGGGGCTCCGCTGGGGACTCCTGATGTGTGGGGGGCTCCGCTGGGCAACTGATGCAAGGATGGACTCTACTGGGACACCTGATGCAAGGACAGACTCTGCTGGGACACCTGATGCAAGGACGGACGGCTGGTGGCAGGCGACGTGGCAGGTGACACGCTCAGGGATCCCACTGATTCAGCATTATGGTGAGTTGAATGATTTAATTTTATATTACAATGTAATAATAGAAATAATGCGCTTCAATCACCCTGACACCATAACAACCATGGTGCCGGGATGATTGAAGTGCACCAGGTGTTTGGAGTATATTTATCTGCTGATTGTTAAACTTTCTAGAATACACAAATTTCCATTGTTGTGTAGGATCTGGGCCAATGTCCCTCCATCCCTCTCCCCCCCTTTCCCTCTCCATCCCTCATTCATCTCAGACTCTAACCACACCCCCTTTGAGCCACGCCCATTTAAGACATGCCCACTATTTTGCACGCCGCATTTGTACTTTTCCCCTATGCCATGCCCACAAATACATGCCCCGCCCCCTAATTACAACAACAAGACTCCGCCTACAGCCAAAAAAGTGTCCCTAAATTTTTTTTTACAATGTTGGCAACTATGAGATTGGGGTGTGCTATAAATGCCTCCACATCCACATTCAGGCCTTGCTCCTCCATTTTTTTTCCTCAGCTGGGTTTCCTAGGTGAGAGGTAGAGGAGAACAATTGTTTAGGTTCAAAAATGCTTGTGTCGCACCCTTTGCAGGTGCTTCTATTGAAGTCTATAGGGCCAAAAATGCGCAACACAGATCCAAAAAAGCTCATGTACCTTTCACGCTTTGATCTTCAAATGACTGGACATAGGGAAGTGAACATCCACAATAGAAGCAAATAAAAGTTTGATTTTGAAAATGCACAGAAAAACTTTTAGGTGTGAATGGGGGCTGCCCCTTTAAGAGTTTAAGAGGACCCAAGGTAGGATGGTATGGCTTTATTGGCTGGTTAGAGTGCTGTGGTTGCCCATGTCCTCTCTACAAAAAAAGTATACTCTAAAAGGATAACTGTACAGAAATAAAACAACAAAATCTGCTCAAACATGAAGTGTTTAAGGATATCTCTCTATTTCCTTTTCTTTTGCTGACTGCTCATAATGTCTTTTAAGGACATCTCTCTTTGCTTACTCCTCAAAACCCATGATGGATTATTTTGGTTATCAAATGCCAGTCCTTTCACAACCATCAGAACGAAACAAAAGTTACCAGCCCAGTCAGGTTAATTTAGTGTATAGTCTAGTGAGGGCAATCAGGCATCAACTTATTGCTCAAGGACTCCAGAAGGTGGGACTCAGCACCCTCATTCCCAGTTAATCCTACTTACAGGGGCCTAACATCTTAAAGAGGAAGTAAACCCTGATGGGTTTTACTTCCTCTTTGGCTCCCTGCAAACCCTGCAAATTAAAAGCATAATGGGCTAGTATGCATCGCCGACGCACTACAAGGGAAATATCTCCTAAACGACGCACGTTTAGGAGATATTTCCACTACCTATAGGTAAGCCTTATTCTAGGCTTACCTATAGGTAAATGTCACACAAAAGGGTTTACTACCAATTTAAGAATGCAGCAAAATGTGTTGCTTCTTTTTGTAGGGACTAGAGCAGGGTTTCTCAAGCTTTCTACCTTGGTGAAACCCCTCGACAATAAGTTTTTAGATTTAAGAGAACCCCTGAGACATGTTCACATCTACAGCTCACAGAACATTGGTGTGATCAGCAAGCTTTTGCTAGAACAATTATTTTTAGAAATAGCATTATAATGGAACTGCACTGCATCTGAGCACCACAAACCAAAATACTATTAAATTCATTTTTAATATTCAAAGCAAACTCCTCCATCCATCTATGTCTTCTTGCTTTATTTTACTAAGAAATCATTTTGAAAAATGACCCCTGACATTTCTGGCAGTGGCCATCTTGAGTAAGGGCAGAGGATTCATGTAGCATTTACCTCCTGGAATCCATCTGCCCTTAGCTCAGGCAGCTGAAAACCCTCCCTCCTCCCCTGAAGACTCATTTTATGACATACTGTATTTATTGGCGTATAACACTCACTTTTTCACCATGAAAATTGGGTGTAAATAGCGTGTGCGTGTTATACGCCAATACTTCAATTTTAGCTGCCTCAGAGGGGACAGGGAGGGGGGTGGGACGAGCGCCGTCAGATTACATACAGTGAGAATCTCCTGTTTACTTGGCGGCCTCTGTAACAGGAAGTCCCATCTCCTGGGCCGCCATTGGACCACTGTTCTGTCTATCATAGGAGATTCTCACTGTATGTAATCTGTCGGCACTCGTCCCGCCCCCCTCCCTGTCCTCTCTAGGCTGCAGATGGGCATCGATCAGACTGCACTGATGGCAATGGTAAAGGCTGCTGCATTGATGGCAATGGTGAGGCTGCTGCATTGATGGCAATGGTGAGGCTGCTGCATTGATGGCAACAGTGAGGCTGCATTGATGGCACTTGTGAGGTCACAGATGGGCACTGATCAGGCAGCATTGATGGCAATGGTGAGGCTGCAGATGGGCACTGACCCTTATTTTGCTTCAAAGTTTCTTATTTATAATTTATGTTTTTTTCCTGAAACTTCCCTCTTAAAATGAATGTGCGTGTTATACGCCTGTGCGTGTTATACGCCGATAAATACGGTAGTTTGCCTAGGCATGGATACCAGAAAGTAACTGAAGAAATAAAAAAAAAAAGAAAATATGATATACTTTCCTATTTACTAATGCTAGCAGCATAAGGATTAGAAATAGTCCATATTGATTCAGAGAGTGAAGTTCCACTTTAAATTATAGAATCAATATTAAAAACGTACTTATTTAATGTGAAACGTGTCCTTACTTTTTCTGCACAGATGCTCAATTCTGGGTACAACTTGAGATAAACAGTGTACAGAGGGGCAGCAGGGCAGGGGACAGGGGGTCAGGAGGGCACAGTACACGGAGGCAGGAGGGCACACTACATGGTGGTCAGCAGGGTACATTACATGGGGAGAGGCAGCAGACACATTAATCGGGGGGTGGGGGACAGCAGGGCACATTACATGGACGCAGGGCACATTACGTGGGGGCAGGTCACATTATGTGGGGGCAGGGCACATTACATGAAAGCAGCCATCAATGCAGGGGGGCAATTGAAACTCACTTCTACACTGACCACTAATATAAGAGGACACCACAATTTTTCTTCTGCCTTTGTTTTCTGCAGTTATTTATCATTTCATTAATTTTACTGAAAATTATTTGGCACGGGTGTCAAAAACGCTAGGTATGCCATAAGACTCTTTTCATTTAAAACTTTCTTATTAATCATGCTAACGTACCATGAACTGTAGGTATAATCTTTTCTTTTTTTTTTTTTTACTAGAGGTTCCACGAGAACCTGAAAATTATTTTAAGGGTTCCCTAGGGGTAAAAATGTTGAAAAAGGCTGACATAATCAGTGTGTGATCTATCAGGTTATGGTTAATCTATTTATGATCTAATTTCTGAAGGCACTCGATGGCCTGTTCACACAACCTCTGACTGACCAATTTTTTGGGTTGGATCTTCCAAATTCCACCTAGTGGACATCTTGAGATGAGCGGTTGGTGTGCTTGAGAGATCTGAGTAGGCAATGGGACTCTTATGCCGCGTACACACGGTCGGACTTTTCGTCTACAAAAGTCCGACAGCCTGTCCGACATACTTCCGACGTACCTTCGGCGGACTTGCGGCAGACTTTCTTACGAACGGACTTGCCTACACACGACCACACAAAAGTCCGACGGATTCGTACGTGATGACGTACACCGGACTAAAATAAGGAAGTTCATAGCCAGTAGCCAATAGCTGCCCTAGCATGGGTTTTTGTCCGTCGGACTAGCACACAGACGAGCGGATTTCGGGGTCCGTCGTACTTACGACGTAAAGATTTGAAGCATGTTTCAAATCTAAAGTCCGTCGGATTTGAGGCTAAAAAAGTCAGTTGAAAGTCCGGAGAAGCCCACACACGATCGGATTACCAGCCAGCTTTAGTCCGTCAGCGTCCGTTGGACTTTTGTAGACGAAAAGTCCGACCGTGTGTACGCGGCATTATGCCGCGTACACACGGTCGGACTTTTCGTCTACAAAAGTCCGACAGCCTGTCCGACAGACTTCCGGCGGACTTCCGGCGGACTTTCGGCGGACTTGCAGCAGACTTTCTAACGAACGGACTTGCCTACACACGACCACACAAAAGTCCGACGGATTCGTACGTGATGACGTACACCGGACTAAAATAAGGAAGTTCATAGCCAGTAGCCAATAGCTGCCCTAGCATGGGTTTTTGTCCGTCGGACTAGCACACAGACGAGCGGATTTCGGGGTCCGTCGTACTTACGACGTAAAGATTTGAAGCATGCTTCAAATCTAAAGTCCGTCGGATTTGAGGCTAAAAAAGTCAGTTGAAAGTCCGGAGAAGCCCACACACGATCGGATTACCAGCCAGCTTTAGTCCGTCAGCGTCCGTTGGACTTTTGTAGACGAAAAGTCCGACCGTGTGTACGCGGCATTAGAGAGATTTAAGAAGCAAATGAACAATTTATATACAGTATTGCCACATCCTTTGCATCACCATAATGCAGCATGGTGGTTTAGATTGCTTGCTCCTTTATATCTGCATGGAGTTTGCATTTTCTTTGCATGGGTGGCCAAAGGATGTACCACTTTTCCTACATTCCAAAATCATACTAGTAAGTAAATTGGCTTCCACCCTAAAAAAAGAAAAAAAATTTTGTACATAGGTGTAGTAGGAGCATTAGATTGGGAGCGCCATCAGGGGACAGGGACTGATGTCAATTGTTAATTGTATAAAATCCAAAATATTAACAACATCATGCTAAGCCATCCATATCTCTACCACCAGCTCCATCACCAACCTTATCTCAAAATATCACCCAAACTGTCCTCTTTGCACCTTCAAAGACCTCCTGGTCTTTTGCTCCCTTGTCACCTCTTCCCATGCTTGCCACCAGGACTTCTCCAGAACATCTCTCATCCTCTGGAACTTCCAACCCTAACCAGAATGGCTATCTTCTACTCTTTACACTATTAAATGATCCTTGAAAACTCATCTCTCCAGGGGCACTTATTCCACCTCCACCTAAAAAATTTATTTCTACTTCCTTCTTCAGCTCTTCCCTCACAGTTATTACCTTTTGAATCACTTGCGACTCTGTTTTAGATTGTAAGCTCTTATGAGCAGAGCCCTCCTAATCCTCTCATCTTAAATTATATTGTAATTGTACTGTCTCTCTTTTTTGTAAAGCGCTGCATAAAATGTTGGCACTATACAAAGCCTGAATAATAATAATAATAATTGTTACTGCAGGGACCCACCACATTGGTCAAGAACCTTATGCCGGTCAAGTTTTAATAAATGTCCAGTTGACGGCTAATGAAAATGTCTGATCTTATTAAAAATATTTGCTGGAGTGCACAGGCACCAAATTATATTTTAAGTATATAGTATTGGTGCAAGGAGTGAACTTTATTGGTGTCCAAGGATTACACAAAATAACCGCTAAAAACGTTTTGTTAAGTTTTAACAGTTGTTTCATGTAACCATTGGGCACTAATAAAGTCCACCCCTTGCACACTATATACTGTACGTGGCCAGTGTAGCACTACTAGCACACAGATGAAAACGGAATCTACAGTGTTAATTTCGTCGACTAAAACATTTTAGTCGACTAAATGAATACTATTTTAGTCGAATAAAATACGACTAAAACTAAAACAAATGAGATGACTAAAATACGACCAAAAACTAAAATGGCATTTTAGTCAAAAGACTAAAATGGGACTAAAACTAAAATGCCATTTTAGTCAAAAGACTAAGACTAAAACTAAATTGAAGTTTGACTTCAAAATTAACACTGGTTTGTAGTGCATGTTCATACCTCAATAAATAAAAACATATTAGATTTTTCAATCCAGCAGTATATAATGAGTTTGGAAATTGTAGAGAAATGTTAACTAACGCATTACAATTTAATTACACCCATTAGATTTTAGACGATTAAAATTCGTTTTAGTCAACTAAACTATACTGGAGATTTAGTCGACTAAATAACACTAAAACTAAAACAATTGCAGAAGACTAAAATGAGACTAAAATGCGATTTTAGTCCTAAGACTAAGACTAAAACTAAATCGGAATTTGCTGCCAAAATTAACACTGGTAATCTATAATGTTGGATCTGTGACAACTTAAAAAAAAAAAAAAAGTGGTAAAACTGACCTAGCATGTAAAAAGGAGACACAAAGAAAAACCTGCAATAACTTGACACAAGATCCTGGGGTGCATAGTTGTCAATGTCAGCATCCATATTCATAGTCAAATCAGGACTGCGGCACCCCCTCCCCCCCATGGAATGTGTTGTGCTCCTATAATCAATACAAGGAACACACTGCAGGGGGTACACCAGAGCTTTAACTTAGTAACTAAAATTGGACCTTTGCATACTGAACAACACCCTGGGATGTGGGGATACTGAGGCACTCAGGAACATTGATAATGGGATGTGCTGACCCCTCTCACTGGCTGCTATTTACATGTTAGGTCAGGTTTTTTTTTTTTATTATTATTATAGTTTTAAAGACGTGGTTTGCTAACCCACCCCTTTAATTACTGGCATATCAATTCCTGGGATCCTGTGGCTCATGAAATTCAGATAAGGCGCTGATGAATGCGATTAACAATGGAACCTATGTAACTTACATATGTCAGTAATTAAAGGGATGAGTTGGAAATCTCACTGCAGGCAAATGCCGGTCAGGTTATAAATCACCAGTAAGGTTTACAAAAAACTAAAGAAACCATAATAGAGTCCTGATTTCTGTTGTTGCACTAAAGTAGTATTTGCAGCTAAAGTCACTAAAACCACTTGCCAATCCTTATGGGTAGCCTGTTACCTGGTCATTCACTAGTAGATGTTCAAACATTTGTACGAACATTTGTTTGGAAACCCGTGTGAAAAATAACAGTACATTTGATGACTTGAAGAATGTATTTCAAAAGTACTTCAAAATTTAGTTTGCTTTTAACCACTTGCCGACCGCTAACAGTACATTTACTGCTGAGGGGCGGCTCCCCCAGGCTCAGCGTCATACCCGTACGTCGCAGTGCGCATGAGCACTACTGTGTGTAATCTGTGATTGGTAACCAGTGATCACATGGTACCTGGATCAATCACAGCACCCTGTACCATGTGATAGCTGTGGGCCAATCACATCATCACAATAGTAATAGCTGTGTATCAATCACAGCAATACTGTAGTAAACAATGAGACATGAATGAATGAAATTAAAAAATGTGATAGCTGTGGGACAATCACAGCATCACAATAGTAAACAATGCATCATAAATGAAAGCCATTCATGACAGTTCAAATGATTGCTGTTTTTTACATACTCTCACCAGTCAGTATCCCTGATCACCACCACACCGGTCATATGATGACGCTGTACTGCACTGGTGACAGACATGTAAAAAAAAAAAATTGCCAAAAAAACAGAAAATTGAATATCAAATACTTACCGCAATTTTCCTTTCCTGACAAGCTCCATGTTAACACAGTAGTAGGCTGACATGGAGCTGTCAGGAAAACAGAAAATTGAATATCAAGTACTTACCGCAATTTTCCTTTCCTGACAAGCTCCATGTCAGCCTACTACTGTGCTGACATGGAGCTGTCAAGAAAACCCAATTTTTATTTAATTTCTTCATTTTCCCAAACAATTGTGACCAAAAATTTCAACTTAAAAAAACTCACCATGCCTCTTAATAAATACTTTGGACTGTCTACTTTCCAAAAAGGGGTAATTTGGGGGGTACTTGTACCGTCCTAGCATTTTAGGGCCTCAATAATTGAGATAGGGCATCAGTACACCAGTATAGATCACATTTCAAATATATATTGTCTACCATAGTTTGTAGACTCCATATTTTTCACACATACACTACTAAATGATATACATTGATTTTGTTTTGTTTTTTTTTACCAAAGAAATGTAGCAGAATACATTGTGGCCTAAATATATAAAGAAATATTATTTGTTTGCAAAATTTTATAACAGAAACTAAGAAAAATGTGTTTAAAAAAAATATTCCGTATTTTGTCGTTTCTAGCAAAAAAAAAAAACCCAGTGGTCATAAAATACCACCAACAGAAAGCTCTATTCATGTGAAAAAAAAATTATATAAATTCAATTTGGGTACAGTGTTGCATGACAGAGCAATTGCCAGTTAAATTAGCACAGGTCATGACATTTTTGGAGGTCAAGTGTTTAACCTCAATTTTGGAAAAAAATGACTTTCCTGAAAGAAAAAGACATACACTGTTAGAATTTTGTCTGCTCATGAAATATTTTTCATCTTGTTTACATCATCTCCCAACCCAACTGGAAAAAGCAGATTTATGTGAGTGTGCTTTGGATGTGTCTTTGTATTCCTGTTTTGTCTTTTGTATTTCACCAATTTGTTCCTAACCTGGGGAATCCTTGGTTAGTGACCCAGCATTCAAAAGGCAACAGATGGATCATTAGGCTCACACTGCTCCAACACGGAAATTGCATGACTTCCGATCCAAGTTTGCCCTGTGACTTCTGGTCTGACTTCCATGAGACTTCAATGAACGGGATCTGATTTTGATCCGACTTTGAGATGATTGCGACTTGTCCTTTGACCAATCAAATCAATTCCTTTGGCTCTGGAATGGATGAAACTTCACGCCAAATAAAAAAAAAAAAAAGCCCCCCACCACCACCACCACCACCACCAATCCATACCAGGCCCTTTGGGTCTGGTATGGATTTTGAGGTGAAACCTGTTTAAAGAAAAAAAAAAAAAAGACATGGGGTCCCCCCAAAATCCATACCAGACCCTTATCCAAGCATGCAGCCCGGCAGGTCAGGAAAGGGGGGGCAAGCAAGTGAGTGCCCCCCTCCTGAACCAAACCAGGCCACATGCCACCCCAAAACACCTTGTCCCCATATTGATGGGGACAGAGGCCTCTTCCCCACAACCCTGGCCGGTGGGGTGGGGGTCTGTGGGCAGGGGGATTTCTGGAATCTGGAAGCCCCTTTAAAAAAAAAAAGGGGCCCCCATATCCCAGCCCCCCAGGTGAATGAGTATGGGGTACATTGTACCCCTACCCATTCACCAAAAAAAAAAGCAGTGTAGTGTTACAAAAAACAAGAGATGGTTTTTGACAAGTCCTTCATTAAAAATAGAAGAATAATGTCCCCATCGTAGCTCCAACGTCAAACATGATGTCTTCTTTATCCGCTTCCTCCGCTGATGTCTTCTTTCCCTGCCGATGTCTTCTTCCTCCACTGACCCGCTGAAAAAAAAACGCTCCTCCGACATTGGTTACTGCCATTCTATCAGCTCCTGGGTCTGGCAGTTCTTATATAAGTTTGGGGCGTGGCCATCTGGTGACATCATCTGGAGTCCCCGCCCTCTTGTGACATCATGGACCATTAATGCCTGGGGCGGCGACATCACAAAGGACGGGGTCTCCGGCTGACATTACCAGATGGCCATGCCCCAAAGTTAGATAAGAACTTTTTGACACTGGAGCTGACAGATTGGCGGGAGCCACCGTTGCATGTACCTTTTAGTCCCCAAGAAATGAGAGCTATATTAGAGGGATTGGGAGATCCTAGAAAGAATCCAATTGGGTTTGCAAACAAACTTAGTGCTGCACAGGAAGCATATAAAAATTCTTCTACTGACATTCATCAACTTCTTATTAAAGCAGTGGGAAGCAACATGTCTGACTATATACTTAAAGAATGTGGTGTAAACGTCACAAATCTAGATAATATGGTTAGTGGACGGAAGGTTTGTGAAGAATTTAAGGAAAAATTGCTCCAAATATATGGACAAACCAGACATGCTGAATTTATGAATGCTAAGCAAGGGAAAGAGGAAGCCGCAGGGGCTTATTGGAGGCGGTTAAGCGATATGGCTGAGAAAGCAGGCCTTAAAATAGAGGAAGAGAAGGTGGGGGAAACTGCAAGTCCATCTGCACAACTGGTGAAACAAAGGTTTCTTGATGGTTTCATACCCCAGTTGAAAGAAAAGTTGTTCACAGCAAGGCCTGAGGCAGGCAATATGTCTATTCGAGACCTCCTGCCTATCCTGTTACCCATAGAAAACAGGATTAACCAGAAAGACAGCAAACCCAAGGTTATGTACATGGGGAAGCAGAGAGGATGAGGAAGAGGCAAAGGCAATTTCAGAAATCATGGCAATCGGGGACCAATTATATGCTACAATTGTAATGGGGAAGGACGCATAGCCAAATTCTGCCATCTTCCTGACCGTAGACTGGAAAGGAGCTTAGAGGCACCTCATGCTGATCCCAGTTCTCTGCCAAAAGCAGTGGATCAGGCATAGGAAAATGGCATGCCAGTATTAATCATGTTAAATAGGGAGACAATGGTCCCGAGGCCAGAGTAAAAGTATTTTTACAAGAACTCCCCTATCCTGGAGGAGAAACAGAATTAACCTGTTTAATCGATACTGGTGCAAGCCGAAGCATTTTTAATATAGAGGACTTACCTCCAGGATTATTATCTACAAATGTTATCTCTGGTGTTGGCCTAACCGGGACCTCTACTGATTTGGTTGAGTCCAAGCCACTTAAACTCAGGCTAGGACAGTAAACAGAAATTGTCACTAAAGTGTTAGTTTCTGGCACAGTTCCTACCAATCTTTTGGAGCTGACATTTTGAACCAAATTTTAGCAAACATTGACTACACTCCTACAGGAGCCCAAGTGGTCAGTAGTCTGTCAGGAGAAGTTTTAAATTCTGCCTGTGGAGTATTTTTAATCCAAGACTCCACTCTGCCACTTCCACCAGAATTTAAAGTGATTCCCGCTGATTTATGGGCCACCAGATGTAGGTCTTCTGGACTGCACCCCAGTTATACAAATTAAACCGGGAGCCCATCTCCCACAGATTAAACAGTACCCACTGAGTATTGCTCAGACTGAGGGGATAAAGGAGCAGATCACTCAACTGAAAGCAGCACGGGTTGTTGTACCAATTAAGTCCCAAGCCAATACACCCCTGTTCCCAATTCCAAAGAAGCCAGACAAGAAGGGTGGGCAAGTAACATACCGAATGGTGCATGATTTCAGAGCCATTAACAATATAATTGAGGCAGATACCCCAATCGTGCCCAACCCCCACACTTTACTAAGTGAAACACCTACCTCCAGCACCTGCCTTACAGTGATTGATTTTGCAAATGCTTTATTTTCAGTGCCCCTACACCCAGATTGCTGGCACCTTTTTCCATTTACCGTGATGCCCAAAAGTTAGCATGGAGAAGATTGCCCCCAAGGCTGTGTGAGTAGCCCCTCTGAATATTATACTGTGTTAAAGCAATTATTGGACCAATGGTCCCCCTCACACCCAAAGACAGTTTTGCTTCAGTACATAGACGATTTGCTTATTTGTTCTGATACAAAGGACATTTGTAGCTGAGAAACAGTAAGCCTTCTCATGTTTCTCTATAACAGTAACAACAAAGTTAGCAAAGATAAGCTACAATACTGCCAAGAGAAAGTGATCTTCCTGGGTCACTGCATTTCACATGGAATCCATCACCTAACCCCAGATTGAGTTAAAACTCTACAAAAATTTGAAAAGCCAAGAAATGTACGGCAACTACTTGCCTTCCTGGGGTTAGTGGGATATTGTAGGTGTACTCACCCAGCTACATAGAGACAAACAGAGGCCTGTGATGTATGTATCAGCCTCGTTAGACCCTGTCATCAAAGGCTCCCCCAGTTGTATGCGAGCCATAGTAGCCTGCATTTTGCTGCTAGACAAATTAACTGAACTTGTACTAGATTCTGCTCTGATCCTGTATGTGCCACATGCAGTACTGGAAATCATGAATTAAGTAAATACCAGACATGTGTCTGCCAGTAGATTTGACAAGTACCAGTCTGCTCTTTTTGCTCCATCGAATTTAACAATCAAACGATGTGTTACTTTAAATCCGGCTTCCTATAATTGACGAGGAAGATGCAAGACATGGTACTCATGTAGAACCTGAGAGTTTTTCTCATGATTGTATGCAGTGCTGGGACAAGGCCATTTGGTGCCCAGGGCGAAGATGGCAAACTGCCCCCCCCCCCCCCCCATTTTTAAGAAAGAATCAATGTTGTTTCAAAACTAGAATATACTTAAAACAATACAAATTCAATTATCACCCCACACACAGTATTCCGCCCTTTACATGACCCCCCCCACACACACAGTATTGTTACTCTTATGCCTGCTAACAACCCGCCAGGGCGATCTTTAACCACTTGCCGACCAGCGCACGATGATATACGTCGCAATCGCATAACTGGACGGATTTTTTAAAAAAAAGTTTTTATTTAACAATTTACATTTTGAACACAGTTCTGCTAGTTACAAGGCAATATTGGAGAAATGCATAAAACAAAGAAATGTGACTTATACACATATAGACACAACAGATCAAAAACTTATTCAGATAACCACCTCTGTATCTCCCCCTTCTATAGTCACCTCTGTATACCCCCCCTTCTATAGCCACCTCTGTATACCCCCCTTCTATAGCCACCTCTGTAAACCCCCCCCTTCTATAGCCACCTCTGTATCCCCCCCTTCTATAGCCATCTCTGTATCCCCCCCTTCTATAGCCACCTCTGTATCCCTCCCCCTCTATAGCCACCTCTGTATACCCCCCCTTCTATAGCTACCTTTGTATACCCCCCTTCTGTAGCCACCTCTGTATACCCCCCTTCTATAGCCACCTCTGCTTCTATAGTAACCTCTGTATACCCCCCTTCTATAGTAACCTCTGTATACCCCCCTTCTATAGCCACCTCTGCTTCTATAGTAACCTCTGTATACCCCCCTTCTATAGTAACCTCTGAATACCCCCCCTTTTATAGCCACCTCTGTACCCCCCCTGTCCACAACCCCCTCTGTATCCAACCCCCCCCCCATGTCTGTACACAGCCACCATTGTAATCCTCCCTTTAAAGAGTTCTCACCTTTTTTCACAAATTCCTCCCCCTCCTTCTCACAGTTCTCATCCTCACTCCGCGACTCTGCACCTCTCTGGTATGTGTGTGTGCTCTTTTTTCAACACACAGTGTCAGTGCAGTCTCAGATCTGTAGCATACAGCCAGAACACTTTACTCTGTTCTGTGCTGTGCTATAGAAGCCTGAGGGGGGTGACGGGACAGGGGAGCATGGACGACCGCTCTGCCTCACTCCCTGTCACAGGCCAGCCACTCCGATCCTGCAGCTCCTGACAGAGGGAGAAGCAGGACGAGTCAGCACTTACACACACAGCCTGCAGCTGTTCTCCCCCCTGTCTGTGTGGCCGCCTGTGTTACTCTGGCCGGGAGAGCAAACGGGGGGGGACGGCACAGCTGTGTTCATAACCGCTACACCGGGAGAACTATTCTAAGGCAGCGCGGGCTTTAGGAGCAGCTGCTTTTGCCCTGCTTTAAGAAGGACCCTGAACCCGCCCCCTCTCACACTCCGCCCAGGGCACTCGGCCCTCTCGCCCACCCCTTGTACCGGCTCTGATTGTATGGCTCCAATGGAGGTAGAAAGGGCCTCTGTCACACCAGCAAAAGATGAGCCTTTATCAGATTGTGACACACACTTATTCGTAGATGGTTCCAGATTTTACACTGATGGTCAGCCACACACAGGGTTTGCTGTAACCACTACAGACACTATTTTACATCAGGAAGCATTGATACATCAGATGTCAGCACTGGATGCTGAGTTGTGTGCTGTAGTCAAAGCATGTCATCTCCTAGAGAATGAAAGGGGAAACGTTTACACTGACAGCAGCTATGCATTTGGAATAGCTCACGATTTTGGGCCTATTTGGAAAGCACAGAACATTCTGCCTAGTGCAGGAAGCCAGTGAGACATGCAAAACTCATATCGCGGCTATTTGAGGTCTTTCAGAAACCAGCAGAAGTTGCCATCTTGAAGGTAAAAGGACATGCAAAGGGAAATGACATGACAGCCAGGGGACATGCTTTGGCAGACCAAGTGGCAAAGGATGCTGCCCTTATGACATTTGGAGTCACACCCACTGTAGGGGTCGTCCAGGTAGCGGGGACAGATACCCCTCATCAAGAGCAGTGGGATATAGAAACTTTAATTCAGTTGCAGAACCGGTCCCCTGATGAAGAGAAGGACAAGTGGATCAAATGTAATACTACCCAAAATCAGCAGGGCCTGTGGAGCGCTGACAACAAGTGGTGTCCATCCAAGAGATTGTACCCAGTTTTAGCACAACTGGCACATGGCGTCAGTCATCTTGCTAAGGGCTCGATTGGTGGCACTTACTGACTGCTAGGGATGAGCCGAACACCCCCCTGTTCGGTTCGCACCAGAACATGCGAACAGGAAAAAAGTTTGTTCGAACACGCGAACACCGTTAAAGTCTATGGGACACGAACATGAATAATCAAAAGTGCTAATTTTAAAGGCTAATATGCAAGTTATTGTCATAAAAAGTGTTTGGGGACCCGGGTCCTGCCCCAGGGGACATGGATCAATGCAAAAAAAAGTTTTAAAAACGGCCGTTTTTTCAGGAGCAGTGATTTTAATAATGCTTAAAGTCAAACAATAAAAGTGTAATATCCCTTTAAATTTCGTACCTGGGGGGTGTCTATAGTATGCCTGTAAAGGGGCGCATGTTTCCTGTGTTTAGAACAGTCTGACAGCAAAATGACATTTTGAAGGAAAAAACTCATTTAAAACTACCCGCGGCTATTGCATTGCCGACAATACACATAGAAGTTCATTGATAAAAACGGCATGGGAATTCCCCAAAGGGGAACCCCGAACCAAAATTAAAAAAAAAAAATGACGTGGGAGTCCCCCTAAATTCCATACCAGGCCTTTCAGGTCTGGTATGGATATTAAGGGGAGCCCCGGCCAAAATTAAAAAAAAAAAATGACGTGGGGTTCCCCCTAAATTCCATACCAGACCCGAAGGGTCTGGTATGGATTTTAAGGGGAACCCCGCGCCAAAAAAAAAAAAAAAAAAACGGCGTGGGGTCCCCCCAAAAATCCATACCAGACCCTTATCCGAGCACGCAACCTGGCAGGCCGCAGGAAAAGAGGGGGGGACGAGAGTGCGGCCCCCCCCTCCTGAACCGCACCAGGCCACATGCCCTCAACATTGGGAGGGTGCTTTGGGGTAGCCCCCCAAAACACCTTGTCCCCATGTTGATGAGGACAAGGGCCTCATCCCCACAACCCTGGCCGGTGGTTGTGGGGGTCTGCGGGCGGGGGGCTTATCGGAATCTGGAAGCCCCCTTTAACAAGGGGACCCCCAGATCCCGGCCCCCCCCTGTGTGAAATGGTAAGGGGGTACAAAAGTACCCCTACCATTTCACTAAAAAACTGTCAAAAATGTTAAAAATGACAAGAGACAGTTTTTGACAATTCCTTTATTTAAATACTTCTTCTTTCTTCTATCTTCCTTCATCTTCTGGTTCTTCTGGTTCTTCTGGCTCTTCTGGTTCTTCCTCCGGCGTTCTCGTCCAGCATCTCCTCCGCGGCGTCTTCTATCTTCTTCTCCTCGGGCCGCTCCGCACCCATGGCATGGGGGGAGGCTCCCGCTCTTCTCTTCTTCTTCATCTTCTTCTCTTCTTCTCTTCTAAATTTTCTTCTCCGGGCCGCTCCGCATCCATGCTGGCATGAAGGGAGGCTCCCGCTGTGTGACGGCGCTCCTCGTCTGACAGTTCTTAAATAACGGGGGGCGGGGCCACCCGGTGACCCCGCCCACCTCTGACGCACGGAACATGACGGGACTTCCCTGTGGCATTCCCCGTGATGTCACAGGGAAGTCCCGTCAAGTCACCGTGCGTCAGAGGGGGGCGGGGTCACCGGGTGGCCCCGCCCCCTGTTATTAAGAACTGTCAGACGAGGAGCGCCGTCACACAGCGGGAGCCTCCCGCCATGCTAGCATGTGTGAGGAGCGGCCCGGAGAAGAAAATGAAGAAGAGAAGAAAAGAAGAAGAGAAGAAGATGAAGAAGAAGAGAAGAGCGGGAGCCTCCCCCCATGCCATGGGTGCGGAGCGGCCCGAGGAGAAGAAGATAGAAGACGCCGCGGAGGAGATGCTGGACGAGAACGCCGGAGGAAGAACCAGAAGAGCCAGAAGAACCAGAAGAACCAGAAGATGAAGGAAGATAGAAGAAAGAAGAAGTATTTAAATAAAGGAATTGTCAAAAACTGTCTCTTGTCATTTTTAACATTTTTGACAGTTTTTTAGTGAAATGGTAGGGGTACTTTTGTACCCCCTTACCATTTCACACAGGGGGGGGCCGGGATCTGGGGGTCCCCTTGTTAAAGGGGGCTTCCAGATTCCGATAAGCCCCCCGCCCGCAGACCCCCACAACCACCGGCCAGGGTTGTGGGGATGAGGCCCTTGTCCTCATCAACATGGGGACAAGGTGTTTTGGGGGGCTACCCCAAAGCACCCTCCCAATGTTGAGGGCATGTGGCCTGGTACGGTTCAGGAGGGGGGGGCCGCACTCTCGTCCCCCCCTCTTTTCCTGCGGCCTGCCAGGTTGCGTGCTCGGATAAGGGTCTGGTATGGATATTTGGGGGGACCCCACGCCGTTTTTTTTTTTTTTTTTGGCGCGGGGTTCCCCTTAAAATCCATACCAGACCTGAAGAGTCTGGTATGGAATTTAGGGGGAACCCCACGTCATTTTTTTTTTAAATTTTGGCCGGGGTTCCCCTTAATATCCATACCAGACCTGAAGGGCCTGGTATGGAATTTAGGGGGACTCCCACGTCATTTTTTTTTTTAAATTTTGGTTCGGGGTTCCCCTTTGGGGAATTCCCATGCCGTTTTTATCAATGAACTTCTATGTGTATTGTCGGCAATGCAATAGCCGCGGGTAGTTTTAAATGAGTTTTTTCCTTCAAAATGTCATTTTGCTGTCAGACTGTTCCAGACACAGGAAACATGCGCCCCTTTACAGGCATACTATAGACACCCCCCAGGTACGAAATTTAAAGGGATATTACACTTTTATTGTTTGACTTTAAGCATTATTAAAATCACTGCTCCTGAAAAAACGGCTGTTTTTAAAACTTTTTTTTGCATTGATCCATGTCCCCTGGGGCAGGACCCGGGTCCCCAAACACTTTTTATGACAATAACTTGCATATTAGCCTTTAAAATTAGCACTTTTGATTTCTCCCATAGACTTTTAAAGGGTGTTCCGCGGCATTCGAATTTGCCCCAAATTGTTCGCTGTTCGGCGAACTTGCGAACAGCCAATGTTCGAGTTGAACATGAGTTCGACTCGAACTCGAACTCGAAGCTCATCCCTACTGACTGCTATTGGATAGCACCTGGATTTAGTGCATTTGCAGCCAGGTTTTATGCTTTATGTTTCACTTGTGCTCTGTACAATGCAGAGAGGCCTGTCCATGTTCCCCAAAAGTATTCTCCTATACCAGATTTCCCTTTCCAAAGAACTCAAATAGACTACATTCAGATGCCCAGAATAGGCACCTATGAGTACACTCTAGTGTGTGTTGACATGTTTTCAGGTTGGCCTGAGTGCTGGCCGGTAGCTAAAGCAAATGCAAAAACAACAGCAAAGAAAATTTTGAATGCAATAGTTTGTAGATATGGAGTTCCTGAAACTATTGAGAGTGAAAGAGGAACCCATTTTACTGGGGAAGTAATGAAAGAAGTAATGGAAGACCTTCAAATACAGCAATCTTTCCATACACCTTATCATCCACAAAGTAGTGGTGAAGTTGAGAGGCTTAAAAGGGTTGTAAAGGTAAAAATTTTTTCACCTTAATGCATTATATGCATTAAGGTGAAAAAACTTTTGACAATACCGCCGCCCCCAGCCCCCCCGTTTTACTTACCTGACGCCTCGAATCTTCGCTGCTCGTTCTCGTCATCTCTATTGCAGCTCAGCCTGGTCGCTGATTGGCTGCAGTGGATGGATTGAAAGCAGCGCGGCCATTGGCTCGCGCTGCTGTCAATCACATCCGATGACGCGGCGCACCGGGGGGCGGGGCCGAGTGATACAGCGAGCGGCTATAGCCGCCGGCTGTATCACGGGAGCGCGCCCGCAACAACTAACCACCATGCGAGGGAGCTCGCATTAAGGTGGTTATTTCTTGCGGGGAGGAGCTGAAACAGCCGCCGAGGGACCCCAGAAGAGCAGGTTCGGGGCCACTCTATGCAGAACGAGCTGCACAGTGAAGGTAAGTATGACATGTTAGTTATTTTAAAAAAAAAATAAAATTACCTTTACAACCCCTTTAATGGAATTTTAAAAAACAGATGTGCAAAAATTAAAGCAGATACAGTAGATACAGGAAAAGGATGGGTGGAAGCTTTGCCATTAGCCATATATTCTGTAGGAATTACCACCCCCAAACAACCACATGGGCTGTCCCCCTATGAGATTTTTTTTGGAGGGCCACACAAAATAGGGCTTTATTTTCCCAAACAGTTGCAGGCTTCTCACTCTAGTCTGTTAAAATATGTTAAGATTTTGCAAAGAACATTGAATAAAATACATGAAGATGTTTACAAATCTATCCAGACCCAGATTTTGTATCAGGTATTCACAGAATCCAAACTGGTGACTGGGTGGTAGTCAAGCGACACATCAGAAAGCCGCTATAACCAAAATTTGACAAACCACATTTGGTGCTTTTGACAACTGGTTCTGCTGTCAAATTGGAAGAAAAACCCACCTGGATTCACGCCAGCCACTGCAATCCTGAAGTGATGATATCCTTTGAAATAAAGATGATGTTTCTTTTCATTTTGTTGTTACTATGTAACATATTACTATGTAACTATGTTGTTTGTGAGAACTGAAACATGGAAAAATATCCCTTTCATCCAAATGTTAAAATTGTATGCAACCCATAGCAACACTAGTAATTGCTGGGTGTGTTCTCACTTACATCCCCAAACAGAAACAATACTCATGAAAGCAATGCCTCTCAACTTCACTGATCTAAACAGGACCAGAATAAATGGCTCAGACATCGTCTCCACAGCTAATGAGCACAGATCAGTAACTTTGATGGTTTCAAAATACATAGACACTCCACAGGTTTGTCTAAACATTACATGGTCAATATTATTATATCCCAGATCCAGAACTAAATAGAACCCTTTATAGTACAAATTGCTCACAGTTCCCAATATGTGGAAATATCGGTTACCTGAGATTCTGTGTTATTGCATCATATGTGGAGATAAAGCTTGCGCCTGGCTTCCTACTAATGTTACAGGTACATGTTATATTGGGAAGTTACGACTTGCTTTGGCAGTTCGCAAAGATACAGTGCGACCAGATCAAAGTCCAGAATACCCTTTAGTGTTCAAAAGAGAGCTGTTCATTGAAGGTGACATGACATGGTCATGGTTCCCTTCCTGGACAGGATGGGGAATTGAAGAAATGAAAAGAATAAATAATTATACTAGAATTGTAGATGAGATTATTAACCTTACTACCACTGATATAGGTTTATTAAGTGAAGAAATGGTTCAGCCTAAAAAAAAGTAGTATTAGAGCCCAGATTACCGCCAATTATCTCACTGCAGCTCAAGGTGGGATGTGTAAGATATTTCGTACTGACTGTTGTATATATATATTTCTGATAATGAGGACATTATTAAAGGACATCTTGCTAAGATAAGCGAACTCCAGAATAAGGCCAGAGATCTTGCTAAAGATGGATGGAACCCCTTCAAGGGATTAGGAGGATTTGGTGACTTTTTATATGACATAGCAACATGATTCCAAAAAATGGGCGCTTACATTGTGATGTTCCTATTTCTCATATTTGTTATTTGCTTCCTCATCAGGCTATGCCTCTATGTGACTACCCACTGTACCAACAAATGGTCCACCAGCCCCGATGAATCCATTATTCTGAGAAAACTAGGAGAGAGCTGAACAGGACACCGTCTCTCTGCGCCAATGTAGCAGGAGTTACCAGCAATCGGCTGAATGTAACATGGAGAAGAATGGTATCAAATAAACAAAAGGAGGGAAATGACATGGACTTTCACTGTATTGTTCATTTAAGCACAAGAGACTCCATTTTTTTCACGCTGTTGAAATGTGTTCTGTAACCTTTACCTAACACACAGACACATCTTCTGCTAGAAGCTCTCTCTGTCTCTACTCCCCCCTCCCCTCTCAGGTTTTACTTTTGCATTTGTTCTATTTGTTAGCTTTTAATAACATATTACCATTTGTTAGTCTTTAATAACATCTCACACCGCCCCTTTCTTATCTGTGTATAAAATAACATGTAAGAATACATTTTGCACTGAAAGGACATTTTAAACACAGTGATTGCATCCTGTGAATCTGTTCCTGCAATTGCAGTATTAACTTTTGTTTTTACAGTCCCAATCAGAAATAGTTCCCATAACAGAGGAGGAGTGTTTTTTTTTTTTTTCAGTGGGTCGGCGGCGGTGGCGGAGGAGGAAGCGGGGGAAGAAGACATTAGCAGAGGAAGCGGAGAAAGAAGACATCGGCGGAGGAAGTAGGGAAAGACGTAATCGGCGGAGGAAGTGGAGAAAGAAGAGATCGTGCTTGATGTTGGAGCTACAACGGGGAACATTCTTAATTTTTAATAATGGACTTGTCATAAACTGTGTCTTGATTTTTTTTGTAACACTACACTGCTTTATTTTTTTGTGAATGGGTAGCAGTACAATGTGCCGCATACTCATTCACATGGGGGGATGGGATCTGGGGGCCCCTTTTCTTACAGGGGGCTTCCAGATTTCAATAAGCCTCTGCCTGCAGACCCCCACAACCACTGGCCAGGGTTGTGGAGAAGAGGCCCTTGTCCCCATCAACATGCGAACTACATGGGAATTTGCCACCAAGTTTCCTTGGATATGCCACCAGCCTGCAGCCAACGTGCGTTCCACTGTGTGGATGTGAGTGCGGCCAACAGGAAGTCCCACATTTTGTCCAAATGATGTCACCCGAAAGCAGTGCTCTTAGGCACGTGTGGCATATGAATTTATGGACTGATTGTTCACCAGCATGACCACTGTCACTTGTTTTGTGCAGCATATTATATATTAAGTATGCTTTATGTTTATGTTTAATGTTGTTTATTAGGGCGGCACAGTGGTGTAGTGGTAGCACTCTCGCCTAGCAGTAAGAAGGGTTGCTGGTTCGAATCCCAACCAGGACACTACCTGCCTGGAGTTTGCATGTTCTCCCTGTGCCTGCGTGGGTTTCCTCCGGGTACTCCGGTTTCCTCCCACAATCCAAAGACATGCTGGTAGGTTAATTGGATCCTGTCTAAATTGTCCCTAGTATGTATGAATGTGAGTTAGGGACCTTAGATTGTAAGCTCCTTGAGGGTAGGGACTGATGTGAATGTACAATGTATATGTAAAGCGCTGCGTAAATTGACGGCACTATATAAGTACCTGAAATAAATAAATAAATAAATTAGTGTTTTATGAGTGTATGTGTATTAGCACAATTTATTTGTTTTGTATTTCTTAGCACCACTTAACATCACTTTTAGACTAATGATCAGGGCTGCTGTTAGAAATCACGGGGCCCTGTACGGACTACCTGGCAGGGTCCCCCCCTCAATATATCAAGACTAGGGATGAGCTTCGTGTTCGAGTCGAACCCATGTTCGACTCGAACATCGGCTGTTCGATCGTTCGCCGAATTGCGAACGTTATGGGCCGTTCGCGCTAAATTCGTGTGGCGCGTCACGGCCCATAATTCACTGCGGCATCGCAGTGCATTGCTGGCTGATGATTGGCCAAGCATGCACTATGACCCGCATGCTTGGCCAATCACAGCGCCGTCAGTAGAGAGAGCTGTAATTGGCCAAAGCCAGGGTGGCTTTGGCCAATTATGGCTCAGGGGATTTAGTACACACCCCACACTATATAAGGCCGCCTGCACGGCGGCCCTGTGTAGTGTGTGTTCCGGTGTGCTGAGAGATAGAGAGAGAGAGAGACAGTGTCATTTGATTTGAGTTAGATAGATTAGGCAGAACAGTCAGTCAGTTAGCTGCACTTACAGTGTATTGTGTATATATATGCATCCCAGGTGTTGCATATATATATATACACTGTATTCAGTTTAGCTAGATCCGTTCCTGTTATCTTCTATCTAGACTATTTACATTTAATGCAGTGCGTCCTGCTCACAGTGTTCAGCTAGATCCGTTCCTGCTATTTACATTTAGTGCAGTGCGTCCTGCTCACAGTGTTCAGCTAGATCCGTTCCTGTTATCTTCTAGACTATTTACATTTAGTGCAGTGCATCCTGCTCACAGTGTTCAGCTAGATCCGTTCCTGTTATCTTCTAGACTATTTACATTTAGTGCAGTGCGTCCTGCTCACAGTGTTCAGCTAGATCCGTTCCTGTTAAATTCCTACTGACAGGCAGGCTTGTCTGGTTACAGTATATAAAGCTACCTGAAGAAAATTACAGGTGTTCTATTTGATCCTATTAGTACCACGGTCAGGCAGCTAGACTATTTACATTTAGTACAGTGCGTCCTGCTCACAGTGTTCAGCTAGATCCGTTCCTGTTATCTTCCTACTGACAGGCAGGCTTGTCTGGTTACAGTATATAAAGCTACCTGAAGAAAATTACAGGTGTTCTATTTGATCCTATTAGTACCACGGTCAGGCAGCTAGACTATTTACATTTAGTACAGTGCGTCCTGCTCACAGTGTACAGCTAGATCCGTTCCTGTTATCTTCCTACTGACAGGCAGGCTTGTCTGGTTACAGTATATAAAGCTACCTGAAGAAAATTACAGGTGTTCTATTTGATCCTATTAGTACCACGGTCAGGCAGCTAGACTATTTACATTTAGTACAGTGCGTCCTGCTCACAGTGTTCAGCTAGATCCGTTCCTGTTATCTTCCTACTGACAGGCAGGCTTGTCTGGTTACAGTATATAAAGCTACCTGAAGAAAATTACAGGTGTTCTATTTGATCCTATTAGTACCACGGTCAGGCAGCTAGACTATTTACATTTAGTACAGTGCGTCCTGCTCACAGTGTTCAGCTAGATCCGTTCCTGTTATCTTCCTACTGACAGGCAGGCTTGTCTGGTTACAGTATATAAAGCTACCTGAAGAAAATTACAGGTGTTCTATTTGATCCTATTAGTACCACGGTCAGGCAGCTAGACTATTTACATTTAGTACAGTGCGTCCTGCTCACAGTGTACAGCTAGATCCGTTCCTGTTATCTTCCTACTGACAGGCAGGCTTGTCTGGTTACAGTATATAAAGCTACCTGAAGAAAATTACAGGTGTTCTATTTGATCCTATTAGTACCACGGTCAGGCAGCTAGACTATTTACATTTAGTACAGTGCGTCCTGCTCACAGTGTTCAGCTAGATCCGTTCCTGTTATCTTCCTACTGACAGGCAGGCTTGTCTGGTTACAGTATATAAAGCTACTTGAAGAAAATTACAGGTGTTCTATCCCAGCTTAGTGCAGCTACAGGCCATTAGTATGTCTGGAAGGCCAAGAAGGAGAGGCAGACAGTCACAAGCCAATAAGAGAGGGCAAGCAGGCTCTGTGTCTAGTGCTGGTCGTGGAGACGGTGCATCCTCATCAGCACGTGGCCATGGGACACGCTTGGCCTTTTTTTCGGCAGCTGGCCGTGTTGAGCCGCAACATGTGGAAGACTTGGTCGAGTGGATGACCAAGCCGTCCTCATCCTCCTCATCCTCTCTCACCCATGCCCAGGGTGCTTTGTCTGGCAAAGCAGCGGCCTCTTCCCTCAGCTCAATGTCATCAGTGACTCCTTCCCTAGCTCCACCATGTCCTCATGAGGATTCCCTCGAACTGTTTGACCACAGTGTTGGGTACATGCTCCAGGAGGATGCCCAGCGTTTGGAAGGCTCTGATGACGATACTGAGCTCGATGAAGGCAGTAACATGAGCACGGACAGAGGGGGTGCCCAAGAAGGACAGCAATCTGGCAGTCATGCTCCCCCTGCTGCAGCATACTGCCAGGTTTGCTCCAGTGATGAGGAGGGAGGGGATGATGAGGTCACTGACTCAACGTGGGTGCCTGATAGGAGAGAGGAGGAGGAGGAGGAGGAGGAGGAGGAGGAGGCGGCGGCACATCACCAACGAGGCAGGATGCCCTCCAGGGGTCAGCCTAAGGGCAGCACATTGACTGCATCACACCCCAAAGCTCCACATGTGCAGGGCGCTGCAGTCTCTGCGCGTTATTCAAAAAGTTCTTTGGTGTGGGCCTTTTTTGAGACGAGTGCATCAGATCGCACCGCTGCTATTTGCAACATATGTCTCAAGCGTATCTCGCGTGGCCAAAACATCTCCCGCTTGGGTACCACATGCTTGACCAGACATATGTTGACCTGCCATGCAGTTCGTTGGCAAGCGTATCTAAAAGACCCACACCAAAGAACAAAGAGGATCTCTCCTTGCTCCTCATCAGCTGAGATTTCCAACCCCACTAGACCTTCAGTCCTCTCTGAGACCTGCAGTGAGAGGAATGAAGGTGTAGAATTAGGTGTGTCACAGCCAAGTACTTGTGGGCAATCTGCTTTTGGTACACCGACGTCAGATTGTACCAGGCAAATTTCCCTGCCCCAGCTGCTGCACCGCCGAAAGAAGTTTGCTCCCAGCCATCCACATGCCCAGCGGTTGAATGCTAGCTTGGCAAAATTGCTAGCACTTCAACTGCTGCCTTTTCAGTTGGTAGACTCTGCCCCCTTCCGTGAGTTTGTGGAATGTGCGGTTCCTCAGTGGCAGGTACCCAAACGCCACTTTTTCTCACGGAAGGCGATTCCGGCTCTCTACCGGCATGTGGAAGGCAATGTCCATGCCTCGCTGGACAGGGCGGTCAGCGGTAAGGTGCATATTACCGCTGACTCATGGTCCAGCAGGCATGGACAGGGACGTTACCTAAGTTTCACGGCGCATTGGGTGACTCTGCTGGCAGCTGGGAAGGATGCAGGACAAGGTGCAGTAGTGTTGGAGGTTGTTCCGCCACCACGCCTCCAAAATGCTGATTGTGACACACCTCTCTCCTCCACCCCCTCCTCTTCTTCTTCCTCCATGGCCTCTTCCTCGGAACCAGCGGTGCTCCGTAGGCGTTCAAGGGGCTACGCAAGTACGCAGGCCAAAAGATGCCATGCGGTGCTTGAGCTGGTGTGCTTGGGGGACAGGAGCCACACTGGGGCAGAGGTTTTGTCAGCTCTGCAGGGGCAGGTTCAGAGGTGGTTGACGCCACGCCAACTTAAGGCAGGAATGGTGGTTTGCGACAATGGCACCAACCTCCTCTCTGCCCTCCGACAGGGACAAATGACCCATGTGCCCTGTTTGGCTCACGTCCTTAACTTGGTGGTGCAGCGGTTCTTGGGCAGGTACCCGGGCTTACAGGATGTCCTGAGGCAGGCCAGGAAAGTCTGTGTGCATTTCCGCCGGTCATATAATGCCAGTGCTCGGCTGACGGACCTCCAAAAGGAGTTTAACCTGCCCAAGAACCGCCTAATCTGTGACATGCCCACCAGGTGGAACTCAACGTTGGCCATGCTGCAGCGGCTGCACACGCAGCAGAGGGCCATCAATGAGTACCTGTGCGACTATGGCACCAGGACAGGGTCAGGGGAGCTTGTTTTTTTTTCCCCACGCCAGTGGGCCATGATCAGGGATGCATGCACTGTCCTGTCACCATTCGAGGAGGCCACGAGGATGGTGAGCAGTGACAGTGCATGCATCAGTGACACTGTCCCCCTTGTCCACCTGTTGGAGCACACGCTGCGTGGAATAATGGACAGGGCACTTGAGGCAGAACAGAGGCAGGAAGAGGAGGACTTCCTTAGCTCTCAAGGCCCCCTTTATCCAGACAGTGTTCCTGCGTGCCCGCCGATCACACAGGAAGAGGACGAGGAGGAAGAGGAGGAGGAGGAAGATTGTGTCAGTATGGAGGTGGAGCCTGGCACTCAGCATCAGCAGCAGTCTTTAAGGGATCAGTCCCAAGAAACACATGGACTTGTACGTGGCTGGGAGGAGGTGGCTGCGGACCATGTCGTTCTTAGTGACCCAGAGGACTCCGGACCGAATGCCTCAGCAAACCTACGCTGCATGGCCTCCCTGATCCTGCAAAGCCTGCGTAAGGATCCTCGTATTCGTGGTATCAAGGAGAAGGACCAAAACTGGCTGGCAACCCTCCTTGATCCACGTTACAAGGGTAAGGTTGCGGACCTTATCTTGCCATCGCAGAGGGAGCAGAGGATGAAACATCTTCGGGAGGCCTTGCAGAAAGGTCTGTGCAACGCGTTCCCAGAGACTGGGAGGTTACAAACTCCTGTTTCTGGACAACGTGTTGCTGAGGCTTCGGTCAGTCAAAGAAGGAGCGGTGGAGAAGGTGGCCGTCTGACCGATGCGTTCAGACAATTTTTTGGTCCGCAGCCCCAAGGTATGATCGGTTCCAGCAACCATCGCCAGCGTCTGTTTTACATGGTGCAGGAATACCTAGGGGCAAGATCAGACTTGGACACCTTTCCCACCGAAAATCCTCTGGGTTACTGGGTCTTGAGGATGGATCACTGGCCAGAGCTTGCACAGTATGCAATTGAGCTACTGGCCTGTCCTGCATCCAGCGTTCTTTCGGAACGCACATTCAGTGCTGCTGGAGGCGTGGTAACCGATCACAGGGTGCGTCTGTCCACCGACTCGGTCGATCGGCTGACCTTCATAAAAATGAATGAGTCTTGGATCACCACCAGCTACCAAGCACCTGATGCTGATGTAACCGAATAATTTTTTTTGAAATCTCAGATCCCTTCAAAGACTGCCTATGCTGATGCTGAGTGACTATCCCTGAGTAATTATCCTCTTCCTCCTCAATCATCACGCTGATAGCTTGTAAGAACATTTTTGGTTCTGGGCGCCACCACCAGTGCCTAAGGCACAATTTTTCAGCCCCTGTTTAACAGGGGCGTGTAATTACAATTTTTGATGTAATACTTTGCAGCAGGGCTCGTTCCTGCATTCCAACTAGAGTGTCTGTGAGGGGTTGCAGTGTTGTGGCACCAGCACCAGTGTCTAAGGCCCAATTTTTCTGCCCCTGTCTAACAGGGGCGTGTAATTACAATTTTTGATGCAATACTTTGCAGCAGGGCTCGTTCCTGCGTTCCAACTAGAGTGTCTGTGAGGGGTTGCAGTGTTGTGGCACCAGCACCAGTGCCTAAGGCCCAATTTTTCTGCCCCTGTCTAACAGGGGCGTGTAATTACAATTTTTGATGCAATACTTTGCAGCAGGGCTCGTTCCTGCATTCCAACTAGAGTGTCTGTGAGGGGTTGCAGTGTTGTGGCACCAGCACCAGTGCCTAAGGCCCAATTTTTCTGCCCCTGTCTAACAGGGGCGTGTAATTACAATTTTTGATGCAATACTTTGCAGCAGGGCTCGTTCCTGCGTTCCAACTAGAGTGTCTGTGAGGGGTTGCAGTGTTGTGGCACCAGCACCAGTGCCTAAGGCCCAATTTTTCTGCCCCTGTCTAACAGGGGCGTGTAATTACAATTTTTGAAGCAATACTTTGCAGCAGGGCTCGTTCCTGCGTTCCAACTAGAGTGTCTGTGAGGGGTTGCAGTGTTGTGGCACCAGCACCAGTGCCTAAGGCCTAATTTTTCAGCTCCTGTTCAACAGGGGCATGTAATTACAATTCTTGATCTAATATTTCACAGCAGGGCCCTGTGAGGGCTTACAGTGTTGTGGCCACAGCAACACCTAAGGCCCAAATTTCTGCTGAGTATATAGGGCAGGACCCTACTTTCAAACATCTAACTTACAAACGACTCCTACTTGCAAACGGAAGGAGACAACAGGAAGTGAGATGAAATCTACCCCTAGGAAGGGAAATTCTTTCCTGTAAGAGTTAATATGGGAAAACAATTTCTCCTTTCCACTGATGCTTTCCAATCCTTGTTCCACAAAAAAACCCAAATTTTCAAAAAACATTTTTCATTGGGACAAAAAAGTGAGGTGAAATCTTCTGAAGAGGAGGAAAGACAGCAAAACAAATGTCACAGGGGTGATAACCCTTCCCTATGTTTTCCAAAAAGCTTAGAAAAGATTTTTTGGCTGGAGCTAAACACGTTAAAAATGTTCAAAATTACAAACAGATTCTACTTAACAACAAACCTACAGTCCCTGTCTTGTTTGCACCGCCTGTATACTGCTGTTCAGAGTATATAGGGCCTGGTGGCCCCACACCTTTCCTTATTTTAATTTGGGTGCGGGGTTCCCCTTAATATCCATACAAGACCCAAAGGGCCTGGTAATGGACTGGGGGGTACCCATGCCGTTTGTCTCACTGATTTTCATCCATATTGCCATGACCCGACATGACATTAAACCCGCAAGCAGTTTTAAATGAGATTTTTTCCTTTAAAAATGACATTTGGTGCAGGGACTGTTCTAAACATGGGAAACACGCGTCACTTTACAGGCATACTATAGACACCCCCCAGGTACGATATTTAAAGGAATATTTCACTTTTTTTTTTTTACTTTAAGCATCATTAAAATCACTGCTCCCGAAAAAACGGCCGTTTTTAAAAGTTTTTTTTGCATTGATACATGTCCCCTGGGGTAGGACCCGGGTCCCCAAACCCTTTTTAGGACAATACCATGCAAATTAGCCTTTAAAATGAGCACTTTTGATTTCGAACGTTCGAGTCCCATAGACGTCAATGGGGTTCTAACGTTCGTGCGAACTTTCGGTCCGTTTGCGGGTTCTGGTGCGAACCGAACCGGGGGGTGTTCGGCTCATTCCTAATCAAGACCATATTTTCACTAAAATACACAAAAATCATTATTAGTGGATACAAACATAACAGGGAACCGAAATATTGAGCCCTTTTTCAGTTGTTTTTTTTCATTTAAGAATTAATTTTTTTTAACCACTTCAGCCCCGGAAGGATTTACCTCCTCAATGACCAGGCCATTCTGCTACATATTTTTGGTAAAAAAAATCACAATAAGCGTATATTGATTGGTTTGTGCAAGAGTTAGGCTACTTTCACACTGGGGCAGTGAGAGCGTTGATGGCGACGCTTTTCAGCTGCTAGCGGGGTACTTTTAACCCCCGCTAGCGGCCGAAGAAGGGGTTAATACCGTCTTGTAGCTCCGCTGCCGAAGCACTTTGCAATGGGCAAGGCGGTGGAGGAGCAGTGTATACACCTCCACCACCCTACAGATGCTGCTTGCAGCACTTTTTCTAGCGTCCTGCAAGTGCACCGCTCCAGTGTGAAAGCACTCTGGCTTTCACACTGGAGTAACAGGAGAGGCGCTTTACAAGCACTTTGCAGGCACTATTTTTAGCGCTAAAACACCTGTAAAGCGCTTCAGTGTGAAAGTGGCCTTATAGTGTCTACAAAATAGGGGATAGATTTATGGACTTTTATTTTTTATTCATGTTTTTACTGGTAATGGTGGCAATCTGTGTTTTTTTAGTAGGACTGCGACATTGCAGCGGACAAATCTGACCCCAAGTGACACTTTTTGGGGACCAGTGACATTATTACAAAGAGCAGTGCTAAAAAAATGCACTGATCAATGTATGACACTGGCAGGGAAGAAGTTAACACTAGGGGGCGAGCAAGGGGTTAACTGTGTTCTCTGGGTGTGTTCTAACTGTGTGGGGGCTGGGATCACTAGGAACAGCAGATCTCCATGTTGTCCCCTGTCAGAACGGGGATCCACCTTGTTTACATAAGCAGATCCACGTTCTGCCTCACAGGTGGCTGGCGGACATCGTATCCCCCGCGATCGCTCCACAGTATCTTGCATGAGCCTGTCGCAGTATATGTGCAGTGGGTGGTCTTAAAGTGGTTAAAAATGTTTAATGTTTTTACAATTATTTTATTTTACATTTTTTTTTCATTATTTATTACAATGTTTAAATATTATTTTTTTACAATTAGTTTTTTTGTTTTACAGGACAGGGAAGCCTGCGGCACTGCATGGGGGGGGCACATGGGGGGGGGGGCTGGGAAACATGCAGAACAGGGAGGGGGATCGGTGTCGGGGAAGCAATTAGAGGAACGATGTCCTGCGTCTGTGTCTCTCCCTGCAGCAGCTGAAAGTCAGCAGGAGGGGGGAGAACTGGCTTTCAGCTACTGCAGAGAGCCACACAGGGTATCCTTCTGTAACTGCCCCTCCACCCGACCACACTAATTCCCTCTGTTGTTTCGGCCCCCCTGTGTGCCCGGGCCCCCTACAGAAGGATTGGTGGCCCCCCCATCAGCGGCCCTGCTAATGAAACAAATGTCTTCTACCTATGGACAGGTAACTTGGTATGGACTCACTTCGGATAGCATGTGTTAACTGTTTAAAATGGACCTTGCACTAAATAGCAGACAATTTTAATATTTTACTGCTAGAGACTCGACTCTTTGTTTGCAGTCATTTCATTAGGCCGAAGCTATACAAGAGATTTTTTTTGTTTTGTTTTGTAAAGGAATACAGGAGATTTTTCTTAGCTCAGTCATGCTTCTAAAACCACTAGCAAATGATCACTTAGGAATAGCAGATGACTGCTAAAACAGATGGAACAAATGGCTCCCTATGGAGTAAGCTATACAAGTAGCATCTTGTAGCGATTAATCATACATGATTGGAGCAAAGTATGAGCAAAGTATGATTATGCAACATTAATCAATACCATGTCTTATTGATGTAGCTTACTTAGGAAGCCATTTAATCTGCCTGTTTAGGAATCATTTGCTACTCATAGCGATAAATCGATAGCGATTTTAATACATGACTGAGCTACTACCAATCTCCTTTTTGGTTTTAACCTAATGAGGTGACTGCCAGCATGTGGTTAAATCTCCCAGTAGCAAAATTAAAATTGCTTGAGTAGATTTGCTTTAAAATTTCTAATTGCTTTGGCCCCATTCCAACCTGGCCACTCTGTTGTGTTGCGTTAACCCATGTGCGTCATGTTGTGCGTTAACATTCATTACTTAAAAAGCTAACTCTATTTTTTGCACCATGTTATACCTGCATTTAGGGTGTAGCATGTGGCATGGTGGAAATAAGTCATCCCTCCTCCAACCGCCCCCCCCCCCCCCTTTCCCCCCATTACGGTGTACAGGGGTTCTTCTCTCCCATTGCTGCTGTCAGTTTTGAAATTTGCATGGCTGTGTGGGATTCGGCTCTCAAAGCTACATCATTCATTCAACAAGATCTGTGAATGAATGAGTTACAAGTCCAGTAGATGGAACATGAGCGCGGTGATGACCACATTCGTAGTCTGTTGTCACTTCCTCCAGCTCTCTAACTGAAAGCCCAAACCTAAGTATTGACAGGGAGCTGGAGGTAGTGTCTGCAGGATAAAAATAATAATAATAAAAGCATAAAATTAAATTATTTCCTGCAAGTATGTGTAATTTACAGAAATGTGTAGCGCTGAAACAGCAAGATACCTTAAAAATAATACGTTTAAAGGGCCTATACCCAAAGTATAGTATACATATAAAAGTACATGCAAAGTCTGACTGAAAATCAAAAGTGTATCAAAAGGGCAGTCAATGAGTTGGAATTGAGTGGGTTGCTACCCCAAACGTGAAGTGAGGAGCGCCTTCACCAACACACAGCAGAAAGGTTTCAGAAGGTGATGTTCTGCAATCACTTGAAAGTCTCATCAATACATTGGATAATCCATCTTTAAACCAAACTCATATCATACACCACTGTGTCTTCAAACCATGCAGTGCACTTGGATGTTATAGATGGGGGCTTACCGGAGGGTTTGAACCCAAGACAGCATATACTGTGAGGGTCAAACCAGCTTTTATTGCACCCTGGCAATGGTGAGAAGATCTTTGCAGCCTGAGGATAATGAGAGGGGCTTTTCTAAAGGTATATCTTCTCCACACGTATTGCTGGATCTCTCCACGCAGGGTTCATAAAGGGCACAAAAGGGACTACATAGCGTAATACCGTAAACACCGTAATTTATTAAAATTAAAAGAAATACACTTACATGATGAAGTGGATAAAAAGCGCTTGTACATAAAAATGGGGCGGCAGTGGAGTCCTCCCTCTTTTTTTTTTTTTTTTTTTTTTTTTTTTTTTTTTTTACCGTAAACACCGTAATTTATTAAAATTAAAAGAAATACACTTACATGATGAAGTGGATAAAAAGCGCTTGTACATAAAAATGGGGCGGCAGTGGAGTCCTCCCGACGCGTTTCGTCTGAGTAGACTTCGTCCTGGGGTACCCTCCACTGCAGCCCGACTCCCTAATATAGGAACTGTAATCCTCCTGATGTGAATCCAGCCCGTTTGATTCCAAAAGCAGCACTTCCGGGTTGCCCAAGATGGCGGACCCGCGTGCGTTCCAGACCTCGTTTTGGTGGGTGTATCCATGCGTTCCACCCTCCAAAATGGAAGCCAGATGTTCTCCATGTGTCTAAGATAAAGCACTGTCATCTTATTGTGATGAAACATCGAAATTAGTCTTAGGTTGCAGTGTAGCAGATTATTAGAGCTAATTGGTGGTATTTTTTATCGTCTTTCAAACACCAGCGAGATCACGCCGCATCTCGCGATGTGACGCTATAGTGTCACGACGCTGAGGCGGAAGTGTTTACAAGAAGCACTTCGCCTGCGTTCCACTGGTGGTTAACCGGAAGTTCCCGGATCTCAGCTAATCTCGCGATATCGCGCTGTGACACCACAGCGCAAAAACAGAATTGGTTGTATAGGTCAACCGCTTGCGTTCCACTTGTGGTTAACCAAAGGTTCACAGTGGAACGGCGGGTTAAAACCAGCTTCACTAAAATGGCTTATCTGTCAGTTACTAAGTAAAGAACTGGGGGCCAATAATTACTCACATAATAAGCACCATAAGGGGGCGATGTGATAACAATGTAAGTAACTCGGTGTCACCCAGTCACATTACAACTGGGAGGAAACAAAAAATAATTTATATAACTGTGAACCCATGTGTTTTAGTTACTTAACAGAATTAAGTGAGCTGGATTCACATAGGTGTGCCCATTTTTTAGCATATACGACATATATGGCCTTATAGAGGGTGACAACCGTATATAAATACATCTAAAATGCAGACATAGAGATAGAAAATATACAGGAACATGTACTTGGGAATGGATATTATATCCCTTATGATTCGTCCAGAAAGGCATTAACATCAACCTCTACGTTGAGCCCCGACGGGGCAAAAGTTTTTAGCTCATATGCCCAGAACATTTCGAGGCGTGATACACCCCTTGTTCTAGCACCCCCTCTCCAGGGTGGTGTGTATTTGTCAATAATGACAAACTGTGATCCCTCCGGATTTCCACCATGGAATTCCTTGTAGTGCCTAGGGACCGTGTGTTTGGGGTCTCTGCTTTTAATTAAGGCGATGTGTTCCCCCACCCTAATCGAAAATGTTCTGGTAGTACGGCCAATGTACTGTTTAAGGCATGGGCAAGTAATGAGATACACTACAAATCTCGTGCTGCATGTGCAGAATGGTTTTATCGTGTATCTCCTTCCCGTCACTGTAGAGGCAAATTCAGAAACTTTACGTGTTCTAATGTTATTATGCTGACATACCGTACATTTCCTACACGGAAAGAAGCCTGTCCAATCATGGAAGAACAGGGGACGGGTGGGAGGGTTTATAATATTGGGGGCTATCTGTCCTTTTAAGGAGGGTACACCCCTGAAGATAACATTGGCTCCTTCTGGGATGAGTGGGCCCAGAATGCTGTCTTGCTTCAGGACGCCCCAATGTTTCCTCATGATGTTTTTAATTTGTCTGTGCTGTGTTGAGAAAGAGGTTAGCAGGGCCCATCTAAACCTCCCGTCAGATTCTTTTTTAGGTTTGACTTCCAGTAATGATTTCCTGTCAATACTGACAGCTTTTTGAATCTCCAGGTTCAGGTCATCAGTGTTATACCCCTTATCCTCAAACCTGGATTTCAAAATTTTGGCCTGTTCAAAAAATGTCTCCTTTTCGGTGCAATTCCGTCGGAGTCTTAGAAATTGGCTCCGAGGGACCGAATTTAACCACGAGACATGATGACAACTATCAACAGGAATGAACCCGTTGCGGTCTGTGGATTTGAAATAAGTACTGAATCTAAATTCATTATTGATAATCTCTATCTGTAAGTCTAGAAAGTGGATTTTGGTCTTACTGGCTTGATAAGACAAGGCTATACCCCTATCATTATTATTCAGACACTCAAAGAACTCATCCAATGTTTCCATGGTGCCATTCCATAGGAGAAGGATGTCGTCTATGTAACGGGTCCATAAAACCAGAGACCTGGTCTCGTGGACATAGACGACATCCTCCTCCCACTTGGCCATGAACAGGTTCGCGAGACTAGGCGCGAATTTTGCCCCCATGGCCACTCCCCGTTGCTGGAGGTAGAAATTGTGGTTAAACCAGAAGTAATTGTGTTTTGCCGCGAACTCTAGTAATTCGACAAGATACTCGCACTGAAAAGAGGCCAAAGAATGTTCCTGAGACAAAAAGTGTTTGACGGCATCGATACCCTTATCGTGTGGTATGCACGTGTACAATGATGCCACGTCCGCCGTGGCCATGATATAACCCTCCCTTAGAGGGGTGTTCTCAAGGAGTCTAATCGTTGAGCTGGTATCTTTTAAATATGAAGGTGTTTTCTTTACTAGAGGCTGCAGGAAAAAATCTATATATTTGCCTATTCTGGCCGTAATGGAATTTATGCCACTTACAATTGGCCTACCGGGGGGGCAAACTGGATCCTTATGGACTTTAGGCAAATAGTATATAGTGGGGATTCGAGGTGCTGTAGGAATCAAAAAATCTTTCTCTCTCTTGTTCAGGATCTTTGATTCATATCCTTTTAGAACAAGTTGATGTAATTTTTGTTTAAATTTGTGTGTAGGATTATTAGGTAGCAGCTGATAAGTCCCTGGTTCACTCAAAATGCGATGCATTTCTGCTTCGTATTGGCACTTGTCCAAAATCACTATCCCCCCCCCTTTGTCCGCTGGACGGACTACCAAATCTTTACGCGCACATAGGGATTCCAAACCATCTCTTAACAATGGAGGATAGTAAGTGCGTTTAATGGGCAGTGAGGCTAAATCCTGTAAGACAAGATCCCTAAAGATTTTTACAGCAGGAGCTGTGGGGACTGGGGGGGAAAAGAGGGAGGGATTCGATAGGCCGGAATGAACCGTTCCTGATGTGGATGCCGGGTAGTCAGTACGGACCGGGTTGGAAACCAGATACCTCTGTATATTGACCTTACGGATGTATTTGTGAACATCCATGAACGTGTGAAACTTGTCAAGTTTTTTGGGGGGGGCATATTTAAGGCCTTTGTCTAATAAGGATAGTTCTGCTTCCGTGAGGGTTTGAGAGCTTAAATTGTAGACACCTTGGCCTTTTACAATCTTTGCCTTTTTTCTTCTTTGTACTCTCCTCCCCCCTCTGCATCCTCTCTTTGATTTGGGCCTCGTTTCCTTGAGTGTGGGGCCTCGCGAAAAAACTGGTTCCCGTGTGTATAGGGATTATGTATGTATGGAGATTGATCATAATCATCTCTCCTTCATTCAGGGCTATACATCTCCCTGAGGGGTGAGAACCTATTGTGGGTGCGTATAGGGGAGGGGTAGTGGTGGTAGGGTCCATCCCTCTGTTGAGAATCCTGGCCTGATCTGTATTGTCTGGGGGAAGGGTGGTATGTACCATATTGGGAGCTGGTATTAGAGTGTTGTACCCTACCCTGGGTATTACCTCTACCCCCCCTCCTACCTCTTGTGTTGTTTCTACCCCTGTGAGGGGTTTGAGGGCTATAGTGTTGCACCCGCGACTGGGAAACATGGGATACCCCACCACGTTTGTTTCCACCCCTCTGTGGACCACGACCACGAGAATGGATGCCCATGGGCTGAGATTGTGCAGTGGTGGCGTTTGGAGTTGGAAGGCCACCTGTTGAAATTATGCCAGCCGTGGTGTCAGAGGAAACCTCCATGGGTGGGGTGACCTGCAACAGTTTTTGCCACCCAAACACTGTATGGTCCTTATAGTCGCCTACATCCCTAGAATATTTCTTTTGTTTCTTTATCCTTTGGTCACGTTCCTCTTTCTCTAAGTGTCCCAAAAGGTTAGAGGAAAGGGACTTATATTCCTGAGAGTTTTTATGAACTGAAAGTTTATCCTTCAAATCCTTGATTTCTCGATCTATCGCCTGAAGTCTAATGTTTTTCTTGGACATAAGAAACTGTAAAAAATTGATGCCTACATCATTAAAGTATTTAAACCATGTTTCTAAATCAGTTTCCCCCTGTTGGGGTTGGACTTCCCAACGGAGGCTTCTAGGGACCATTTGTTCAGTGATGTATTGCTGTAAGAAAACTAAATCCCATTGCAAATGGAGTTCAGTTGTCATTACATTTTTAAGTCTGAGGAACAGACCTCCAATTTCTGTGTTACTACCTGTTGTTATAAATACTCCCTCAGGGTTAACCCTGCGTGAGGCTCGGTAGTCAAACACATCCATGGTGGAATGATTCCACTGAGCAGCAGCAAAAATGATATTTCTAAATGTATATACCACAATTCACACTACTCGTAGATTTGCGCTTGCTCTAAAATAATCTAAAATTTATAAGCAGCTAACACCACAACTAGAATCGTTGCCCAACAAATAAATAATTTACAGAAATGTGTAGCGCTGAAACAGCAAGATACCTTAAAAATAATACGTTTAAAGGGCCTATACCCAAAGTATAGTATACATATAAAAGGGAGGACTCCACTGCCGCCCCATTTTTATGTACAAGCGCTTTTTATCCACTTCATCATGTAAGTGTATTTCTTTTAATTTTAATAAATTACGGTGTTTACGGTATTACGCTATGTAGTCCCTTTTGTGCCCTTTATGAACCCTGCGTGGAGAGATCCAGCAATACGTGTGGAGAAGATATACCTTTAGAAAAGCCCCTCTCATTATCCTCAGGCTGCAAAGATCTTCTCACCATTGCCAGGGTGCAATAAAAGCTGGTTTGACCCTCACAGTATATGCTGTCTTGGGTTCAAACCCTCCGGTAAGCCCCCATCTATAACATCCAAGTGCACTGCATGGTTTGAAGACACAGTGGTGTATGATATGAGTTTGGTTTAAAGATGGATTATCCAATGTATTGATGAGACTTTCAAGTGATTGCAGAACATCACCTTCTGAAACCTTTCTGCTGTGTGTTGGTGAAGGCGCTCCTCACTTCACGTTTGGGGTAGCAACCCACTCAATTCCAACTCATTGACTGCCCTTTTGATACACTTTTGATTTTCAGTCAGACTTTGCATGTACTTTTATATGTATACTATACTTTGGGTATAGGCCCTTTAAACGTATTATTTTTAAGGTATCTTGCTGTTTCAGCGCTACACATTTCTGTAAATTATTTATTTGTTGGGCAACGATTCTAGTTGTGGTGTTAGCTGCTTATAAATTTTAGATTATTTTAGAGCAAGCGCAAATCTACGAGTAGTGTGAATTGTGGTATATACTGCAAGTATGTGTGCATTTATCTTTTTTTTTTTTTTTTTTTTTTTTTTTTTGTAAAAAGTCGACTTAAGCTTTAAAGAGGAAGTAAACTTCCATACCTGAGTTTTACCTATAGGTAAGCCTATATTAAGGCTTACCTTTAGGTACAGTAGTGTAAATATCTCCTAAACATTCAGTGTTTACGAGGTATTATTGTACATGCAGTCAGTGACATCCTTGGTGCATGCACTCTGTCACATGCTGTCATTTAAAAGTATAACTAAAGGCAAAACTTTTTTTTTTTTAGATTTGGAGTGGAGAGTGAATCGAACACCTATTAGGTTTTAATTGCTGTCTGTGCCCCCGTTAGGGAGACTCACCCTCTCTATTTGTCCTGTTTACCATTATCATCGAAAGTGAAAGTAAAAGAAAATCCCACATTTTGGTCTGTCCCCAGAAAAAGTAATAGAGGGGAAATCCTCCAATGGGGACACTAGTTCTGGTGACCTGGGGGCCCCATGGGAATCCCATAATTTGCAGGTATTTCCTCTCACTTCCTGTTTTGACTTTGGGACTGGAAGTGAAGGAAAATCTCCCCAATAGCACACAGATGAAAAAAACAGAAGGGGTTTATAGTATATCCTTCCCTTAGTCTATCCAAGAATTTTTAAAAAAAAGTTTTGCCAATAGTTCTACTTTCATTTTGTGTTTACTTTCTCTGAATCATAGTCAAATTGTAGAAAAAACAGAAAACACATGACTATCCATACCCTTTAAGGCCTCATGCACAGAGGCAGAAAAAAATGCTGCTTCTATACATTTTTGTTATACACCTCTGAAAGCAGCTCTAGATTATCTAATGTGCGTATTTCAGAGCGACTTTCGGGGGCGTTATAAAAGGCTCCAGACCTGCATTCAGAGAGGAGCTTTTTAACGTAATTTTTGTCTGTATGTACGCAAATGTGGCTAAATATACCTAAAAATGCATAAACATGTACATATGTCAAGCTGCGGCTACCAAAGCCAGCAGAATATTAGCATGCATTAAAAAGTGAATTTACTCCAGAGATAAAAACAATAATCCTTCCACTTTATAAAACTCTGGTTCGGCCACATCTGGAGTATTCCATCCAGTTCTGGTCACCAGTCCTTAGAAGGGATGTGCCGCAGCTGGAGAGAGTAAAAAGAAGGGCAATTAAATTAATATGGGTACTGGAGGACCTCAATTATGAGGAACGACTACAAGCGCTAAATTTATTCTCCTTGGAGAAGAGACACTTGAGAGGGGATATGATAGTGATATACAAATATCTCAGCGATCCCAGCATACGTATGAAACGTTTCAGCCCCAGGAAGTGTAGGAAGACATGGGGCCACACGATGAGACTGGTAAAGAAGCCGTTTAACCTTAAGCTGCGTAGGGGGTTTTTCACTGTCAGGGCGGTAAGGATGTGGAACTCTTTTCCACAATCGGTGGTGGATAGTTTTAAGGCTCCATTCACACAGGGGCAACTTTGGATCCGACTTCAAGTCGCCTCAAGTCGCGCTACATGAAAAAATCAATGTACGTGAATGGATCCTTCTTAATGCACACTACTGCAGACGCTCCGACTTCAGAAAAGGTTCCTGTACTACTTCAATCAGACTAGAAGGCGACTTGTACCCATTGATTTCAATGGAAGTTGCCTCCAAGACTGATCACCGTTCATACTGAGGCAACTACAGGAAGCAGAAAGGAAACAGAAAGTAATTTACTCCACTAAACAGCCAGCCCCCTCCTTCTCACACACAGCTGATAAGCTCTGATTGGCCACTTGTAAAGTTCCCTGTCCTGGAGGCGACTTCAAGTTGTGTTGTAAGTTGCCCCAAGTTGCGCTAAGATTCATACTCAAGTCATGTCCAAGTTGCCTCCCAAAGTCGCGCTGGAAGTCGTGTTGCCCCTGTGTGAATGGGCTCTAAAAGACTTTTGGACATGCGTCTTAGCGAACACAAAATACACGGATATTGGAAATGATTTTTTTCTGCACACACACCTTCACTGGTTGAACTGTATGGGCTGTTGTCTTTATTCAACCTTACCAACTATGTTACTATATAACTAAGTGTGTACATTTTTTCTAGTGGCTAGAATAATTGAATATTCTAGCCAATAGAATGAATTTATGCTCATATGCTTCTAGACACCTTATGCATGTAAATGCACATAATTGTGCATATATTGTATACATGCAATTAGAGGTGATTTTTCAACTTCTGGCAACATATTCTGGAACATAAAAATGTAAAAGATGCAAAATCTGGTGCAGCTCTGCATAGAAACCAGTCAGCTGCCAGGTTTTTTTTTTTTTTTCAAAGCTCTCTCTTTTGAGAAGCTCTGTATGTCCACTTCCATGATCCCGCATTCCATATCTGTTTTGTATGGGATGTTGCAATCAATGGAACCTAGAGGAAATCCGGTATACATAAAACAGTGGGAGAGAGACCTGAAACATGTATTCACTGAAACACAACTTGATGACCATCTTTACCACCTCACCCATACCAGCTCTGTAGATACGGAAATGCAAGAAAATGGTTTTAAATTACTTACTTGCTGGTATAGGGTTCCTTCCAAACTTGCCATAATTTACCCAGCCCTTTCTGATGCTTGCTGGAGGGAATGTGGGTATCGGGGAACGTTCTTAGATATTTCGTGGACTGGTGCCCCAAGTTGCAACCCTACTGGCAAGATATCAGATCTCAAATTAAAGTCATCTTGGACATTGAGTTACCTGACTCCCCAATGGAGTTCCTGCTTCATGTTCCCACCATCCCTTTCAGCCATTACCACAAGTCGGTGTTGCCTCGCCTTCTGAATGCGGCCAGGCGACGGATTCCTGTATATTGGAAAAAAGACCAAATTCCAGGCTGAGCAGGATGGATTTGCCTAGTGAACGATATTTTGGCTGCGGAGGAATGGATGGCGACATGTAAGGGCTGACACGATAGATTTTATGGTATATGGGCCACGTGGATTCACTATACTGGCAAGGACCTGACGGGTCCTTGAAGGTCAAGAACCGGCAGGTTCTTGACCTTCAAGAGAAGTTGACTGTTAGAGACAGACTAGACCCACTGAGATCTCTAATGCATGATTGAACTCACTTTATAGTAGAGTGTTAATTTTGTTACTCTTGATCTTCTTCTTCCTGTCTCCCATTCCCCCTCCCTTTACCTTCTCATTTCCTTCCCTTTCTGTGCTTGCTCTCTTTGTTCTTGTTTCCTATGTCCAATTTATGGTACTATATCACCTTTGGTGCGGAGATATGTAGATGGGCCTGGAGCAGTATACTGATGTTATTTTTCAGTTATCTTTTGTTATTTTTTAGTTATGTTGCTTACTTTGCCTTCACACCCTCGATGTAGGATGATCAATCGGACCCTACGTTGTGTATCATGATCATGGCCTAACTGGACTTTATTTGTTCTTTTATACCCTTCTTGTGACTGTTATGTAGTTGTTTTTTTTTTTTTCTTTTGCATACAATATGCTGCATACTGTATATAAATAAAGATTACATAAAAAGAAGCTGATTGGCTACCATGGACAACTTCACCAGATTTTGAACTCTCCAGCTTTAGTAAATCAACCCCACAGTAACATTTCAAAATTAAAAAAAAAAGGAGAAAAAGGAAATATCACCTTTACAACAAGCACAATAAATTTAGAACTTTTTTTATGGGTTTTGGTTTTCTTAGTAGTAGATGTCCTATCTACAAAATAAAAAGAAAAAAAAAATCAAACTCAAAAACAAACACAAAAAATACTTGAGTCCTGTTTTTCTTGTAACCACATAGCTTTCTGCAAACACAGCTCTTTAACCTGGACAAATAAAACTGTCAAGGACCTGTTTTCTTTCCATACATCCATCCATCTGGACCCACTTCTCTCCCCATTGTTCATTTCCTCCAATTTCCAATATCCAGTTGTTAAAACTAGCTGATTGGGCCAGTTAAGTTGAGCTTGGTGATTTTGTTTATTGCTTAGAACAATGGAGCTCCAAATCTTGGTCGGAGAAATGTTTGCGGTACACCCAACCTTCAATAAACACTATTAAATGTTCTACTGATTGGTAAACAAGATTGAGTTCTGCTCAGTCTCACACTTGTAGTGGGAACTTCTGTACAATGTTTTTACTTGCCTAGGGTGTCTCGTAAACAATGTCTTTCTGGAGAAACTAATTCCTTGAAGTGTCTGAGGAACATTAGCCATCTGTATTGAATGACTTGGCGTTTAAAGGCATAGTAAACAATACAGTGAGTAGTTCTGGCCCCTTTGAAAAGCTGTGCGCAATTTGGAAAACCTTTAATGGCCACACCATTACAATTTCTGTTTACTGGTCTCGAAACCTAATTATTTAGTTTAGACTATGCAGAGTTCCAAAATCTGCTTGCGTTTTGATACAGTGAGAACAATGCATTATCTGTTTGCTAGTCGAGAAAGAAAAATACCTTTAGTTTCTTTTAAATTATTATTATACAGAATTTGTATAGCGACAACAGTTTGCGCAACACTTTACAACATGAGGGCAGACATTACAGTTACAATACAATTCAATACAGAAGGACTCAGAGGGCCCTGCTCGTTAGAGCTTATAATCTAAGGCTCTATTCACACTAATGCGTTTTTTGATGCATTTTGCATTTTGCAGGAATGCATGGGAATTTTTTAACATGGGTTCCTATGGAACATGTTCACATCAATGCATTTTTGTGCCTCTGCGTTTTTGGAAAGGGTCGGGGACTTTTTATCATGCAAAATGCAGCCTTTTGCATGTAATAAAATGAAATGTACCTGCATCCAAAACGCAAGTACCGCGTTTTTGCCGCGTTTCGCGTTTTTTTTTTTTTTTTTACAGTGTTTTGTTTATACTGTATACAGTGTAAAAAAAAAAAAGAAGAAAAAAAATGCAAAACACGGCAAAAATGCGGTACAAACGCGGGTACTTGCGTTTTGGATGCGGGTCCATTGAATTCTATTACATGCAAAATGCTGCATTTTGCATGAAAAAAGTCCCTGACCCTTTCCAAAAACGCAGAGGCACAAAAATGCATTGATGTGAACATGTTCCATAGGAACCCATGTTAAAAAAAATTCCCATGCATTTCTGCAAAATGCAAAATGCATCAAAAAACACAAAAGTGTGAATAGAGCCTTAAAGAGAAGGTCAAGTGATACAAAAAGTAATACCTATGGGGGGTGAGCTGATGGAGAAAATAGGTAGGGGCAGGATAGGCTTCTCTGAAGAGATGAATTTTCAGGGATTGCCTAAAAGTAAATTATTATTATTATTATTCACGATTTATATAGCGCCAACAGTTTATGCAGCCCTTTACAATGTAGAGGGGGGACAACACAATTACAGTACAGTTCAATACAAAAGGTACAGGAGGGCCCTGCTCGTAGAGCTTACATTCTAAAGGGAGGGGGTGATGGTACAAAAGGTAATAGCTGCAGAGAATAATTTGATGGTGGTGGCTCGGGGACAGTTAAGTAGTTGTGGGATAGACTTCCCTGAAAAATGAGTTTTCAGGGATCTCCTAAAGGTGGACAGGGTAGGGGCTGATCGGACATACTGGGGCAGGGAGTTCCAGAGGATGGGAGAGGCTCTGGAGAAGTCCTGAAGGCGAGCATGAGAGGAGGTAACAAGGGAGCTAGAGAGCAGGAGGTCCTGGGAGGAGCGGAGGGGACGATTTTGGCAATATCTGCAGATGAGGTTGGTAATGTAGCTGGGGGCGATGTTGTGGATGGCCTTGTATGTTGTGGTTAGCATTTTGAATTTTACACGGTGGGGTAGGGGAAGCCAGTGAAGGGATTGGCAGAGAGGAGCAGCAGTCACGGATCAGTTAGTGAGGTGTATTAGTCTAGCAGCAGAATTCATAATAGACTGAAGAAGGGGATAGCCTGCTTAAGGGTATGCCATTAAGGAGAGAGTTGCAGTAGTCAAGGCGGGAAATAATCAAGGAATGAATAAGTTGCTTTATGGTGTCATTAGTCAGGAAGGAGATAGTCAGGCAGATTGGGATAGGGAGTTCCAGAGGATGAGAGAGGCTCTGGAGAAGTCCTGAAGGAAACAGTGGTGTCACCTGGTGCGGTAAAACATGATGTTCCCCCCTTGGAACAGACTCAACTCCCTTCCAGCCCCCCTTCCCCAGCATAAAACTATACAGATCACCAGAGGCGGTGCTGCAGTGCACATACAACAGGCACTTGCAGCACCATGCAACACACACAAAAAAACATTGCCGCTGAATAATCACCATGCATTTTCTCTGCGGACTTCAGACAGCTCACCTTATGCAGACTCTCAGCTCCACTGAATGCTATAGAAGTCTCCCTCTCTGCTGCCCACACCTCTACCCACTTCCTGAACTCCTGATGTTGCTCTCCACTCAACCTGCCCTGTCACAGTGTGTCACTGGGAAAAAGTAAACTCAGAGGGTCCGGTCCGGCCAGGAGCACTGCGCTGCATCCCATGACTGTACACTGACACAAAGCATCATGGGAATTGTAGTCCATTCCTCACCACAGCGCCCCGTCTTGTCAGCAGGAAAAGACTACAACTCCCTGCTGGTCCGGGCCCTCTTGGATTACTTTTCCACAGTGACACAGTGTGACAGGAAATAATGTGACAGGGGCCCCTGAAACAGAGGTGGAGTTGCAATTATGACTCCTGGGACCCCTGTAGCAGACATCTCAAGTGTGACAGAGGCCCCTGTCACATTATTTCCTGTCACACTGAGTCACTCCCTGGGGCCACTTGTGCAGGCGCGCTCCCGAGTCCTGCTGCGGCGACCATTGACACAGACAGCAGGACTCGGCCCCGCCCCCGGCTCTGGTGTCACTGGCTTTGATTGACAGCAGTGGGAGCCAATGTTCCTGCTGCTTTCAATCCAGCCAATGAGGACCCGAGACAGCGGCTGGAGCTGCTGTGTTTGTCCCTGTCGCTGGAACGATCGGGTTCAGGTAAGTAAAAGGGGGGGCACTGGGGGGCTGCTGCACTACAAAAGGTTTTTCACCTTAATGCATAGATGCATTACGGTTAAAAACCTTGAGGGTTTACAACCTCTTTAAAAGGATAAGTTCACCTTTCATAACATGATACATGGTACATCCATATTCTGGGTGTAACATGTTAAAGTGCCTTGCAAAAGTATTCACCCCCTTGGCTTTTTACCTATTTTGTTACATTACAGCCTTTAGTTCAATGGTTTTTTATTCTGAATTATATGTGATGATCAGAACACAATAGTCTAAGTTGGTGAAGTAAAATTAGAATAATATATACATTAAACTATGTAGCACTGACCCCCTAAGGAGCTGCTGATAATTGATTGGGCCTGCACTCTGCCTCTCAACCCCAGAAAGTGAACTCAACCCCCTTGGCACAACTGTGTAGTAATGTTAGTGTGAGACCCAATGGTAAAGAGCAACACAATAATAACACAATTTATTGTATATTTACCGTCACCCGGGTATCCGTCACTCCACCAGCTGTAGCAATAGATAGAGTCTCACACCAACTGTAAATTAACCACATAAACAGTTTACTGAGAGAAATTGCTTCAATACATTAGACACAGAGGTAATCCCAATATAAAGAATAAAAGTAATAACAATAAAAGTGTAGGTGAAACCCAAAACTCAATAGTCACTTATGAAGCATATGCAGACAGGCAGAGGGTGGGACTTGTACTCAATATGATAAATTCCTTACACTGAACACAGTCCTACTCCCTCCTCAGAGCATACACACATTGAATAGGCAGTACACTATCATATACAATGCAGCAGTGTAATGCGGTATATATATATGTCATATGCTCAAGGGTTCCCCCCTAGGTTGTAATGAAGTTCTCAGGATATGTATAACAAGGTAAGATCGCTTTATAGTGAATAGAAAGTCTTGTGTCTTCTTCCTCTTCAGCTAACTTATTAAACTGCATTATTTGTAATCCAGGAAACAAGTGAGTAGTAAATCATAGCAAAGGTCATGTGTAGATAGCTGTGTGCTCAGTTATATAAAGCACCTGTAGAACTTCTTCCTTGCTGAAACATGCAAGTCAAAATTAACTTTGTAGTACAGAGAAAAAGAACTCTGAGGTTTCACTGTACACAGTCTTTGAATAAGTGAAACAGCTTCTGTGGGACTACCGGTCTCACCATCCGTTTGAGACCTATTTACACAGTAACAAAGTATTAAATCAATCTGGGCAAGTGACCGCTCACCACACAGGGCCCTGATGCTTGTACTTCTCTGTTTCTGATATCACAGACCCGCTCCAAGCTGGCGCCGTCACACCGCACCCTCCTTCTGATGGTTGGTGACTGCAATGCAGGAAACTTTCGGGCTTTCTTGAGCCCTCCTATCCGTCCACACACTGATCCAGCACACTGTGTTCCTTAGAGGCCACACGATTCCGCTCCGCGCCACACAGGCCGCAGTCTTTCAATCGCACACACACAGCTCCCTGCAGGCAGGTCTTTAATGGCATCCCAGCAAGAGGCAGAAACGTGCCATGCCTGTCCCTTATATGTGCTTACCCAGCAGGCTGTTCGGTGGCTTGGCCTTGTGGGTACGTAAGTGGGTATTGTGGGTAAGTAATTTGCTGACTGAGTTTTAAACATATGATTCACTTCCTCATTCACTACATCTCCCACAATGCTTTGTATTATGGCTTAATGAAACCAAACAAAAAGTCTTAGTAACATTAATTAGAATGGACACTAGAGAGAGCCAAACTATTGTTTAAAGAACATCACATATTTACATAGTAACTTAGGTGGCAAAAACCCCTACGCTGCAACTATTTTTCAGAAATAAAAATATGATAATTGGCATGTGCGTATGTATTCACCCCCTTTGCTATGAAGCCCTTAAAAAACTCTGGTGCAACCAATAACTTTCAGAAGTCACACAATTAGTGAAATGATGTCCACTTTTTTGTAATCTAAGTGTCACATGATCTATCATTACATATACACACCTTTTTGAAATTCCCCAGAGGCTGCAACATCTAAGCAAGAAGCACCACTAACCAAACACTGCCATGAAGACCAAGGAACTCTCCAAAAAAGTAAGGGACAATGTTGTTGAGAAGTACAAGTCAGGGTTAGGTTCTAAAAAAATATCCAAATCTTTGATGATCCCTAGGAGCACCATCAAATCTATCATAACCAAATGGAAAGAACATGGCACACCTGCAAACCTGCAAAGAGACGGCCGCATACCAAAACTCACGGACCGGACAAGGAGGACATTAACCATAGAGGCAGCACAGAGACCTAAGGTAACCCTGGAGGAGCTCCAAAGTTCCACAGCAGAGACTGGAGTATCTGTACATAAGTTGTACGCTCCACAGAGTTGGGCTTTATGGCAGAGTGGCCAGAAGAAAGCCATTACTTTCAGCAAAAAACAAAATGGCACGTTTTGAGTTTGCGAAAAGGTATGTGGGAGACTCCCAAAATGTATGGAGGAAGGTGCTCTGGTCTGATGAGACTACAATTGAACTTTTTGGCCATCAAAGAAAATGCTATGTCTGGCGTAAACCCAACACATCACATCACCCAAAGAACACCATCCCCACAGTGAAACATGGTGGTGGCAGCATCATGCTGTGGGGATGTTTTTCAGCAGTCGGGACTGGGAAACTGGTCAGAGTTGAGGTAAAGATGGATGGTGCTAAATACAGGATATTCTTGAGCAAAACCTGTACCACTCTGTGTGTGATTTGAGGCTAGGACGGAGGTTCACCTTCCAGCAGGACAATGACCCCAAACACACTGCTAAAGCAACACTTGAGTGGTTTAAAGGGAAACGTAAATGTGTTGGAATGGCCTAGTCAAAGTCCAGACCTCAATCCAATAGAAAATCTGTGGTCAGACCTAAAGATTGCTGTTCACAAGCGCAAACCATCCAACTTGAAGGAGCTGGAGCAGTTTTGCAAGGAGGAATGGGCAAAAATCCCAGTGGTAAGATGTGGCAAGCTCATAGAGACTTATCCAAAGCGACTTGGAGCTGTGATAGCTGCAAAAGGTGGCTCTACAAAGTATTGACTTTAGGGGGTGAATAGTTATGCACATTGACTTTTTCTGTTTGTTTGCTTCACAATAAAAAAAAAACATCTTCAAAGTTGTGGGAATGTTCTGTAAATGAAATGATGCAAATGCTCAAACAATCCATGTTAACTCCAGGTTGTGAGGCAACACAAAAAATGCCAAGGGGGGTGAATACTTTTGCAAGGCACTGTATGAATGCACCAGCCCCCGCACCTTCCGCTCCCCCCGGCTCGCAGGGGATCTTCTTCACCCACTAGCTGTAAAAATAAAACGTGGCCGTGCAGGGCTTTGTCACTCATTCACAGCACTCTGTGAATGGAAAACTAAAAGGTCCGGCAGGCTTTGCGGCTGTCAGTTTGTAGTCTTCAATGAAATGCCATGGTGCTGTGGTAGTTCATTCATTCTTCCTGTCATGCATGTATCGGCTTCCTCAAATGAGGTACCAGCAAGCCAAAACACTGACAGGTCTGCAGGAGACTTGCATGGCCTCAGCGATCTGCTGATCCCTGGTGTAATGCTTTACAGGCTCCTGCAACAAAAAATAATAAATGCACATTTTTTTTTACCTGAAAAAAAAATGTGCATTTATTATTTTTTCTGAAAAGGTGAACTTATCCTTTAAATCAGAGCACAGGACAATGTTGCTTCTCCCTAGGCGCAGTGCAGTGAGTGTAGTCACTCGGGGGGGGGGGTGTGTTTTGGTAGAATGGCAGGTGATAAAAAGAAAGAAGAAAAGCCTGGAAAAAAAAACAAATGCAGCTCCCACATCAAAGAACTGAGTTGCAATATATTTTATTTTTGTTGTTGGGTTTAGATATAAAACACTTGAACTCTGAAATAGCATTGCGTTCAGTGCCTGTGAAAAAATTACAGGGATCAAACTCCTGAATTCTCTCTCCTTTCTCAAGGAAATTTCATAGAGGCAAGCAATTGAAACAAATTGGCCTGCGCCTTTTCCTACTTCCATGACGTCTGGCATCAGTTTAATCCTCATGATAGACAAGGCTGTCATAGGGAACCCCTAGGTCCGCTGGAATAAAAGGAATGTTACAATTGGACCAAGAGCGGCCTGTCCATTCAGGGGAGCACGGGTGCTGCCTCCCTCCATCCATGCGTCCGGCTCCTTTCAGGATGCCGGGCGCATTAATTCCAATGGGGGGGGGGGGGTTTGAAGCACTGATTAGAGCCAGAGACTCTAATAGGCTTCAAAATAGGGTGGGCTTGGAGCGCTGAGAATGCGCTCAGAGCTCACCCAGATGTGTGAGAATAGCGAATGAATATTCTCTATTCTCACACTGAATCATCTCTCCGCTGATCAGGAAGCGTGGGTCTGAGACCCATTTCCCGATTGACTGAAAAGAGAAGCGTTCTGATTGGCCGCCATGGAGGAGGGAGAAGACGGAGGCCACCGAGCAGGGGAAGGAGAAGCTGCTCTTGATGCCTGCGGAGGAGAGCTGGGGAAGCTGCCCGTGATTGCCCACCATGGATGGGGTAAGTGCACTGGCCGACCGGCCAACCGAACCCGACCAGACCCAACCGGACCCAACTGTTTGCTGCCCCCCCCCCAAAAAAAATTACCACCAGCCACCACTGCATTGGACTTAATTCACAAAGCTAAAATACCTGGATTAAAGTGTTAAACCCAGTAATATGAAAATAGTTTGCATGCCCCCCCACAGTGCCCACAGCTTCTAAATCTTCTTTATAAATTAAAATACTTCAACTATATACCTTTTTGGCTGATCTGTATACCACGGTCACGTGATAAACTGCAGTGTTCGCCCGAGTGCTGAGTGTTCAGGTAGGAGGAGATTTCCACTATAGCCTGTGTCCTCATGCTGTTATGGGAGGCGGATTATCCATCAATCAGAATGTGACATCCCACCCACTGTGTTCTTTTTTAGTTACTGGGCATGGAGGAGGGGGGAGGGACTGGGCTGTTATTTAGGCTCTGTATACACGCCCACATTTGTGATGTCAATATCAGGTGACCTGAAAAGCTCTACTCAACAAGGAAATATTCTCTCCAGCAATAGAGACCAAACTGAGCATGTGCAGGAGGACTACTCTGACTGTGTCTTATCTGCTCTTGCCCAGAGGGACCCTGCAGGAGGGGAAGGATCTGTGCACACAGGATCAAACAGCCTTTTTACACAATGCAGAGGGTTAACCCCTTAGGTTCCACAGTGAGTATAACAGAAAGCTATTCTGCATATACAGATATACAGACTGATTTTACTGTTAGTAACACTTTAAGATCATTATGATCAAGTGACAGTTATTTTCAGATGAATCCACAGAGATTTGAAAATTGTGGTCAAGTGTCGGAAAATAAATATCTTTATTCTTGTGTAAAACTTTGTGAAGGAAGCCTATTATGTTGTAAGTGGATTGATAGATGTTAGAATGCTGTACACTTACAAAGCACCGTCCTAGTAACATCCCAATAAATTGAGTGACAGTTGTTTTCAAACACTGAACCAGGAAAAAAACTGCTTTCTTTTGCAATGGAATGGAAGCTTTTCTTTCTGTAATCCTGCATTAATAGGAGATTGTCAGTCAATAGGAGGTAGTGAAAGGATTTTTCACAAAATTTTTTTATGTTGGTATCAGATACTGGACCTCATATTAACTGCTTTTCCAAGGAAAATTGATAAATATGGTAAATACTTATAATAAAATCGAACTTCAGGTAAACTGTTTAACATACAGGTGTAAAACATATTTCTGTACCCCCTGGACCCCCGAAGAAGCTTAATTTGTGAAACGCGTTGGAGTTTACACCTCCCCTTAACCACTTGCCGCCTGCGATATAGCAAAATGACGTCAGCAAAGTGGTTGTGTTATCCTGACCGGATGTCATATGACGTCTTTCAGGATAAGAAGCCGCTGCGTGCCCCCAGGGGCGCGCATCACGGCGACCGTTGTTGCGGTGTGTCAGTCTGACACACCGCAACACCGATGTAGGTAAAGAGTCTCTGATGGAGACTTTTTACCACGTGATCAGCCATATCCAATTACGGCTGATCACAGTGTAAACAGGAAGAGCCGTTAACCGACTTTTCCTCACTCGCGTCTGTCAGACGCGAGTAAAGGAGAGCCGATTGGCTGCTCCTCTGACAGGGGGGGTCTGTGCTGATTGATTATCAGCGCAGCCCCCCCCCCCCCCGAGGATGCCCACACTGGACCACCAGGGATTCCACCAGGACCACCAGGGATGCCCACCACTAGTCACCACCATTTATCCCACCCATGGCCACAAGGGATAACAATCAGTGCCCACAATGGATGCCAATCAGTGCCCACAATGGATGCCTGCCAATCAGTGATGCCCATCAGTACCATCCATTAGTGTACATCAGTGTCACCTATCAGTGCCCATCCATGCCCATCCGTGCCACCTATCAGTGCCCATCCATGCTGCCTATCAGTGCCCATCCGTGCCACCTATCAGTGCCCATCCGTGATGCCTTTCAGTGCCCATCAGTGCCGCCTATGTGTACCCATCAGTGCTGCATATCAGTGCCACCTATCAGTGCCCCATCAGTGCCGCATATTAGTGCCCATCAGTGCCACCTCATCGGTGCCCATCAGTGCTGCCTTATCAGTGCCCGTCAGTGAAGGAGAAAACTTACTTATTTACAAAGATTTGTAACACGAACAAAAAACATTTTCGATATTTTTTTATTTGTTTAGCAGAAAATAAAAATCCCAGAGGTGATCAAATACCACCAAAAGAAAGCTCTATTGTGGGAACAAAAGGGTAAAAATGTAGTTTGGGTACAGTGTAGCATGACCGCGCAATTGTCATTCAAAGTGCGACAGCACTGAAAGCTGAAAATTGGTCTGGGCAGGAAGGTATATAAGTACCCGGTATTGAAGTGGTTAATCTATTCAATATGTCACTTTGGTAATCTTTGTATCATTTGTTATGCCACGTACACAGAACCGGTTTTGCCATCGGAATAAACTCCGAAGGTCTCTCCGACGGAACTCCGACGAAATTCCACTCAAGCAGTCTTGCCTACACACAGTCACACCAAAGTCTGATAGTCTGATCATCTAGAACGCGGTGACGTACAACACGTACAACGGGACTAGAAAAAGGAAGTGCAATAGCCAGTAGCCAATAGCTTCCGTCTCGTACTTGCTTCAGAGCATGCGTTGTTTTTGGTCCGTCGGAACAGCATACAGACGAGCGGCTTTCCCGATAGGAATTGGTTCCATCGGAAATATTTAGAACATGTTCTATTTCTAGGTCCATCAGATTTAAAAAAAAAAAAGTCAGATGAGGCCTACACGCGATCGGAATATACGATGAAAAGCTTCCGTCGGACTTTTTCTGTCGGACATTCCGCTCGTGTGTACGCGGCATAACTGTTATCTTTGTCTGGGCAAAGGTGTTTTTTCAGTGGATTTTTGAGCTGAAACTTATGGGATTCATCTAAAAATGCTTTTATTCTGGGTGTATTAACCCTATTCTAAATATTTCACAAATAAAAATCTATGTTTTTACATATGTGTTGCCTATGTATTAGGGTGTGGATGATCTAGAGGCACCTTTAAAGTACCATTTACTCAACTTTTCTTTTCTATACATTGCCTTTTCATTGGAATGTTGGTGCTAGAGGCTATCAACTTTAACCATTTTGCGTGATTGTAAAACACATATGTTTACTGTTTACCTGACATAGAAATCTGTTCAGTCAGCCATCCCATATTTCACAGTTAGTAATCTCACTGCTCAGAGGTGATGATGTTGATTCATTGTCGAGTGCGAAGACTAGAGGCGGAGACGTGGCATGATCAGAAAGCAATTATTACCGATTTTACACACAGCATTATATTGAATTCTGCTGAGTGAACAGGATGCATGTAACCCAACACTAGAGCTGCACATAGCACCTTACTCTAGCCTAAACACTGTTGACTGTATAAATCCATTGGGGTTGATTTACTAAAGGCAAACTGGTAGCTCACTTTGCAAAGGGAGTTGCATTTTTCAAGGGAATTTGTCCCAGAGCTTTGTGAATATGGTGAAATTTTACTTTGCAAAGGATACCCAATCAAATGCAAGTAAAGTAAAAAAAAACAGCATTTTTTGCTTGTACACGATTGGATGATGGAATTCAGCATATCTTAACCACTTTCTCTAAGCTCTGAAAATGATCTACCTTGCTAAGTGAACAGCCTACTTGCCTTTAGTTAATTAACCCCATTATCTCTCTATAGCCTTCTCTTTTCCGTAAGGTGATCAAACTGTTTTAGAGAACTCACAGATGATTGAGGTAGATTGCTCTAAACATACAGTAAGTACAGAAGAACCAGCATGGACCAGTTCGCTCAGCAAATTCCAACATGAGAAAAGAGTGGCTTGTACTCCAAAGAAGCATGTGGTTCCCACCCCTAAAGCCTTTACTCACTCAGCAGGGTCCTAAGCTGAAGGGAGGTATGAGATGAAAATCTCTACCTCTTCTAACATCATTGACCTAAACAGAAGAGTACAAATAGCTGTCACCCTAATAAGATTAGTTAGGAATGAGAGGAGAGATTTTGCTAAAAACTGAATTGGAGATTTAATCTTAGCCAAAATTTTGTCAAAATTAGCCTCTGTTTGACTGCTTAGGCAAAAAGATTAAAACATATTTTAAAAAAAATCATATACAGTGGGTATAGAAAAGAATCAACGCCTTTTAAAATAATCACATTGTGTTGCTTTGCAGCCTGAAATGAAGACAGACACAGTTTTGTTTTATCCATCTGTATTTACTCAGTGCAACATATAACATCCAAGTTAAAGATATAACACCAACATGTCAGGAAAAAAAATCAAAAACAGAATCACTGAGTTGGAAAAAGGATCACCCCCTTATGTCAGTATTTTGTTGGACCACCTTTTGCTTTAATTCCAGCCTTTAGTCTGTTGGGATATGTCTCTACTAACATTACACATCTAGATTTTGCAATATTTGCCAACTCTACTTTACAGAACTGATCAAGTTCAGTTAAATTTGATGGTGACTGTGGACTGCAGTCTTCAAGTCATTCCACAGATTTTCAATGGGGTTTAAAGGGTAAGTTCACCTTTGTACACTTTTTTAATTCTAGCTCCCATATGCACCAATATAGCATTCATGTACTTTTTTTGCAAGAAAATCAAAGCTTTCCAATGTTTGCTAGACCTCCTTCAGGCGTCGCTGTCCCCGCGGACATGGGTGTTGTACTGTCAGGTGTGGGATGAATGGGTCCATGTGTCGGGCGATGAGTTTTTAATCTCGTCTCAACATGACAGACGCGTGGCTTTGCTTTATTATCTTGTTTATTTACTACAGAAAGGTTCTTCAGGCTCCACGGTTTCGTCATCCATGTCTGCATTATCCTTTTGGTTTCAGCTCCTTGCGTGAGAAGACATTACCAAAGCGTTTCCTGTCCGACGGGTCCTGCGGGGTTGGAGAGGCGCTACTCATTCTCCTGATTCTCAGCACCCAGTTTCCCTCCATATCCTCTCTGGTATCTTTTCCCTGTTGCCGTCCATGTGCTCCTCTACTTTTGAGACCCTTCTTTTTCAAGTGGCCTTCTCTTGGGTGTTTTTTGGTGTCTTTCGCATCAGCGAATTGGTTTCAAAATCTACATCCTCGGCGGGCGGTGTTCTGACGGAAGATGTAACCTTCTCTGAGCGCTGCGTGTCGGTTTTGTTGCATACATCAAAAACTGACAGCTTTGGCAAGGGAAGACGTGTTGTTTTGTACCCTTCGGGGGCCCCTTTTGCCCTGTTTCATTGGCCTTGCCCTTCATGTCCGCACGGCCCCTGTTCCCCATCTTCTTTGATCATGCGGATTCCTCCTCCCTGAGCAGGTTCCAATTTTTGCGGGCTTTCCGCCGCGTGATTTTGCGACCCACTCTTTTCGCATCGGTGCTGCTACTGCTGCTTCTGGTATGGGTTTCTCCGATATGGAGCTCCAGCGTCTGAGTAGGTGGGAATCATCTTGTTTTTCTTTGTACGTCTGTCCACACCTGTTATTTTAATTTTCAGGTCTTTACCTGGCTCTAATCTGGATTGCTAGAAATTCCCTCATTTACTGGGCAGCTCATCGGTCAGAAGTTCGGAGTAACTGGAAGAATTTGGGTTTCACCTATAATATCGCCAGGATCCGTTGGCTTAGGCTCCGTGGGTTACGCTGGCCTCAGGTCCTCCCGGAGTGTTTGCGCCTTTGTTCTCATTAGACATGTGCAATTCGTTTCGTTCTGAATTCGTTTTTTTAACGAATTTCGACAAATTCATTAATTCAGGAATATCCGAATTAACGAAAACCCATTTAACGAATTTTTTCTGAATATTCGTAAATTCGATAAAATTGGGCATTCGTAAATTCGGGCATTCGTACATTCGCAATTTACTAATGTACATTCGTACATTCGTACATTAGTAAATTAGTGAATTCGTAAATTTGTAAATTCGAAAATTCGGAAATCTGAAATAATAGTTAACTAATAACAACTTAACTATTAGTAATTACTAGTAACTTTTAAATGATAGGTATTGTAATTTCCTTTCAAATTTGGCTGTTAGTGAACGTAACACATACAAATTAATCCGAAGTTATGAATGATCCGAAAAAACGGAATGGAACGTAATGAATTAATAATAATAAATAACAATAATAATAATAACAACGTTTTATTATTATTTATTATTATTAATTTGTTCCGTTCCATTTGTTTAAATGCAGCATTCATTTTGGATAATTCGTAACTTCGGATAGATTTGTATTTGTTTTGTTCACTGACAGTCAAATTTGAAAGGAAATTACAATACCTATAATTTAATAGTTAGTTACTATTTCAGATTTTTGAATTTTCGTGTTTTTGGATTTTCAAACTTCGAATTTACAAATCTCCGAATTTTCTAATTTACAAATGTACGATTTTACGAATTTACGAATGTACGAATTTACGAATGTACGAATTTACGAATGTACAAATGTAAAAATGTACGAATGAACGAATGTACGAATGAACGAATTTACGAATGTACGAATGAACGCATTTACGAATTTACGAATGAACGAATTTACGAATCGCAATCATAACGAATGACCCGAAAAACAAAAAAAATAATAAACTAATGAAACGAAAATGAACAAATTTTTTGGCTGTGCACATGTCTAGTTCTCATGTTTCCGGCCCAATTATCTTAATTCTTCACGCTGGAGGGAATGACGTGGGTTACACACGTTCCATGGACCCTATCTCCACTATCAAGTGAGACATCGCCCATTGTTATGCAGTCTATACCAACTTAGTTCTCATCTGGTCTGAAATCATGCCTCGCTTGCTGTGGACCCGGGAAATCCCTGGCCCCCGCCTGGAACGCTTCCGTCGCAAGGTTAACGCCCAGGTTGCCAAGTTTGTTTGGTAGATCGGAGGGTTTGTAATCGGGCACAAGGATTTGGAGGGTGCTAATGATGATCTGCTGAGATCGGATGGCGTTCACCTTAATGACATTGGATTGGACATTTTTAACCTTGGCCTTCAGGGTAGTGTGTAACAGGCGCTGGCTGTGGTGGGGCGCCCGTCAGTTATCCGCTGACGTGCAGGTGACAGTTTCTTGACCTTGCCAGCATTAAAGTTGCTTTAATGGGCTATGCCCTTGATGGAAAATTGGAAGTAGGCTGTCTGTCCAGCACTTATGGTAAGGACAGGCCCTCTTTTGGAATTGCGTGCTCACAGTACAACTGTGAATGGCACTGGTTTAAAGTGTTCACATGTTATGTGTTGGAATTTAAATAAAGCTGTGGCCTTGCCCTTTCCAACCTAATGGTGGTGAGTGTGTTTCTTAAATGGGGTGAAGAGGCAAGGGTTGGGGATTTTATCCCATTATGTTCTAGTTGAGTTGTACCTAGGCCCATTGTGCCTCAACAGTCATGAAGGCCTCTTGATCCCCTATAGGGAAAGAGAACCTTGACTGATGGGGGCATAGCCAGGTGCCGGACAATATGGGTGAGTGGTCACCAGGGATTGGCTAAACTATGGGGGATGGGCTGGGCCTGAGCTCAGAAAAGTATTGCCCCAGGGTATTCTGGGCCTTTTGAGGAACGTGCCTGGAAGAGCTGCCCACCCTCCAGCCCCTTTTTTCTTTATGGTATGTCACAGCTTGCTGTGGCCCATTGCGCCTCAGTAGTCATGGGCAAAAATTTTACTCTCTAGATGTGCAAAGCTGGCAGAGACATCCCCAAAAAGACTTGCAGCTGTAATTTCTGTGAAAGGCGGTTCTACAAAGTATTGACTCAGGGGGGCTGAATACAAATGCACCCCACACTCTTCAGATATTTATTTGTAAAACATTTTGAAAACCATTTATCATTTTCCTTCCACTTCACAACTATGTGCCACTTTGTGTTGGTCTATCACATAAAATCCCAATAATATACGTTTATGGTTTTGGTTGTAACATTTCAAGGGGTATGAATACTTTTTCAAGGCACTGTACAACTTCTTTAACTGCTTTCGGACCACCCACCGCATATATACTGCGGCAGGGTGGCCCAGCTGCGCAAAATCACATACCTGCACGTGATTTTGTGCACATGGTGTAGGGGGCCAGTGATTGGACAGCAGGCTGCCGCGACCCGCCGATCGTTCTGTGGAGAGATGGTGATGCTGATCTGTCAGGGAGCAAAAGAGAGATCTTGTGTTTCAGCCAAGCCGAAACACGATCTCTCTTTTCCTCCAGTGTATCCGTCCCCCACACAGTTAGTAAGCACCTCCCAGGCACACACTTGTCCCTTTGATTGCCACATGGCGTTAACCCCTTCCCTGCCAGTGTCATTTATACTGTAATGCCGCGTACACACGAGCGGAATTTCCGACAGAAAGAGTCCAATTTTCCGACGGAACAAATTACTATTGGAAAAACCGCTCGTCTGTATGCTGTTCTGATGGACCAAAAACGACGCATGCTCTGAAGCAAGTACGAGACGGAAGCTATTGGCTACTGGCTATTGAACGTCCCTTTTCTAGTCCCGTCGTAAGTGTTGTACATCACCGTGTTCTGGACGGTCGGAATTTGGTGTGACCGTGTGTATGCAAGACAGCTTGAGCGGAATTCCGTCGGAACTCTGTCGGAAAAACCTTCAGAGTTGTGTGTACAGGGCATGACAGTGCATTTTTTTAGCACTAATCACAGTATTTGTGTCACTGTCACTGTTCCTCAAAAAGTGTCCAATTTGTCCGCCGCAATGTCGCAGTCCCGCTAAAAATCGCTAATCTCTGCCATTGGCCTAAAGTGATGAAGAAATTCAATTTTTTACATTTTTTTATTGGGAATGTTTTATAGCAGAAAGTAACAAATATTGTTTTTTATTCAAAATTGTCAGTCTTTTTTTGTGTAGCAATAACTCTTGGTGGAGCTGCTGGTTTAAAGCGGGCTGTTACCTTCACTTTCGCCACCTCTATTTCACCGGCACTGGGTCTAGGGTTTCGTTGAGTTTACCTCTGGACAATGTAAGCACCAGACACTTTAGTATCTTTTCCAATGCTTTAATGAACAAGTAATAAAGGAAGTAGCAGGAAAGAGGTAGAAAGAAAGTTGCAGGGAAGCTCAAATACCTTTTCTTAGTATTCTTAAGTACATCATTAGGAATTGAACACTTGTAGCTGAATGTACTCCCCTTATGGGATTGAATCTTTGCCCGCCTGGATAGGTTTCTCTCACTTGCCTAGCAGCCAGTGCGCTGCACAAACTAAAGTCTCTGCCACAGACTTGTTTGGAGCAAAACCCGTACGATCCTCTGCCACAGGATGTAATGGTTTACGATGAATGTCAGACACAGCACTTGAACCTTTAAGCCAACTGGCAGTACTATGCAGTAAGATTACTTTAGGATACGTCCTCCAACTGAGTCACCAGGCCCCTCTCCAGACCAGCACTCTGCATGATCCTTCCATGACGGGTCCTCCCCTGGGATCTCCTCGGTTGTCCAGCTTCTTCACTCAGGATAGACAGCTCAGGACCATTCCTCTGCTGCTGTGGTAGGCCCCAGACAGGCCTCTGAGCCCACCCACACGCTGCAGCCGCGTGGGCCTCCGGATCGGGGACCACGAGGTGGTACTCCTAACGCATACCTGTCGGCCAGGAGGGCCAGCAGGTGGCTGGAAAAACGAACCCTAAAACATGGCGTCTCTCCCATAAATACCCTCTCCCAGAATGCAACTCGGAGGACCACCTCCACCGAGCTGTCTCCGGGACAGAGGAACACTCATACGCTTCAACACGTTGCCTTTCCAACACTGACCCATGGTGACAACGACACCCACTGGCGCAGTGTGGAACTACACGCAACCCAGCCAAGCTGGAACAGAGGCAAATTTAACTTTACCTAACAAGTAACCCACTAAATTTACCTATAAGCAGTAGATTAGAAATCTACCAGCGCTACATTTGTTTATAGCGCAAAAAATTAAAACCACGGACCAAATACCACCAAAAGAAAGCTCTATTTGTGAGAAAAAAAGGACATCAATTTTATTTGGTTACAGCGTCGTACGACCACGCAATTGTCAGTTAAACCAACGCAGTGCCGTATCGCAAAAAATGGCCTGGTTAGGAAGTGGGTAAAACCTTCCAGAGCTGAAGTGGTTAATGGCTGTTGGTCTAAGCCTGTTCAGCTTCTTCTATATTTAGAGTACTAATAAATCAGCAAAGTATATTTTTATGTAACTTCTAAATTTTCCTTAACAGACAGCACAAGCTGCAGCACATTTGCAGCTAATCTCAGGATGACTGTTACAAATGTCTTGTCAGTGTTCTATGTGCCTGTATTCTGGAAGTGCTGGGTTATAACCTTAAAACCACTCCCCATGGCACATACTTCATGATCGGCCACAAGAGTCTGAACTGCAGAAGTTTAGAAGATAGAATACACAAAACAGATGTTCTTAAATGCATGCACATGAGCAATTTTAGCTCACTGATTGCTGCTAATTGGTTCCACATTCTAACTCTCCTCTCAAGAAATCCAAGTGTGACCAGATGACGTTTTCAACTCACCCTTGATCGAAATTTCTATCCTAAAAGTATGATCGGCGATTCTGACAGATACGTGATAGGCTGTATTATAAAAGGTTGCGACAGGTTACATACAGTCAACTTTATAGTATTTTTTTAACTCAATTACTAAAATCTCATGTTAGTTTTTAACATGTTTCCATCGGCTCTCGGGTGCTGCCGCCGCCATTCGTTCTAAGGGAAACCGGCATTGAAGCCGATCGGCTCCACAGCTAGTTGACTACTGTGCATGCGTGAAGCACACTGCGCTTTTTGAATGGCCATATTGAACTTCCAGTGACCAGTATGAGAGAGTGAGAGCGATAACACCAAATTTAACACACCTGATCCCCATTCTTCACCTGAGACCTTGTAAAATGAACAAGTCACATGACACCGGGGAGGGAAAATGCTAATTTGGCCCAATTTGGACATTTTCACTAAGGGGTGTACTCACTTTTGTTGCCAACAGTTTAGACATTAATGGCTGTGTGTTGAGTTATTTTGAGGGGACAGCAAATTTACACTGTTATACAAGCTGTACACTCACTACTTTACATTGTAGCAAAGGGTCACAAGAAAATATATAATAAATTATTTTTAAAAAATGTGAGAGGTGTACTCACTTTTGTGAGATACTGTAAATACCCCTAATCAACCTATTGGTCCCAGACAGTGTGGTACCCCAATGTTGAATGACCTCTCCCTTCCTGCTCATTTGCAGTTGCCAAGTTTGGAGGATTCATCTGATGGCCTGTGGGGGGGGGGGGTGGGGGCAGTGATGTGACAGTTGTACACATTTATCTACAGCCACAAGCTTACTGTATTTTGTCAGGGACAAGACAAGGGGAAATTCCAGTCAGAGACTAGCAATTAGCTGGAAACTTCTTGTAGCTACAGGCCCATTTAGCATCTGAATTATGAACATATGTCTATACTACTCCTTGGCTGAATTAGGAACATATGTGTAATATTATCATCCCACTTTCTATATCCAATGTTGCATATGGGTATTGATATGTAGTTGCCCCCCACCCCCACCCCTTTGTAGCTATAAGACTTTCCACAAACTTTACCTATTCAGAGTCATTTGTAGTGGCAGGATTTGCAGATATATTATTTCCAGCTGATCCTAAACAACATTTTAAGAGCAAACCCAAACCATTGCATGTCTTGGCTTTTTCTTTCTAAATACAGTCTAGCCTTCCAAGTTCATTTTTCAGGCATACTTTCTGTTATACCTACAGGAAAGTATGCCTGAATAATTGGCAAAGCTTGGCACAACTAGCATTTCCTATTTAAAAAAATGCTCCCCTGAGGGTTCTTTCAGCTCCATAAATAATAACCGGCACTGTCCACTCTCTGTACTCTGGGAGATTTGTACTGGGGAGCTGTAATGTTGGTGGGAGAGCTCTGCACTGGGGTTGTTGTACTAGTGGGGGGACAGATCTGCACCGGGGTGAGCTGTACTGGTGGGTGAAGGATTTTCCACTCGGGGGGGGGGGCTGTACTGTCTGGAAGGGGTAATCTATACAAGAGGGGGAATCTGTACTGGTGGTGGGGTTAGATATGTACTGGATGGAGGGAGCTGTACTGGGGTAAACTGTACTGGTGGGGGAAGGGAAATCTATACTGGGGTACTCTGTTAGATAGTGAGGGGAAGATCTTTACTGAGGGAGAGCTATACTTGGATAGATCTGTATTGGGGGGAAGCTGTTTTGTTGGGGGGGGGGGATATGTACTGTGGTGGGAGCCCGGCTGGGGGGGGGCATATGTACTGGTAGCGCTGCACTGGGAGACCTGTACTGGTGAAGGGGGGGATCTGAACCAGGGGAGCTGGTCTGTTGTGGGGAAGGGATCTGTACTTGGGCGAGCCAAAGAGGTTGGGGGGGTTCTGTACTGGAGAGGAGCTTTACTGGTGGGGGAGATCTGTATTGGGGGGAATCTGTAATGGGAGGAGATCCATACGGGGGGGGATCTGTACTGGGGAAGAACTGGGTTCACACTGCTGTATGTAGCGGCTCACAGCGGGGGATCTGGTGCGTGCCTGTTCACCGTTTCAGGTCCGATTTCAGTCTGAATTTTTGGCTGAATTCAGACCTGAAATGGACCAGAAGACGCACAGGACTCCTATGCAATTTGCACCGGAGCCGCTCCGGAGATGTGTGAACTGGCTCCATTGAGAGCCGGTCACAGTCTCCTGACATGCGAATTGGATGCGGGGAAACCTACATCCATTTCGCAATATTGTGAACCCAGCCTAAAGGTCAAGGAACTGTAAAGATCTGTAGTGAGGGGAGAAATAGTAATAATGTAATAATAGTAATAATGGGTCGGAGGAGATCTTTATTAGGGGGATTTTGGATTGGATTGGATTGGATTGGATTGGGGAGGGTAAGTCATTTTTTTTTGTGGTACTGACCTATGCATTATACACTTCTAACCCCTGTGCTCTGTGTGCTATGCACTCCTGACCCCTGTTTGACTCTTGTATGTGGCAAAGTAATTAAAGAATATTTTTGGGGTACAAGGACCGTGCAATATGTTACAGTGTACGAAGTCAGTGGGCTCAAGTTGTAAGCCCCTCCCAGTGTTAGCACAATTTTGCCACACCCACATCTCATCATGCCGCACTGTGCGCACCACCTCATTATTTACCTCTAGGTGCCCAAGGCTGAACCACCTTCCCACTGAGGAAAAAAAATAAAAAATCTACTGCCTTGAATATTAAAAACTTCTAGGAACATTGTGGAATATATTGTGTAGGCATTTTTCCAAGATCCCATATGAGCAGCTGTGCATAGAATTTGGAACCTCTCTCTGTCACACAATGTTCTATTTTAGAACAATGCTGAGAAAGCAACCGGATCTGTTTCATCCCTTTTTAACACCATCTATAAAGCTGAGCCACTCTGCAGCCTGACTTCACTCTTCCCAGAAAATGATTTTCCATTCCAGCTGATGAAAAAAAAAAATGAAACTGTCTATGTAAAGGTATAATAAGAAACAGAGAAAAATATCACATATGAATTAGTCTTCAAAAATGTTACTTAATTATCTGATGATTCATGCAAATATAGTGAATCTTGGCTACAGCGGATGGGTTCACTTACATGATTAAAGAAAAACATATGCAAAGCTCATCCTGCTCATCCTTTGTGTTACAGTGTATGCATCCTTCTTGTTACAAATGTTCAAATCTGATAAGATGTTACCCTGTGCAAAGCTCTAGTAACTGTTAAAATATGATTAAAAGCAAAAAAAAAATTGGGGCAGAGTGGAAAGGGATTAGTACACCTATCAGGTTTTTAATAAAATTCCATATTTTGAGTGGTCACCAGAACAGGGGACACTAGTTCTGGTCAGCTTGGTGGCTACCAGGGAATTGCTGCATTTTGACCACTCTGTTGTGGCTATGGGACAATATGTGAAGCTGTTTCATTTGCCTTTTTGAAAAATAAAGACTGGATTGCTTTTACAGTCAGGTGGCTTGTGATTCGGTACTGGAAAATATAAAAAAAATTGCCATAGTTCTCTTTCATTCATTCGGGCTAAAGCAAAGCACAGCTGTCTAGGGGTCACATCATAAGTTCTGGATACAGTCCCAGTGATAAGGTTAATGCGACTTTTGTGTTATGCAGTCCATATATGCCCTACCCCCCTTCTACCCCTCCCTGTTCTTCTAGCTTAGTGTTATAAGCTAACCCAGCAGTACACTCCAGCATCCTACGTGCTCCTCTTTTTACAGTAGGGCCATATTTACCATAAGTCACTTGTGGGACTGTAGCTAGGGCAGAAGGGTATGTGGGAAAGCAACAAACTGCAGTATATCTCAAATTTGTTTTATTTCTTAATTTTTTTGCGGGGCCCAAACACTAGCCAATGATTAGTACCACACTGGCCAGTTAGAGGGGTTGTAGAGGTACTCTAATGCCCTGTACACATGATAGGATTTTCCGACAACAAATGTTGGATGTGAGCTTGTTGTCAGAAAGTCCGACCATGTGTATGCTCCATGAAACATTTGTTGTTGGAATTTCCGCCAACAAATATTTAAGAGCAGTTTCTCAAATTTTACGACAACAAAACTTGTTGTTGGAAATTCCGAGCGTGTGTACATAAGTCCGAAGCACAAAAGTCCACACATGCTTGGAATCAAGCAGAAGAGCCGCACTGGCTATTGAACTTAATTTTTCTCGGCTCGTCGTACGCGTTGTACGTCACCACGTTCTTGACGTATGGAATTTCCGACAACATTTGTGTGGCTGTGTGTATGCAAGACAAGTTTGAGCCAACACCCTTTGGAAAAAAATCCACGGTTTTGTTGTCGGAAAATCCTATTGTGTGTACAGGGCATAAGACTTTTAGCCTCTAAACAAGTATCACCTATGTTAATCACTGTTTGCTTTAGTGGCAATGGTCATCATGAGAAATAGAAAGGGAGAATTTCCAAATTCCCAGTAGTGACCCAGACAGCAATAAAAATGTGAAATGGGTTCTAACATTTTCACACTCTATCCAAAACTAAAGAAACACAGTTTTGGCTTTGGATAGACTTTAAATATAAAAACATGCTTCTTATGCCCCGTACACATGATCGGAGTTTCCGACAACAGAACCGTGGAATTTTGTTGGCTTCAACTTGTCTTGCATACACACGGTCACACAAATGTTGGCCAACAACTACGAACGTAGTGATGTGCAATACGTACGGCGAGCCTATAAAAAGGAAGTTCAATAGTCATGCGCCACCCTTTGGGCTCCTTCTGCTAATGTTGTGAGCATTGATTTCGAGCATGCTTGGACTTTTGTCCGACGGACTTGTGTACACACGATCGGAAAGTCCGACAACAAAAATTTGTTGGCGGAAAATTTGAGAACCTGCTAGCCAACATTTGTTGGCGGAAAGTCCTACAACAAATGTTCGATGGAGCATACACACGGTCAGACTTTCCGCCAACAAGCTCACATCCAACATTTGTTGTCTGAAAATCTGATCGTGTTGGTGGTAAATGACGAGTACTCGGAATGGTCTGGTCCTGGGACAAATCCTGTTTAATTTATTCATAAACGATATAGAGGATGGGATAAACAGCTCAATCTCAGTATTTGCAGATGATACAAAGGTAAGCTGGGCAATAACTTCTACACAGAATGTGGAAACCTTGCAAGAAGACCTAAACAAAATAATGGGGTGGGCAACTACATAGCAAATGAGGCATTAATTTAATGTTGAAAAATGTAAGGTAATGCATTTGGGTGCCAAAAATATGAATGCATGTTACTCGCTAGGGGGAGAACCTCTGGGGGAATCTAGGATGGAAAAGGACCTGGAGGTTCTAGTAGATGACAGGCTCAGCAAAGAAATGCAATGCAAAGCTGCTTCAAGCAAAGCCAACAGAATAGTGGCATGCATTAAAAAGGGCATTCACTCCAGAGATAAAACGATAATTCTTCCATTCTACAAGACTCTGACCTGGCCGCACCTAGAGTATGCTGTTCAGTTCTGGGCTTCCGTCCTCAGAAGGGATGTGCTGGAACTGGAGAGAGCCCAGAGAAGGGCAACAAAGCTAATTAAGGGAATGGAGGACCTTAGCTATGGGGAAAGACTACAAGCATTGAATTTATTCTCTCTGGAGAGGTGACGCTTGAGAGGGGATATGATATCAATGTACAAATAGTAATAGCATATTGCTGAACTTAGCATAGGGAAAAAACTATTCAGTGAAAGGGAATTTTAAAAAAACACGCAGCCATTCACTAAAACTAGAAGAGAAGCGTTTTATTCTTATGCCCCGTACACACGGTCAGATTTTCCGATGGAAAATGTCCGATCGGAGCGTGTTGTCGGAAATTCCGACCGTGTGTGGGCTCCATCGGACATTTTCCATCGGATTTTCCGACACACAAAGTTGGAGAGCAGGAGATAAAATTTTCCGACAACAAAATCCGTTGTCGGAAATTCCGATCGTGTGTACACAAATCCGACGGACAAAGTGCCACGCATGCTCAGAATAAATAAAGAGATGAAAGCTATTGGCCACTGCCCCGTTTATAGTCCCGACGTACGTGTTTTACGTCACCGCGTTTAGAACGATCGGATTTTCCGACAACTTTGTGCGACCGTGTGTAGACTAAACAAGTTTGAGCCAACATCCGTTCGAAAAAATCCTAGGACTTTGTTGTCGGAATGTCCGAACAAAGTCCGACCGTGTGTACGCCCTATTAAACTGCGTAGAGGGATCTATACTGTCAGAGCGGTAAGGATGTGGAATTATTTTCCACAAGCAGTGGTAACAGCAGGGAGCATCGATAATTTCAAAAAACTATTAGACTAGGTCCGACGGTCTTCTCGACGGACTTCCGACGGACTTTCTGAACGGACGGACTTGCCTACACACAACTGGACTTTCCGGCAGACCAGGTCCGCCGGTCTTCCCGATGGACTTTCGACGGAGTTACGGCGGACTTTCCGAATGAACGGACTTGCCCACACATGCACAAGTCCGTTCATTTTGAACATGACTCAGGTATGACAGGACTAGAAAAAGAAGTCAATCTCGACGCTTTTATCGGCGAGATTGACACCTTGCAGGGCCCCGTCGCAGGGCATACCAGGCCCTTAGGTCTGGTATGGATTTTAAGGGGAATCCCCTACGCCAAAAAACGGCGTGGGGGTCCCCCCAAAACCCATACCAGACCCTTATCCGAGCACGCAGCCCGGCCGGTCAGGAAAGGGGGTGGGGACGAGCGAGCGCCCCCCCACCCTCCTGAACTGTACCAGGCCGCATACCCTCAACGGAAGAAGAGAAGAGGGAAGAAGGCGACGCAGAAGTCTGGGCCACCGCTAGCAAAAGAGAGGCAGAAGATAGCGGAGGAACCGGCAGAAGAACAGTGGGAGAAGAGGTCGAAGAGAGCGGAGAAGAACCAGACACCGGGAGAAGAGGCCGGAGAGACCCCCAAAGTCGGAAGAAGACCCCAGGAGCTGTCTAATAAATTACTTTAAAAACCTGTGTAATGTGTTTTTTTATTGACACTTTTTCCCTAGGTGAATGGGTAGGGGTACCATGTACCCCATATTCATGCACATAGGGTGGGGGGCCGGGATCTGGGGCCCCCTTATTAAAGGGGGCTCCCGGATTTCGATAAGCCCCCGCCTGCAGACCCCGATAACCAACGGGCAGGGTTATCGAGAAGAGGCCCTTGTCCTCATCAACATGGGGACAAGGTGCTTTGGGGGAGGGGGGGGGGCCGCAGGGCGACATCATCACCTCGCGCTCGGTGCAATAGGAAAATAGGAAAAGCGTGAGATGTAGTACCCTGCCCTTGCGTCGTATCTGGTCCGTTGGACCAGCATACAGACGAACGGGCTTTCCGTCAGGAACTGAGTCCAGCGGAGTTACGACGTAAAGATTTGAAGCAGGTTTCAAATCTAAAGTCGGATTTCCGACCGTAACGGTCCGTCGGAAAACCGATGCAGCCCACACACGGTCGGATTGTCCGCCGGATTCGGTCCGTCGGACCAGTCCGGTCGGAAAGTCCGCTCGTGTGTACGCTGCATAAGTCTCTGCATTGGCACTACTTTTTGTTGTTTTTGTGGCTTTTTTCTTGCTACCTTCAAGCATTTTTTGCAACTCACAGCACTTCCCTCTCCCTATGCCCAAAGCATTGTAGGATTGCTCTGCATAATATGTTGGTTCAAACATCATTATCTCACAGTCTGCCAATACAGGATTCATGAAAATACCTAGATACATATTTACATTTACATTGCAGTTGTATATGCTCTGCAAAATATGTAGATTTACCCAATACTATTATACAGTTTGTTTTGGCAGGACTTGGGACAGCATTTAGATACAAATACTCATATATTCATACATTCAATATTCATACTACAGTTGTTTATGTTTTATATTACATTGAGATCATCCATTACTGTTTTACAGCCTGCCACAATAGGATTCATGAGAATACTCAGATATACATATTTATGTTTACATTGCAGAGGTTTATCCCGAATGCTGAGACACATCAGTGGACACAACTGTCACCATTGAGTAATGTCTGTCTCTCGCATGTTCCCCTGGCAGCTTGCTGTCGGCTCCATCCCTTCAGCTCCCGGGCCAAATGCATCCTGTGGCCACCTCCTGGGGGATCACGTTTTGGAACCTTGGCTTTACCGTTTTGTAAGTATGAGCCTCCACTTGGGCCTCTATTTGCAAAAAGTTATTTTATGTGATATGTACTCTCAATGCATACGTTTTTCTGGAGATACTGCACCTAATGATCTACTCCTGAAGAAGCGAGCAGTGGCTTGCGAAACGTGTCGAGTTATAGATGCTAGTACAACTCTAACATTGTATACAATAACATGTGCATGTTTTATAGAAATTGGTCATCATGCTAACAGCTTGGCTTTTATGTCTATGCATTTACTTAGGTTTTAATAAACTATGTTACTATGTTTTACTCTACTTTGTTGGCCCCCATGTTTGCCTCATTCAAAGTCCCATGGACTATTTTCCTTTTGTTACATAATGTTTAGAGATGGATGTATGTCATGGGTAGTATCAGACCTGTCTCTTTTTTACTTTATACTAAAAAACAGGAAATGCATTTCGGGGTCGGAGAAAACTCCCCCTTCATCGGGTCTTCAGTTATGATCAAGATCTTAATTGCTCATGCAGATACTACTGACCAGTAACTCTCTCAATCCAGCAATTAGCTCCCCTACAAAGAATCACACAGAAAAGGTCTATTTTGAGTCTATCTAAGGTCCTTATTTTAACTGAAACTCTGATGAAGGGGGAGTTTTCTCTGACCCCCAAAACGCATTGAATTTTTTTTAACTGTTTGCCGACCGTATAACTTACATGTAATAGGTGGGCATAGGTCTGCCTATGTAAACAAGGCAGATCGCCATTCTGGCAGTACAGAAGGCATGGATCCTGTGTCTCTGTGTCTCTGCAAAGCAGGAGCACTGATCCATGCCTTTCCCTAGTACAAGCACCTCCCCCACAGTAGTAAAACACTAGCTAGGCACATAGTTAACCCTTTGATCGCCCCTGATGTTAACCCCTTCCCAGCCAGTGTCCTTAGTACAGTGAGGGTACATATATTGTAGCACTGATCACTGTATTAGTGTCACTGGTCCCCAAAAAGTGTCAAAAGAGTCAATTAGTGCCCGATTTGTCTGCCTCAATATTGCAGTCTTGCAATAAGTCGCTGATCGCCGCCATTACTAGTAAAAAAAAATTTTTTTAAATATCCCATAGTTTGTAGACGCTATAAATTGTGCTCAAACCAATCAATATTGGGATTTTTGGGATTTTTTTTTTTTCTTTACCAAAAATATGTAGCAGAATACATATTGGCCTAAATTGATGAAGAAATTAGATTTTTTCCATTTTTTTTATTGGCTATGTTTTATAGCAGAAATTAAAAAATATTGTTTTTATTTCACAATTGTCGGTCTTTTTTTTTTAAAGCGCAAAAAATAAAAACTGCAGAGTTGATCAAATACCACCAAAAGAAAGCTCTATTCGTGGGGGGAAAAAAAAAAGGACATCAATTTTATTTGGGTACAGCGTCACAGGACCGCGCAATTGTCAGAGTAACGCAGGGCCGTATCGCAAAAAAATGGCCTAGTCATGAAGGGGGGTAAATCTTCCGGAGGTCAAGTGGTTAATGTAAACCAATAAAAGAATCTGGACTCTTTTATCCTTCGCTCTGGGGCTCCTTACATTAGAATATGTTCTTTTCTGGTAACTTGCTGAGATACCCACTGGAGGGTAGCCCTGTCGGTTGTAGACATGTGCGCCGTCAATACATTTGTTTCGTTCCGTTCCGTTTCGTATTAGAATTAATTCGTATTTCCTAATTCGTGTCCAAAATTCAATTAAAATTCGTACGAAATACGAATTTTCGTTAGGTTCGTTAACTTTTCGTAACAATTACAAATGTACGTTATGATGAATTTATCATTATGAGGGGCTCCCACCATCCCTGTGCTGACTTCTTGGGTTTTTAACTTTTAGGTTTGTTAACTTTTCGTAACAATTAGGAATGTTCGTTAGGAATTTGTATCCGAAATTCGTAAATGAAATTTCGTATTTCGTACAAAATTCGTAAGCACAGCAATTCGTATTTCGGATCCTCCCGAATGTACAAATCTACGGAAATTTGTATGAATTTTCGATTCGTACGAAACTAATCGCACACGTCTAGTCTGTTGTCAGCAGCCTTGCTAGAGCCAATGCGCTCTCTGAATGTTTTTGTCCTCTCGCTACTTTCTATGATCTCAAACATGTGCCAGCGCCTCTTGGATGCTTTTTTCTTCATCTGTGCCCTCTTCTGGTTGGCATATTTTGTACTGTGACTCCAACAAAGGCTTGCTACATTTTCAGAATACTATCCAGGTGGAAGGTTTTGTTTTGTCCCAGAGTCACACTAGACCTTCATTGGCATGTATATCGATGATAGTGATGCTAGTTTTATGCCAGTAATGTGGAAAACACTTGCACCTGTTCCTTTACATCAGTTAAAGTACTGGCACCCCTGACAGTTTTGTGACCCTTTCTATACAGCAAACCACATCAAAGGAAAAGATCAAATCTCAGGTAAGCATTTCACCTAATGACTACATTTCGGGGATCTGATCAGCGTTAACGACTTTAAGAAAGGGAAAAAAAACAGGTGATGGTATTATGTTAAGTCTCATTTTGTACTATTTGACAACAATGAAATAAAGAAATCTGCTTTAATTAAAAAGAAGGTTTATTATTTTTTCTGTGAGAAGCCTTTAAAATCACTAAGTGCAGCTAGCGAACACTCTGTACCTATTTTCCTTACAAAGCAACAACGGCTAATGAGTAGCCCACTCTGGAACCATCACCCTTGGAATTATTAGCACAGTTGACACAAAGCCAAAGGCTAAAATCTTGCATTTCATCATGCACATTAAAACCCCAGTTTAAGAAATAAACAAATTCTATTCAAGAATGTATGCTTGACTCAAAAAAAGTCCCTTCTATTGCTCCCAGCCCTCTCCAAATCTCCAAATTCCTTTATTTTTGCTGCTGTAATCCAACATCCTGTTAGAGAACAGCTAATTAAAAAATGAAGTAAAATTCAGATTTACAACCCTGCAAATACAGTAAAACCTTGGATTGCAAGCATAATTCGTTCTCGAAACATGCGTGTAATCCAAAGCACTCGTAAATCAAAGCGAATTTCCTCATAAGAAATAATGGAACCTCAGATGACTCGTTCCACAACCATTTATTCATAAGTCCTTCAGTTTATAGTCCATATAAAAAGATTATAGCAACGTGACCAGGTTGTGTAACCATATAATGTCCATCCACAAATGGAAGCCTCCACAAGGGGATTAGAAGCAAAATCCAGCAGGAGCTCCAGAGTATAAAAGAGAAGAGGGGCGCTTTTAAAGAGGAAGTAAACCCCTGATGGGTTTACTTCTTCTTTGTTTCCCTGCAAAGGTAAAGCATAATGGGCTACTATGCATCGCATCATCACCGCTGTCCCCTCTTCCATGAAGCGTCCATCTTCCTTCCGGGTATGACGTCACTCCGGCGCATGCGCACAGGATCCGTCAGTGACGGCATGTTAGCCTTCACTAACGGCACGCTCAGAGTGCTAGCGCCGTTGTCTATGGCGCGCATGCACCGTAGACATCGGTGCCCCTTTTTAGGAAAAAACTCCTTAACCGTGTAGGTTAAGGAGATATTCCTTGCACCTACAGTTAAGCCTTAATCTAGGCTTACCTGTAGGTAAAAGTGGTCTGCAAGGGTTTACAACCACTTTAAGTGTAGCAATATTGTTACATTTAACCATGGCACGGCTGGGCGAAACAACGTTATGTAACGTCGCTTCGCCCTGTGGCCAATAGGGGATGCATGCGCGCCGCCGGAGGCACGAGCGCCCCCTGCTTGCCCACGGAGCTGATGCAAGTGCCCGGCGGTCGCGATCACCGCCAGGCTCCCACGATCGCTCGGGGCACATGGAGCACCAGGATCTGTGTGTGTAAACAGACAGCTTCCGGTTCTCTGAGGGGAGAACAGACAGATCGTCTGTTCATACAGAGTATGAACAGCGATCTGTCATCTCCCCTGCATAGTCCCCTCCCCCCTTCAGTTAGAACACACTGTAGGACACACTTCACCCCTTCACTGCCAGTGACATTTTTACAGTAATCAATGCAATTTTATAGCACTGATCGCTGTAAAAATGCCAATGGTCCAAAAAATGTGTCAAAATTGTCCGACATGTCCGCCATAATGTCGCAGTCCCGATAAAAATCGCAGATCGCCACCATTACTAGTAAAAAAAAAAAAAATAATAATAAAAATGCCATAAAACTATGCCCTATTTTGTAGACGCTATAACTTTTGCGCAAACCAATCAATATACGCTTATTGCAAATTTTTTTTACCAACAATATGTAGAAGAATACATATCGGCCTAAACTGAGGAAAAAAAATGTTTTTTTATATATTTTTGGGGGATATTTATTATAGCAAAAATTAAAAAAGAATGCATTTTTTTCAAAATTGTCGCTTTTTTTATTTATAGCGCAAAAAAAAAAAAAAAAAAACGCAGAGGTAATCAAATACCACCAAAAGAAAGCTCTATTTGTGGGGAAAAAAGGATGTCAATTTTGTTTGGGTGCAACGTCGCACGACCCCGCAATTGTCAAAACATAAGGAAACGTGCATGTATTGCAGAAATGTACTAAATGATTTTGCTCAAATATATACTTTAAAGTATGTCTGAACATGAGAATTAAAGTTTAATATATTAAAAATGACCAGTCCTTCTGGTTCCTGGATTAGGTATCTTTTGTCAGCAAGTACAGTAAAATAGCTATTGATTTTGTCAGAAATCTGTGCACAAAACTGAAATCTCAGTCTTCTCAGCCTTCCAAACTATCTTCTGTGCACTACAAGACACATCCTTCCTATGTAATGGAGATGAGGAGAGAGGACAAGATTATTGTCCAAAACAGGGGAGCAACCTAGCATGGCAAGATTGCTTGTGCATTAAGTGAGTGTTGTTACCATAGGAGAAAAAGTGTGTCACCATCAGGATCACCCAGTGAAAATGAAAGATAAAAACCTGAAAAAATAAAACTTCCCTTTAAAAACAAGAGGTCTTTTGGCAAGGAGGTTAGGCAGGGCAGGGAGAAGGGGTAGGCAGGAGGGGCGGCTGCCCTGGGCTGAGGGTTGTGCTAGAAGGGGTGATTTGGAGGGGGCTTTGTACTAGAAGTGTGGATTTGTGTTAGCAAAAAAAATATGGTGGGGGGGGGGATTTGTGCTAGTAGGAATGATTAGGGTGATTTGTGCTAGGAGGGGAAATTGGGGGGAGAATTAGTGCTAGGAGAGGGTATATGGGGGGATTTGTGCTGGGAGGGGGGATTTGGAGGGGGGAGAAGATTTATGCTCAGAGGGGAAATTCGAGGATTAGAGGATTTGTGCTAGGAGGGGAGATTTGGGGAGGGAGCGGATTTGAGCTGGGATGGGTGATTTGCACTGGAAGAGGGTACATTATTTGTTTAGGGAGAACTTTGACTTGTAGAGGGAATTTTGCTTAGGGGGGTAAGTGTGAAGATTGTGTGCCGTTTTGCATCTTCGCCCTGGATTCTAGATGACTTTGACCCGGCACTGGGGTTAGGATAAGAACTGTTCTATATGTATTTCATTTTTTTTAAGTGTGTGGACCTCCTTTACTGAAATGTGAAAGCTGAACTCTGGGGGAAGTTAAAAAAAACACCCTTGCATTGTGGCTCCCCCTGCACTCCATGGTCAAATGCTTGTTTTTGCCTAGGGTACCATTGAAGAGCCTTTTTTGTTACTTTATCACTTGCTCCTGCAGGTACTTCCTCTCCCTGCAACCGGTCCCCCAAACTTGTTTCTTTTCGGCACTCCATCCAGCAGTTGCATTCTGACATCAACACATACCTCTTGCATTGGGGTTCCCTCCGGACTGCAAGGATCAAATGCTCGTTTTTGTCCAAGGTACCATTAAAAAGTATTTTTACTTACTTTATCTCTTGCCTCTGTAGTCTCTTGGCCTCCATGCAACCAGTCCCCCAAAGTCACTCCTCTTTGGAGCTCCGTTCGGCAGTCACACTCTGACACCATCGTGTTCAATGCAGGACTAGCAGTTCTGCATGGTAAGTAAGGATGCTGAAAGCCTACCGAAGACCCCGAGTGTCAAAGGGAAGCACTGGTTTCCAAGGGAGTGAGGGCTAAGGTAAGTAACACTAGTTTTTAATGGTACCCTAGGCAAAAATTAGTATTAATCATGAGCCATGATTAAGGCCTGAATTGACGAAACATGTAGGCTCCTTATTTGGTTGTTTTATACTGTTCTTTGTTATTAAATTGATGCTGTTTAGTTAGTCTTCACTGATGTGCCAGCCTTTTCCTTGGAATAAAAATGAGTATTTAACCCTTGCAGGGAGAGCCCCATTGTAAGGAGAGTTTAGCATGAAATACTGACAATTCTAGTCAGAGGTTTTGGCTTCATACTGTAGGGCAACCTTTCAAAGAAGCAAACTTGAGATTCTATACTCCAACAAACATTCTGATATAGAGTGCCATTGTGGTGTTTGCCCTGATTTTCATGCTAATAATTGCAAAAAAATAGAGTGGAGCCTTTGTGAAAGGGACATCATTTTAATGTAACTGGGGCAAGACAATCTGGTTAGAATGGCTGAATATGGCCTATCAAGTCTCGAAGAAACAGATGCTTGTTCAAAAGGGCTTAAATAGCCTTGCAACACTGGATACTGCTCCTACCACTTCTTGCAGACACTGCTTTGTAGTTTTTACCTATAATTTTACAAAACAAAAATGACATAAAAGGCTGTCAACTCTAAGGATTCTAAACTGCAATTTAATATTCCCTGGCAATTCTCTGCCTGACCTTGAGGAGCTCAGCTGATATGTGATATTTGCTTTTCAGACCATCTGTGGGAGCGGTTAAAGCTACAGCCACTGAAAACAGATAACATTTGATGCAATCTGCTGTCAATGATAAAAATGCTAAACATTACTATATATGAAAATTTGGAGCAATTACCCATAACAACTGTTCAGTTTTGACTGTACTGCTATTGAGGGACTCACCATAGTGGTCAACTACCTTTTCAGCGCTAGGGTCCTCAGTTTGAATCCCAACCAGGACACTACCTGCATGGAGTTTACATGTCCTCCCTGTGCTTGTGAGGGTTTCCTCCGGGTACTCCGATTTCCTCCCAAACTACATAGGCATGGGGATCGCACATCATTGTGTATTCTTTGCAAAGTGAAACTTCACCTCATCCACTAAGCCCTGGGGTGAATTCCCTTACAAAGTGCAACTTCCCTTGCAAATGGAACAGCCTATTTGCCTTGTGTGAATTAACCCCTGTGTCTCAAGTAATAACGCCAGTGGATGAGGGTGATAGACAGGTAACTGCCTAAATGTAAAATACACCAACAATGGCAATGCCCATATTTCTGACAGGTTCTCTTTATCTTTAAGATATATATAGAGTACACCCCTCACATTTTTGTAAATATTTTATTCTATCTTTTCATGTGACAACACTGAAGAAATTACACTTTGCTACAATGTAAAGTAGTGAGTGTACAGCTTTTATAACTGTAAATTTGCTGTCCCCTCAAAATAACTCAACATACAGCCATTAATGTCTAAACTGCTGGCAACAAAAGTGAGTACACCCCTAAGTGTAAATGTCCAAATTGGGCCCAATTAGACATTTTTCCTCCCCGGTGTCATGTGACTTGTAATGCCGCGTACACACGAGTGGACTTTACGGCATACTTTGTCCTGCGGACTTTTCGACGGATTTTATGACGGACTTTACGAATGAACGGACTTGCCTACATGCGATCAACCAAAGTCTGACGGATTCGTACGTGATGGCGTACGACCGGACTAAAACAAGGAAGTTTATAGCCAGTAGCCAATAGCTGCCCTAGCGTCGGTTTTTGTCCATCGGACTAGCATACAGACGAGCGGACTTTTTGACCGGACTCGAGTCCATCAAAAAGATTTGAATTGTCCAACGGACTCCGGTTCGCCGGACCAAGTATGCCGTAAAGTCCGGTCGTGTGTACGCAGCATTAGCGTTACAAGGTCTCAGGTGTGAATGGGGAGCAGGTATGTTAAATTTGGTGTTATCGCTCTCACTCTCTCATACTGGTCACTGGAAGTTCAACATGGCACCTCATGGCAAAGAACTCTCTGAGGATCTGGAAAATGGAATTGTTGCTCTACATAAAGATGGCCTAGGCTATAAAAAGATTGCCAAGACCCTGAGACTGAGCTGCAGCACGGAGGCCAAGACCATACAGCGGTTTAACAGGACAGGTTCCACTCAGAACAGGCCTCGCCATGGTCGACCAAAAATGTTGAATGCACGTGCTCAGTGTCATATCCAGAGGTTGTCTTTGGGAAATTGACGTATGAGTGCTGCCAATATTGCTGCAGGGGTTTAAGGGGTGGGGGGTCAGCCCGTCAGTCCTCAGACCATACACTGCACACTGCATCAAATTGGTCTGAATGGCTGTCGTCTTCTAAAGATGATGCACAAGAAAGCCCGCAAACAGCTTGCTGAAGACAACCAGACGAAAGACATGGATTACTGCAACCATGTCCTGTGGTTTTATGAGACCAAGATAAACTTATTTGGTTCAGATGGTGTCAAGCGTGTGTGGCGGCAACCAGGTGAAGGGTACAAAGCCAAATGTGTCTTGCCTACAGTCAAACATGGAGGTGGGAGTGTCATGGTCTGGGGCTGCATGAGTGCTGCCGGCACTGGGGAGCTACAGTTCATTGAGGGAACCATGAATGCCAACATGTACTGTGATATACTGAAGCAGAGCATGATCCCCTCCCTTCAGAGACTGGACCGCAGGGCAGTATTCCAACATGACAACGACCCCAAACACACTTCCAAGATGACCAATGCCTTGCTAAAGAAGCTGAGGGTAAAGGTGATGAACTGGCCAAGCATGTCTCCAGACCTAAACCTTATTGAGCGTCTGTGGGGCATCCTTAAATGGAAGATGGAGAAGCACAAGGTCTCTAACATCCACCAGCTCTGTGATGTCGTCATGGAGGAGTGGAAGAGGACTCCAGTGGCAACCTGTGAAGCTCTGGTGAACTCCATGCCCAAGAGGGTTAAGGCAGTGCTGGAAAATAATGGTGGCCACACAAAATATTGACGCTTTGGGCCCAATTTGGGCATTTTCACTTAGGGGTGTACTCACTTTTGTTGCCAGCGGTTTAGACATTAATGGCTGTGTGTTGAGTTATTTTGAGGGGACAGCAAATTTACACTGTTATACAAGCTGTACACTCACTACTTTACATTGTAGCAAAGTGTCATTTCTTCTGTGTTGTCACATGAAAAGATAGAATAATATATTTACAAAAATGTGAGAGGGTTTACTAACTTTTGTAAGATACTGTATATACAGTGCCTTGAAAAAGTATTCATACCCCTTGACATTTTCCACATTTTGTCATGTTACAGCCAAAAGCGTAAATTTATTTTATTGGGATTTTATGTGATAGACTAACACAAAGTGGCATATAATTGTGAAGTGGAAGGAAAATGATAAATGGTTTTCATTTTTTTTTTACAAATAAATATCTGAAAAGTGTGACGTGCATTTGAGCCCCCTTTACTCTGATACCCTTAACTAAAATCTAGTGGAGCAAATTGCCTTCAGAAGTCACCTACTTAGTAAATAGAGTCCACCTGTGTGTAATTTAATCTCAGTATAAATACAGCTGTTCTGTGAAGCCCTCAGAGGTTAGAGAACCTTAGTGAACAAACAGCATCATGAAGGCCAAGGAACACACCAGACAGGTCAGGGATAAAGTTGTGGAGAAGTTTAAAGCAGGGTTAGGCTATAAAAAAATATCTCAAGCTTTAAACATCTCACAGAGCTCTGTTCAATCCATCATCTGAAAATGAAAAGCGTATGGCACAACTGCAAGCCTACCAAGACATGGCCGTCCACATAAACTGACAAGCCGGGCAAGGAGAGCATTAATCAGAGAAGCAGCCAAGAGGCCCATGGTAACTCTGTGCAGTCCACAAATCTGGCATTTATGGAAGAGTGGCAAGAAGAAAGCCATTGTTGAAAGAAAGCCATAAGAAGTCCCATTTGCATTTTGCGAGAGGCCATGTGGAGGACACAGAAAACATGTGGATCTCTGGTCAGATGAGACCAAAATTGAACTTATTGACCTGAAAGCAAAACACTATGTGTGGAGGAAAACTTACACTGCACATCACCCTGAACACACCATCCCCACCGTGAAACATGATGGTGGCAGCATCATATCATGGGGATGCTTTTCTTCAGCAGGGACAGGGAAGCTGGTCAGAGTTGATGGGAAGATGGATGGAGCCAAATACAGGGCAATCTTAGAAGAAAACCTGTTGGAGTCTGCAAAAGACTTGAGACTGGGGCTGAGGTTCACCTTCCAGCAGGACAACGACCCTAAAAATACAGCCAGAGCTACAATGAAATGTTTTAGATCAAAGCACATTCATGTGTTAGAATGGCCCAGGCAAAGTCCAGACCTAAATCCAATTGGGAATTTGTGGCAAGACTTGAAAATTGCTGTTCACAGACGCTCTCCATCCAATCTGACAGAGCTTGAGCTATTTTGCAAAGAAGAATGGGCAAAAATGTCACTCTCTAGATGTGCAAAGCTGGTAGAGACATCCCCAAAAAGACTTGCAGCTGTAATTGCAGAGAAAGGTGGTTCTACAAAGTATTGACTCAGGGGGGCTGAATACAAATGCATGTCACACTTTTCACATATTTATTTGTAAAACAATTTTTAAAAACATTTCCTTCCACTTCACATTTACTTTGTGTCAGTCTATCACAAAAAAAACCAATAAAATACAAGAGGGAAGGCCTAGCTCGCAGTCTCTGCTCTAAATAATAAAATGTTCTGTCAAGTTGAGATCAGGACTCTATGCAGGCCAGTCAAGTTCCTCCACCCCAAACTCGCTCATCCATGTCTTTATGGACCTTGCTTTGTTCACTGGTCCAAATCATTTGGTGGAGGGGGGATTATGGTGTGGGGTTGTTTTTCAGGGGTTGGGCTTGGCCCCTTAGTTTCAGTGAAGGGAAATCTTAAGGCATATCAAGACATTTTGGACAATTTCATGCTCCCAACTTTGTAGGAACAGTTTGGGGATGGCCCCTTCCTGTTCCAACATGACTGAGCACCAGTGCACAATGCAAGGTACATAAAGACATGGATGAGTGAGTTTGGGGTGGAGGAACTTGACTGGCCTGCACAGAGTCCTGACCTCAACCCGATAGAACATCTTTGGGATGAATTCGAGCAGAGACTACAAGCCAGGCCTTCTTATCCACATCAGTCCCTGATCTCACAAATGCCCTTCTGGATGAATGGTCAAACATTCCCATAGGCACACTCCTAAACCTTGTGGACAGCCTTCCCAGAAGAGTTGAAGTTATTAGGCTGCTTTCACACTGGGGTTGGGGGGCGTTAGCGGTAAAGCACTGCTAATTTGAGTGGCGCTTTGCTGCTGTAATATCGGCGCTTTTCGGCCGATAGCAGGGTGCTTTTAACCCCCCACTTGCGGCCAAGGAAACGGTTAAAAGTGCCCGAAAAGCACCGCTGTCCGTTGATTTCAATGGGCAGGGGCAGTGGAGGAGCGGTGTATACACCTCTCCCCCAGCGCCCGAAAGATACTCACCGCCCCAGTGTGAAAGCACTTGGGCTTTCACACTGTGGCTGCAGAAGAGGCAGTTTACAGGCGTTTTTCAGGCTAAGGCTGGCCATACACTATACAATTTTCTTGTTCAGCTTTTCTTTAGATTTACCAAAACCATATAATATGAGGTCACACCTAAGCCTTTTCAGTTTATATGCAATCAAGTAGGCCCTTGTACTACATAGTTGAAGATAAAACTAAAGGAAATTGAATAAGAAAATTGTATAGTGTATGGCCAGCCTAAGACTAGGATGTCATTAAAGTTTTATATATATATATATATATATATATATATATATATTTTTTTTTTTTTTTTTTACTGGGTATAATTAGGCACATCTTTAGCATAAAAGATGCTAAAGACTTTATCTATATAATTAGTTGCAAACATAATCTCTTATATGGGGTGCGGTCTATGATTTTTCACATTTAGTTGGACAAAACTGCTAATTTAAGCAAATTTGTGAGCATTAAGTGAGAGAGATTTTCTTCCTTTATCACAGTCTAGTTTATAGTCTGGGTCACATCCTAACAATAGACAGGGAACATTCTGGCAGGACTCTATACATGGAGAGCGGTAAATAATAGAATTATGAAGCTTGTATCCTGCACACCTGCAACAATTCAATGAAAACATGACAATTCTGGAACCACACTGACGAGGATGTCAGTAACTCCTGATAACCTTTATTGTGATGAGAAAAAAATAACATTTCGCTCAGTTTTGTTTCGATCCAGTTCTTTCCCATGATACTCCAACGCACTTATATTTTGTATGTCTTTAATTACTTTTGTTCTGTTCATAAAATTGCTGTATTTACTAAGGATGTTCATTGTCTTGAAATTTGAGCTTACAAATTTCCGATTTATGATCCAGATGCTAGAAAAGCTTCCAAACAAAACATGATCTGTATCCAAAATATGGACTCTTTGACTCACAAAAGTGATACATCCAATCTGCAATAAAGCTGAACTCCAGGCACGTAATCAAGCCAATCTCCAGGCAAAATTGGCCACCATTTTCCCCTTATAATGCATCCAATAGCCCCCTCCCGCCCATTCACATTTTATAAAAGGAAAAAAAACTTTCATAAACTCTTTTTTAATTACATGGACCTGCCATCAGGTGACCCACAGTGGTTCCTCTACCAGGAGTGAATATAGGTGATCCACTGCTGCAGTCTTGGCCTGCCACCGACCGGTGACCATTCTTGTTACCACCCTCTTTGAGACATTATCACAACGCTGCTTAAGGACCCTGTGAAAATCCTGCAGATGGACCCCATATCTCTGCATGTAGGCACCCTCCCACCTTCGCAGTGAAGAAGCAAGAAGACTCGAGAGCCATGTGGATTTAGGTGGGTATTTAAGGCATTTGAAAATCAGTGCACTAGCACACCATCAATGCATTACATTTTTGTAGTGCTAATGTATTTGTAGTACCTTGGAGTTTAGGCAGGGTTGCTCCTCGCAAATTTAGTGCCAGGAAATGTTTCTGGTTTATTGTTAGAGACCTATTGATTTCTCCCTAAGTTTGGCCTTGTTGCACTTTTCTCTTCTACCACTAGGTGGCCGGGTACTTGGTGGTACTAGATACAATAAGGGCAACGCAAGGTCAGGTTATGGGTATATGGGATATCTCAGCCAATGGTCAGGGGTTTTCTTGAATCCCTTGGCCTGCTATATTCAGGTGGAGTCAGGTGATCTGTGTTCTGTGCCACCTGGACGGCTGTCTGGGTGGACATGTGTTGTATTGCCCGGACTGCTAGGCAGGAGATTGGGCCTATCCCAGGCATATCTGGCTGCTAGGCTGTCTGAGGGCCTATCCAGAAGCAAGAGAGCAGCACAGGGTTGGGATTGCAGCTTGCAGTCCAACCAAAGTGACGGTTCAGAGGTAGAGGGGAAGCTGTCACCAGTAAGGGACTATCCGCCTAAATACCAAGGACCACAGTGAGTAACTGAAGCAAGTATCGGAGCAGCATTCTCACCAACTGGGGACGGTGACGAATTAGGAAACTTCAGTGGGTATCAAGCCAGGGACCCAGCCAGCGGAGGTGACGTTTGCAGAGCAGCCTTGTGTGTCAAGCCAGGGACCGAGAGGGCCAGCGGGGGTGAAGCTTGAGAGGTATCTAGAGTGCCAAGCTACGAACCCAGCAGAGAAGCAGGGGTGATGTTTGAGGAAAATTCCACTGTGAAGATTGGAGGAGCTCAAGGGATTCAGTGGATCTAGTGAGAGACCGGAAGCTCAGTGGGCTGAAGAACTACAAGGAGTGATTGTAGTGGAATAGAAAGGAACTGTTCAGCTTTGTGTTAGGAACTGTTAAAGACTGTTGCCATAGGAGACACCATTCCTGCAAATGCAGATGTGGCATCTTGCTGGATGCTTTTCCCTGCATGGTTGTCCTCCTATTGAAGTCTTGGAGTCTGCCAATTAATCTTGCAACTACCCAAGGGTGTCCTGGCCCTAACTCTCTCTCCCCCAAACAAGTTTGTTAAGAGAAATAAACTTTCTTTTGCATTTAGGAAGTGTCTGGCGCCGAATAACTTTAACTACACTGCACCCACCATGCCTCACAACCCACTACATACAGAAGGATGTCAACTATCCCTGGCCCTGGAGGTTCTCATCAAATCAAAGGGGGCCTGGGACCATGCTACTTATTCAAAGGACTAAACATTTTTGTATAAATAGTAAAATGGCCACATCATACATTAAACATGCTGTACATACCGTATATCAAATAAGTATACGCATTGGATGCAGCATAAAGCAAAGTGTCATAAATGAATACAAAGTATTAGGCATGTAAGGGGCCTGGATTGCACCAAAAACACACCAGTAGTAAGATTGCGCTCGCTCTAAATAGTGAGCCGCTAACACCGCAAAAAGAATAATTGCCAAATAAATCAATAGAAACCAAAATGTGTAGCGCTAAATAAATAATGCACCTTCAAACTAATGAGGTGAATATCCAGTGCTCTAAGTACAAAAATAAAACAAATAAATGTCCATCACTGAAAAAAATTAAATATAAATAACGGATAAAGTCCGTACATATAGGGACTCTAATAATCACCACCTGTGAGTAATGTGTAAAATACCATCACCAGCATGTAGCTATGAAAAAGTCTTTTAGAAGATAATACACAGCTGGTTTCTTAGTAGTCCCACATATATATGTGTTGAATAGTATGTAGATGGACCAACTCTTATGCATCACACCACAGTGTCTTCAAGAAAATGTGCAATTCCCGCAGCCAGTGAAGGTGGAGGCTTACCGGAGGGTTTGAACCCAAGACAGTATATACTGTAAGGGTCAAACCGGCTTGTATTGCTCACTGGCAATAGGGGGAAAACCTTGATAGCCTGGAGATGAAGGGATCCCAGGGGGCTTCAAAAACGTGTCTTCTCCAAATATAACGATGGATCTCCCCACATATGGCTCATACAGGATAGAAAAAGGGCCACATAGTGTGATACCGTAAACAACGTATTTTATTGTAAAAAGAAATACACTTACATTTTAAGATGATAAAAAGCGCTTGTACATAAAAAGAAGGCGGCAGTGGAGTCCTCCCGATGCGTTTCGTCTAACAAGACTTCGTCTAGGGGTATCCATCCACTGCAGCCTGACTCCCTAATATAGGTACTGTAATCCTCATGATGTGACTCCAGCCCATTCAATTGGGTGCATATTTGGGTTAATTTTCTTTGTTTCCCATAGTTATCAAAATCAAGCCCCATTATGTATTTTCATCATTTAAACCGAATAACAAAAGCTCCTCTCATGAGTAATCAATCATATATAAAAATATATGTTCCTCTCATGAGTAATCAGGTTGATACATTTGCCGCCTTCTTTTTATGTACAAGCGCTTTTTATCATCTTAAAATGTAAGTGTATTTCTTTTTACAATAAAATACGTTGTTTACGGTATCACACTATGTGGCCCTTTTTCTATCCTGTATGAGCCATATGTGGGGAGATCCATCGTTATATTTGGAGAAGACACGTTTTTGAAGCCCCCTGGGATCCCTTCATCTCCAGGCTATCAAGGTTTTCCCCCTATTGCCAGTGAGCAATACAAGCCGGTTTGACCCTTACAGTATATACTGTCTTGGGTTCAAACCCTCCGGTAAGCCTCCACCTTCACTGGCTGCGGGAATTGCACATTTTCTTGAAGACACTGTGGTGTGATGCATAAGAGTTGGTCCATCTACATACTATTCAACACATATATATGTGGGACTACTAAGAAACCAGCTGTGTATTATCTTCTAAAAGACTTTTTCATAGCCTCATGCTGGTGATGGTATTTTACACATTACTCACAGGTGGTGATTATTAGAGTCCCTATATGTACGGACTTTATCCTTTATTTATATTTAATTTTTTTCAGTGATGGACATTTATTTGTTTTATTTTTGTACTTAGAGCACTGGATATTCACCTCATTAGTTTGAAGGTGCATTATTTATTTAGCGCTACACATTTTGGTTTCTAAGGGGCCTGGATTGAACAGAGGTTCATCATGCCAAGCTGGCCCAGGTCTGCTTCTTCTCTAAATAGGGCACAGAGGTACCTGCTTTCAGGAGTGATCCTGCCATATTCTGTCACAGATGCTACAGGCTGGAGGCCCATCTTTTAACAGTACTAACATTTCCTGGCCCCAGACCCCCTTTATGGAATAAAGAATGTCCACACAGAGTGCTTTTCAATGCTTTATTAAAGAACAATTAGGCAGATCTTAACTTTTTTACACAATCACAGTGCCATAGCATGAACAATTATAAGTCCAGCTATCTTTCCACATGCACTCACATGAGTCCCCAAGCAGTGAGTCCTCACATGGAATCACTCCCAGGCTCAAGTCCAAAAGGTCTGCTACTTCTTCAGATTACAGACCTACATTACGTATGCTCCCCTTGCTTAGCCAGTTCTTATCCACCTTCTTCTCAAAGCCTCACCAGAGCACCCCCACCAGCTTCACCAGGGGAGTGGTATCTTCAAAAGTGCACTACCAGCTAACAGCATAGGAGGAGGGAGAAGGTGAGGTCTCAAAAGATAAAGACATTTCATGGTGTAATACCTCTTCTACAGCAGAGACCTCATTTTTTTTCTTTAGTCAAATAGCCAGAGGGGGTATTGTTTGGGGACTTACCTGATAGGGCTCAAGCTTTAAAAAAAAATGAAATTATGCATTAATTACAAATTCTTGACATGCATGTTGGCAGGAGCCGACTCATCCATCATGTGGGGGTAATTCTCTCATTGTACGTGCTCACTAATGCCCAAGACCAGGAGGGGCCTCGGTCATGTGGATTCAACAATAAGGTGGAACCCCAGCTTAGAAGTGAGGACCTTCTGCAGCTGTGTAACACATGCAGCTTCCTCTTGTGAACCACTCCATCTCATATCACTGCACACCTTGTCTTCAGAATGTAGCATTTAGAGGGGGTCACCACTGAGCCTGTGGCCTGCATCACCAGTCCACCATTTTTCTGCCACCTCACTCACAGTAACAGAATGGGGTCCTGCCATGCACTAAGCACAGACCTTATACGTATACTTATTTAACTCTTTCCCCTTCCATACCTGCGGCTACCATTACATTCCCACTAGTTCATGGTTACCCATGGTAATTACACACTTCCTGCCAACTCCTCTGCTGAGTTAACCCTTCATGATGGCCTTCCATTACTTCCTCTTCACCCCCATATGTGCTTACCAGCCCTGTTCTTCTAGATACGCCATGTACCACCATGCACAGTAACTTCACACTAAGTTTTTAATGGTGAACAAAACTTTACTGGACACACTCTATATCACAGTCCAACAGTTCATTAACAGTGCTTTCCCAACTAACTAGATCCAGGCTGTCCGGAGCATACCTTTCCCCAAGTGAGAGTCTATAATGTGAGCCCTGGCCCAGGGAACCTTCCCTAGAGGGTACTACACACATTGCTACTGGTTACATCTTCCAGCTTTGCTTGTTGACTACTTCCCATGCAGACCACAGTGCCCAGACACCGGAGCAGAGCCTTCCCCTTTTTATATCAAACACAAGGTGAAGGGCAGAACCCAGAAATGCCCAGGAAACTGTGTGACCGAGGAAACCCATTCCCCCCCTGGAAAGTCTGGAGAACATACTTACTCAACCCCAACATTTGTGAGCAACTGCTTATATGCACACTATTTTCAAATGCAACTTTTGTAAGTTCTTGAATCTGTCTTTAAACTGAAAACAATCAAATGTTCTGTATTAAAGAGGTAGTAATAAACATGGGGGGGTTCTTTGGGTTTCTATACATTGTCTTTGGAAGAGGGTCGAGTGCCAGTGGGCCTAACTCTATACCAGTGATGTAGATGGTGGCAGTAAACTCTGGAATGCAGGATATAAGCAGAAAAGAGGTGAGGGACCAAAGGAGGAGGTGACAATCTCTTAAGTTACTGCAAACTCCTTTTATTCATTATTCAAATGATCATTGTTTCCAAGAGGCGTAATGTTCTTATGGGAACACAGCTGCTGCGATACTTTACTTTCAAGAATTGTTCTTTCTGCCGCCATCTATAAGCCTTTCTCTTACAGTATAGTCAAGAATGAAACATGGTAACCCCTTAAAATTAGCCAAGGTGAAGGGTGAAGATTGAATCTCCTTTAGATTTTTTCTGTAATGCAGCTGCAATGAACATAGGCTTTAATTGATAGAATTCAGCTTTGTAACCCAAGACGGCAGCAAGAACATGTAATTCTGGGCTCAGTTTCAGTTGATAGCTGTTCATGCTCAGCTGATGGTCTGAACAGGAGAATGAGGTCTTTGTGATTATCGAGTTTCCATCACAACAGTTTTCTTCTTTTCTTGCAGGAGAATCTGTAACCATGACCTCTTAGGGGAAATTTGATAAAAGGAGAAAAAAAAAGACAAAACATTTTCATGTACATGCAGATAAAAATTTGTTTATATACAAGGAATGTGCAAAGACCATTGGCTGGCCTGAGCCATTGAGCCAACGGAAAAAGATCAGTGGTTAAACTAAACATAAAGCCAAAATGTTTGAATATTTTGATATTCTTCCTGTTCCAGAGACACCACAAGAAGTGGGAGAAAATCCATTTACACTAGTGTTCCCCTCTGAAGATCATTTTTTAGAGGGCATTTGACAGGCAGTGAGGAGGCAATATATGACCTCTTCATCACCTGTTTTAACCCCGAAAAAACCTGCACCATTCCACTGCAACTGCATGTGTAATCAGGTGCTTGGCTAGAGATGGCTAGAGACAGAGAGCAATTTAGGACACTGTGTGGCAGTGCTCTCTGTGCTCCCAATAGACTTCAGCTGAATGGGTTAACGCTACCTCGCCACTATCCACCAGGGGGAGCTGACAAGTAGAAGGAGCTCAAGAGACTTGATGGTTGGCAGCAATGAATCATGGAAGAAGAAGTTCAGGAAAGAAATGTTACTATGGCAGTCTTTGGAGCACTGGACTACAATTCCCAATGGGAGCTTGATATAAGGGGAGAGAGTGTTGTATTTTCTCAGGCTGCATACTAAGGAACTTTCTCTTTGCTGCGGGGAGAACGAGGTGTGCACATCACTGCTCCTGTGTGCACATCCACATGCTACAAGACTGTGGCCATGAGCCGAGGACCCAAGTTGCTCCAAGCAGATCCATCTGAACAGTGGGACCCCTGTTGCTGTATTGCTAGGACTGGTGAGAGCACAATGCTGCCATTAACTTAAGCTGTTGCTGCTAGCAGAAACTGAGAATATAGGGACTAGACATCTAACTGGCAGCATTATTTATTGCATGCAGACTTTACTGGGACTGTACTCATGTTCGCCACTGTGAAGACTGGGCCTCAACGCTAGCCGTCTGAAGAACTAGGGCTAAGGACTTCTCACTCAGATAGCTGCTTCACAAGAACTTTGCCCATTGTCCACATGCAAAGCATCTGTCATGGTTATGCAATAGAGTTTGTCTGTCAGCTTACTTATCACCATGTGTTCATCTCTAGAGACCAGCCGATTCTCACCTGACTGCTTTTATAATCTCTCCTCTAGCATGGCTCCACCCCAGCTCCTATAAGAGAACTCTATATTAACCTGTGCACTGCAGGCCATCCCTGCTGATCAACCTTTGTGTGCTTGGCTTCCTGTTTCCTGCTGCCGTGTGCTCTACATTTGTTTTCTGTTACCAACCTTGGTGTGTTCTCAACTATTCCTGTCTGCTCGTGACCCTGACCTTTTGGCGTGTCCCCGACTTTTCCTGTTTGCCTGTGACCCTGAACCTTTGGCGTGTCTCTGTTGTCCTTGTCTGCTTGTGGCCCCGACCTTGGCTTATTCCCTTACTATCCCTATCCTCCTGTTGCCTACTGTGGGCATGAGCTAGGGGACCCTGGGGGTCGCGACCTGGAGCTAGTTGCAGCCCAGTCCATCCTCACCACTAGAGGCTCTGGTGAACACCTGCTGGCTCTTAGACTCCGCGCCCTAGGGAATCTTATGCTCTAACCCCGGTGGGATCCGTGTTGGTGTTCCAGCGGCCCTGCCTTCCTTACCACCCTGACTCCCATCCGCAGCAGTTACCCATAGGGTCCACTACCTTGCGGTGCCTCGGTCATGTGGATTCAACAATAAGGTGGAACCCCAGCTTAGAAGTGAGGAGCGTACCTTCTGCAGCTGTGTAACACATGCAGCTTCCTCTTGTGAACCACTCCATCCCATATCGCTGCACACCTTGTCTTCATAATGTAGCATTTAGAGGGGGTCACCACTGAGCCTGTGGCCTGCGTCACCAGTCCACCATTTTTCTGCCACCTCACTCCCAGTAACAGAATGGGGTCCTGCCATGCACTAAGCACAGACCTTCGTATTCTATGATACGAAGTAATGACAGGATGTACCGTCTGTATCTAATACCGTTTTTTTTTTTCTTTTTGTATTTTGCTTGGGGTCCCCCTTAAGATTCATATCAGAACTGACGGGGGGAACTTCAGTCGGTTTTTCTTTTTGCATGTGGGTGTTCCCATTAACATCTATTCCAGACCCACATCTAGAATAAGTTCAGACATTTTTCCCTTGGTAAATATCAGGACACCCCCCAGGCATGTTATTTAAAGGTGTTTTTTCTTTTTCTTTAATTTGCTTCAAATGAAAAAGTGACATTTAAAAACATTTTCTTTTATTTTGGTACATGTTACCTATGGCAGTGCCCAGCCCCATGCCATTTGTTTGACAATCCCATGCCTATTAGCCAAAATGATATTAGTTAGTAACAATGAAGGTTTATTATTATTTGTATATGTGCAGGGCCATGCATTTGATTTGAAAGGATTTTAACTTATTTTGTGTGAAATAAAATGGTCTTTTTATACTTTAGGTCTGTCTTGCTATGAAAATAATTGTTATTTACAGGCTTTTTCTCATGCATGAGGTGTCTTGGTTTAGAAATCATAACTTTTTAGATTTCACAATCTCCACCAGCTGGGGCCATGTACCATCTCAACAGTACCTTGTAAGAATTTTCTAGGGCAATTACTGTATATTTTTTTGAGCTTTTAGCAACTCCAGAACATATCTCATACCAGCTCAGCTATTGTTGAGTTTCACCCAGCTCATGCTTCCACTGCCACATATAAGGGGTTTTAGAATGGATGGGTCCAGGCAAATTAAGGGCATTATATAAAGATTGGAGTCCTCCAGAAATGGCCACTCAAAGTCTGTGATTTTAATAAGGGGATAGCTGTTTACCCCCAGAAGTGGGATGTGTGAGGAAATAAGTAATTTGGAAAATTTGACTGTGTCCCAGCATTATAAGGATTAGTACAAGTTAGGATCCACTGTGGATGAAACTACAAATCTCATCATGCCTCTGCTTCTGGAATTCACATCTCTGGCTGTTGGAATCTTGATGTGTCCCATAGAACTTGTGGTTCTACAACAGCTGGAGTGCTGAGGTTGCCGACCTCTACCATACAAGGTTGTAAATGGAAATTGGTTAAAAAGGCGTGGTTAAGCCTACATGTGAATTTCAGCTGGAGCATGAAGGGAGACGAGAGGGAGACCAGAGGGGCAATTTATGATGCAATGTAATGTTGGTAGAAAATGGGCACATCCAGACCTCCAGAGAGCTTTATTCTTTAAAGATCCTATAAAGGCTATAGGCTATAGGCCAGGATTCTATTGATTTCAATAATAAATGTATCAGACAAAAACACAAAGGTGTGTAGGTGCTTGCCGCTCATTTCCTGTTCTGATGTCCCAGGCTGTGAGCTGACTTTCCTGTAGTTGCTCTCTAGAATGCATTATCTATGTCCAAAGAAAGGATAGTTGAAAGTTGTGACACAACATATTATATCAGAAAATATCCATTAACCACACCATACAGACCAGGGCCTTGAGTATAGGTGCTGTTGTAATAAATGTGTATCACCATACAACTAAGAAGCAGGACATGCTACCAGCACACATACTAGAATCACAGAAAGCAAGTGTCATTCTATCTTGAGGAAGGAGCTTTGTAAGGTTCTAAAGCATCTTAATCTACTATCTGTGACCTAATTAGTATGGAATAAATACATTTTGGAATTCTACAAGGTGTGCTAGAGGTGATTGTAGCCATATTAGTGCATTTGCAATAAAAACAATTGAGTACTGTCCGTTTTTGTTTTTGCACTAACATGCACATTTTCAGTACAGGTTTCAGGGTGTACCCCCTTCTTTAGGGTCTAAGCAGTACAAATAATAGGTGTGCTAATAACACATCCTGTTATAAGGTATGATACCCCCCCCCCCTACCATTTGTAAAAGCCAAAAACAAGGACTTTATTCTCATTTGCAATGCAGGCCGGACATACAGTAGGCTGAAACATGGGCAGAATATGGAATGTTGTTTTCAGGGTGAAGGAACCGGTGATTGGTAATGATCTGTGCAGTGTGCATGAGCTATTCATGAAACAGACACCTAGGGGTGATGTGTGTGAATGTCAGTCTATGAATTATGAGGTGTGAATTTGCTGAGCTTAGCAGTGACTGAATAGCAGATAGCTCCACATTCCTTCCCCATGGACTGGTTTCTTTGAGTGAGGAGCATAAACTGAAGGCCTCGTCATGAGAGAGTCATTACAGCCACATAGTGAGCTTGTGTTGCTGCAACACAGAGTGGTATCTAGGGATATGTGTACCTTGTATTCGATCCTCGATGATAAAGCCCTCTATGGGCTTTATAGGCCATGGCCAGCCTAAGCCAAGGTGCAGCTGTTTTATCACTCCTGATCATGTAATCTTAGGCCCACACATTAAAGCCTAAATCCAGGTTTCCTGTCAGCTTAAATAGTTTGTCTGGGCCTATTTCTGTTACTAATTTATTTGGCCGCTGTGTGCGCAGTGTCATACTGTAGTAGCATTAGTTACATACAGTATGTAGAGACAAACAGAAAAGAATGGTGCAAGAAAAATTCATAAACAGTTTGGGATCTATTAATGAAAACAGTGTACTATCGTAAGAACAAAGTCCATTAGAAAGTTCACAATGTCCTGGAAGTTAAAAATTCACAATGTCCTGGAAGTTAAAAGAAACACTCGTGGCAGCTCCCCTGTGAGTGAAGCAATTCTCTGAAAAGGAAGCAAAGGAAAAACAAGGTGGGCCAAACTAAGTGTAGAAGTTAAGCCATAGGGAGATTTAACCACTTGCCGACCGGGCCATAGCCGAAAGACGGCTACAGTGCGGTCGGCTTATTCTGGGTGGACGTTCGTGGGATGTCATTCCAGAATGTTGCTCCCGCGCGCCCCATGGGGCGTGCACCCGGGAACATCCGTGACCAGACCCGCGCATCACGGATCACGGTAAATAACCGCTGATCGCGACCGTTTACCACGTGACCATCCTGTCAAATGACAGAGCGATCACTTGTAAACAAACCGGCGTCACGTCATGACGCCAGTTCCTCCCTCCCCTCTCTATACCAATGGGTACAGTGCGAGGGGAGAGGGGGAGAGGGGGAGAGATTGCAGCAGCGCTGCGGGCTGGATGTTTAGTGCCCACAGCACTGCTCAGTGTCAGTGTCAATATTCTGCAATACTCTGCAACACTGTGCAATACTCTGCCAATACTCTGCAACACTGCAATACTCTGCCAATACTTGCCAATACTCTGCAATAAATTTTAACAGAAACAAAGAATTTTTTTTTTTTTTAATCAAATTTTCAGTTTTTTTGATTCATAGTGCAAAAAATAAAAAACCCAGCAGGGATTAAATACCACCAAAAGAAAGCTCTATTTGTGTGAAAAAAAGGACAAACATTTCATATGGGTACAGTGTTGCATAACTGAGTAATTGTCATTCAAAGTGTGAGAGCACCGAAAGCTGAAAATTGGTCTGGTTAGGAAGGGGGTTTAAGTGCCTGGTGGTCAAGTGGTTAATAGGCAAATGGCCAAATGGGTACTCACATAACATGAGAAATAAAGAGCATGATTATTAGGATCCTGGGTCACTGTGGGAGCTCCGTGGTGAGTCGCTGGATATACGACATCGGCAGGATGGATGTGACAGCTGGTCAGGTGTCTGCCTCATGGTGGATGAAACCAGTGTGGAACGCAGCATGGAACGCACTTGAAGTACTCGGAGCTGAACCAGATGTGACGTCAGGGCGTTGGGACGAATCAGGTGATGCGTTTCAAAGCCTTAGTGGCTGCAGGACGTGTCAGTCTTATGTAGACTGGCCCGAAGGCTGGCCAGAATATTAAAAATCGGCAGAAGAATGTTAAATATCATCAGAAGACACACATTTAATTTTATTTTTAATTTTATTTTATTTTAATTTTTTTTCCTTTTTTATCTTTATTTTCTTCTTTTTATTTTTCTTATTCTTTTACAAGTGCTTTCATTGCTACTATTAAATGTGTGTCTTCTGCTGATTTTTAATCAATATTTTAATTCTGGGCTGTTACTTCCCCCTGTGATGTTCTGGCCCACCTTCGGGCCAGTCTACATGAGACCTTAGTGTTATAGGAGGAGTCCTTTCAATTCTCCCATATAGAGGAGTGTATTCTCCCATGGTTCAGAGAAGCAGGATCTTCCATTCTATGGATAGCGTAGGACCCACCGATATTGGGGTACTTTGACGTACTAGTGGGCTTAGCACTATATGGCCATATGGTGTAACTAAATCCCCATATTTTCAGAATATGCTCAGGTCTTTTTAAATAGCCTTGCAGGAGTTAAATGTCATTTTTGTATGTGTGTGGTGTAATCTTTTTTTCTGTCTGTATGGTCTTATGGCTGCACCATCTTTAATGAATTTTTAGGGTGTGCCCCCAAAATCTTTGTTAGTCTACATAAGAATGACACGTCCTGCAGCCACTCTTTTAAACGCGTCACCTGATTCGTCCCTACACCCTGACGTCACATCCGGTTCAGCTCTGTGAACTCCAAGTGCGTTCCACACTGGTTCCATCCACCGCGAGGCAGATATCTGACCAGCTGTCACATCCATCCTGCTAATGCCGTATATCCAGCGACTCACCACGGAGCTCCAGCATTGACCCAGGACCCTAATAATCACGCTCTTTATTTCTCATTTTATGTAAGTCCCCATTTGGCCGTTTGCCTATTAAATCTCCCTATGGCTTAACTTGTACACTTAGTTTGGCGCATGTTGTCTTTCCTTTGCTTTACATACAGTATGTAACACTGTATACTTCCCGTCTGCTGCTGGAACAAAATCGAGTTGGGCTGAGTGCTTCTCAGCCATTCAGTGGAAGACTTGTATTTTTTTATCAATGGATACAGGGCTTCCTCTGATTGACTGAAGTGGAGAGGCGGGCAGATGATATCACTTTCTCTACCTCAGCCAGTTAGAGGAAGCTTTGTATTCATTGATACAAATACAAGGTTTCTTCTGAATGGCAAAAAATAGGGATGCACTAATACTATTTTTTTTACCGGTGAGTACGAGTACAGATATTTACGGTCAAGTACTCACCAATACCGAGTACCTATACCTTTTTTTGCAAAAGAATCGTATGCGATTTGAACAGGAATGACGTGCAATTCTTGTCCAAATCGCATATAATTTCCTGCACCGCTCCTGTGTAAACCCAGGCTGAAGTCACTATGACAAGCCTGCGTTCACACAGGTGCGGTGGGGGAAACCGCATGTGATTTGGACAGGAATCCCACCGCATTCCTGTTCATATCACATGAGATTTTTAGCAGCCCATTTTGTATGGGCTAAAATTACAGTGCAAAGTTATAGATTTCAGGTATCGGAGCAATTGCACAAGTACGAATACTCATACAAATGCTTAGTATCTGTATACAAAAGGAAAAGAAGATTGGGACTTTAAATGTTGCTGAAGACCTCCTCCTGGAAAAATTAGTCGCACATCATATAGAGTAAAACAAATATATTTTATTAATACATCATACACCACTCTAAAAACAATGTCACAGCATCATAACACTAGACCTCATGACCTCCCCCAAATCTCCAAAAGGTATAGCCCCCTCTAATAACTGATCAGATATAACAAAAGTATCAGATAATACATCAGTGGAGGGAGATTGCACCAATGAGATAGCCACAACCCAATGCGTTTCGCCTTGTTGGCGTCTTCAGGGCTTCTAGTGGAGGGTGAATGGGTAAGTAGTGATGCTGTAATAGAAATAGATACAGATAATGTAAATCCAAATAAACATGTTATACAGCTTAATGAAAATGATGTGCGTATAAACACAAAAACTTATATTTACAATATATTAGTTCTGGGAGACCCAAATGAGGACCCATACACACCTCTACCAGAGCGTTAATGTGAAAACCAGGTGATCCCTCAGCATGGTGCGGGCAGGCTAACAGCCCAGATGGAAAGGGGGCCCCACCCCGATAAGCCAAATGGAGGTCCAATGCACAAAAGTTTGAAATTCATTCAGTCGGACTCAGACAGGCAAAGTACACAGTGCTGCATACTGGATGTATCTGAAGCTACTACAATATGATACAGCGAACACAGTGGATGAATACATTATTATTGGGACTATTTAAAGTGATATAAACCTGGACTTCAACTTTAAGGCCTAACTCCATGTTCGATGTCTCATTAAGTGCGTTTGGGCCATGCTGGTCCAAACAAACAAATTACTACACTGACAGGTGGGCTTGCTGGGTGCGCTATATTAACTCTATGTAGCCTCAGCTAAATACAGCATACAGCGCTGTGTTTAAGCACTGGGAAAAGGACTTCCCGTCCCACTCCTGGAGGGACAAGTGCCCAGATCTCCTATCCAGTGCCTGGTGTTCTAGGCCTTCCATATCTCCTCCACCTAGTGCATTGGTAGTATAATAATTGGCCCAGTGCAGTTACATGATTGAGTCCCTATTCTTCACTATTGCCTTGGGCTCCTGGTGCTGAAACAAGCAATGGGTGGGAGGAGAAATGAAAAGTAAGTAAACTATATGCTGTAGGTAGCGCTTACCCCTGCAGGAGCCGCTGGATATGATGGGTTCCCTGTTCTGCCACGAAACTGCTCAGACCCCACTGACACACCTGTGTAACTTAAAGACAGTATGCTACCACTCTATAATACTGCACAGAATATAGGCCACAAGCAACTAGATCTTAAACTGAAAGAATGTTTATTATTGATGTTTATATCCAATACACTATGTGCATTACCAGCTACGCCTTGTATATTACTAGTAGTAAATTTTAAATAGTTTTTTTGCATTTGCATTTAATTATTTTGGTCTGTTTATACAGTTTATTTCCCCTTATGGGGACACCCGAATCGCCGAGACATCATTTCCGGCGTTAGGATTTTAGACACTGTTAGATCAGGGTCCGCTGTCACAGGCGGGACTTGAAGTTTCTCTTCTATATCTATAGCGAGGCCTGGCCACAAATTATCGCATTGAAAACCTATATATGATAATGAGGCTTGGCTGGGTATTTATTCCCCTTGCTACAAGCTAGGCTTGGAGCTGCCTCCGCTTCATTCACAGTGAGGCTTGGTCACCTGTTACTGAATCGGAAGGCTGTATGTGATAACGAGGCTTGGCTGGTTATGTTTTGATATTTATTGAGGAAAGTGTTCCTCATGCCTCGGAGGAAGTCAAATCGTGACGAAACTGGTCGGGCGAGGATACACAGACCAGTTACCACAACTTTTTTATTGTTACCTATTGCTGCAGCTTTTTATTCTCATGCACTGTTTGTGATTATTTGTCTAAGTGCATTTTTTCAATAAATACCTTAAGAAGGTTTTACACTATTGGAGCCCCTTGTTTATTTTTGGGTTTCGTTGGGTGCCCTGATGATTTAAATTCTTTGCGGGAGGAACGGCTGGAGAGACGTACATCACCTGCACTACATTTTCCAGAGATACCTAACAACCGAGATATCCAAATGTGCATTTGACCTTCCATAATAGAGGGTCCATTTCTTGGGGTAAGAGCACATCCTGACTTGAATGGTGGTGGCGTCACATGCTGAAGGATCTTTTTTGAATTTGTTTCTTACAAGTACTTCAGTTTGATGTTTGTTCATTCACTCAACTCATATTGCTGAATTGGACTTATTAGATCTCGATTTGGACTTTTTTTGTTTTTTAGGGATTTGGAGTGTATCTTTTTTCTTGTTTATCACACTGCAGTGATACCTGGTGCCTAGTGTAAAAGGTTAAGACAGCTGACTTGGGGCCTTTCTGAGAGGTGGTGCACATGGAGCTATCATTTTAAAAGTGTGCAATGGATGGCTGATGGGCTGCTAAGTAAGGAGTGTTCTCTATTGCATTAACTGTGTCAGTGTTAAGATAATCACAGATGATTCAGCTCACCACTCCTGTTACACAGGAATCCAGTCCAGATGACTTGATTATCTGATGTCCTCTGAAATCATGTCCCAGTTGCTCAGTCTCTCATCTCTGAACCTCAGGACATAGCGGCACTCGCTCTCTCTCTGAAGCGAAGTCTCTCAAAGGCTCCGGCAAACCCAGTAGCACGTCTGTCCTCTCTCACGCATTAGACTGCCACCACTTCTTCCTTGACAAGCCCAGGAAACGCTTTCTGGTGTAAGCAGAAAGTGCCTGCACTGACCCCCCCATGCATTGGATGAGAGACAGTGGGAGGTGTTCTGTAGTCCTGGAATGCTTTATTTTCTAGTGTAACAATGCTGCTTCTTCAAAGATACAGTGCAATGAGTGAGCATAATTGCACTAGGACAGGAAGTGTGTTACGGGCAGGATCACAAGTTGAATTTAAAGCATAACTAAAGGTAAACTTTTTTTAGGACAAATAGAGATGGTGAATCTTCCTGATGGGAACAATAAAAACCTGACAGTGTTCGAATCCCTATCCACTTGATCCAAAACTAAAAAAAAAAGTTTTGTGCCTTTAGCTCTACTTTAAAAGAGAAGTATGGGATTTGATATTTTTTTAGAATCATACTTATCTAGGTGGATGCAGCATCGGACCGATGCTCCGTCTGTCCCCCACTGGCTCTAACACTGAGAACCGAGTGATCAAACACTGCTGATCGCTCGGTTCTCAGAGCTCCCTGAGCAGAGAGCTGGTGACTCTCAGACTGTGGCTGTCTGCTCTGCCCCTCCTCACTCACTGGAGTGCTGGGCTGTGGAGAGGGCGGGAGCCACCTGCTCAGGCTCTCAGCGGCTCGCTAAGAGGCCAAGCTGGGTGCCGCTCCAGGCATGTGAGCAAATCCTGGCCATATGGTCACGATCTTTCCCGAGCCTGGACCGGCTCTGTGATGTCAGCTATCAGTGGGCTTCAGCCCGCTGTCTGCTGAAAACGGGTCACAGGAGTGCAGAACAAATTGGACTCCTGTGATCCACAGGAGAAGTACAGCCAGCCAGCTTTGGCTGTACTTCTCCTTTAAGAACCCATTTTTTTTCCTAATTAAAAAAAAAAAAAAATTAATTAAAAAAAAGGACAACAAGTTTAATGGAACAACTTATGAAATTCTATCACAGGTACACCTTAGCATTTCCTGATATGTGATCCATTATTTACTTGGCAGACGATATTTGGATCAGGCTTTGCTTTGTTAGAGTCTTTAGAAGCCCAGTACAATGTAGCGTAGGTTCTAGATATAAACCGATCATCCACAAACCGTTCATTGTCTACATTTGCGCTCATTTATTTATTATATTTTCTATACAAGACAGGCTAAGAACCACAGCCTGCAGTGAAAACAAGGCACACAGCTCTCTATGTACCAGCACATTGTGTACAGGGCTATTATAGTATTTTTTTTATGGTAGGGACAATTTCCAGTGTTTACTTTTGGTCGTAATTCTCTTTAATTAAACAAGGTTGTGTAATTTTATTTGACTGAAGCATTGTTTAGTATAATCTTTCCCTAGTGTACAAACCTGTATTCATACAATGATTTAGATTGCACACAGTTACAGGACGTTTTTAAAGTATATTATTACTTTCATCTAGCAATTGTTCACTGAATAGCTGCAAGCATGTATGATTAAACAGGCAGGGTTTAAAGAGGAACTGCAGTCTGCTCACATAATTTGTAATAAAAAACATCTTTGCCATTCTGAAGCTTCCATCCAACCACTTTGCATATTATTTTATATATACTGTGATTCTGTACTTGCCAAATATGCTGCAGAAATCTCCCTCCACTAAGTCTGGCTGCAGCCATTTTAACTGTGGGCAGCTGAAACTGCTGCTAGTTCACTTTCTGGATTTACGCAGACACACAGAGGCACACCTCCAGCTCTGCAGCTCTCATTGGCCCTCTTATGACTCATCCCCCCTCCCTTCCTGCAAACTCTCACGAGGGTGAGAGAGAGAGCTGTGCATGATGTCATAAGCCTAGGCTAATGACCAGACAAGAAACAGGAAGTGGGCTGTATAAGGTATTTACTGGTAGAAAAAAAAAATGTTTTAATATCCAAAGTTAAAACAACAAGGGCAGAAGATTTAATAGGTGGAAAGTTGAAAAAAAGAAAAAAAATCGTCTCTGAATAAACGGCCTTCCATTCCTTCAAAGCACATGAGCCGATGACGTCATCAGCGGCGTATACAGTAAATATCTCCTAAACTGTGAAGGTATAGGCAGTGGTGTATTTAGGTTTTGTGCTGCCCTAGGCCTGACTAAACGCATGCACCCCCCTAATTTAAATACGACCCACCCCATCCTGCCGAGGCCACACCCCTTCCTGTTTAAGACCCACCTTATCATCTGTAAACAACACCCCTTCCTCTTTAGGCTCATTTGGCACCTTTCAGGGGGGAACGGGTACCTGTTTCTGACAGGTACCCTTCCCCACTTCTGGAAAACTGCGCTGTCCCCTCTGAAGTTTGCCCCCCCTCCTCCTTCCTCCACTGGGCCATTCAGAAAGTGCAACGCGCTTTGCACATGTGCAGTAGGGAACCGGTCGATTTCCCTTACCATGAATGATAGTGGCAAAAAACGAGAGCCAATCCGAAAATCGGCTGAGGTGTCGACATCGCTGAATCCCTGGACAGGTAAGTGTCCTAATATTAAAAGTCAGTAGCTACAGTATTTTTAGCTGCTGAGTTTTAATGCTATCACGGGGGGGGGGTCTCACTGTGCCCATCAAACGCAGTCACTGTGCCCATCAAATGCAGCCACTGTGCCCATCAAATGCAGCCACTGTACCCATCAAACGCTGCCACTGTGCTATCAAACGCAGCCACTGTGCCCATCAAATGCTGCCACTGTGCTATCAAATGCAGCTACTGTGCCCATCAAACGCAGCCACTGTAACCATCAAACGCAGCCACTGTGCCCATCAAATGCTGCCACTGTGCTATCAAACGTAGCCACTGTGCCATCAAACGCAGCCACTGTGCCCATCAATTGCAGCCACTGTGCCCCATCAAACGCAGCCACTGTGCCCCATCAAACGCAGCCACTGTGCCCCATCAAACGCAGCCACTGTGCCCATCAAACGCAGCCACTGTGCCCATCAAACGCAGCCACTGTGCCCATCAAACGCAGCCACTGTGCCCTCAAACGCAGCCACTGTGCCCATCAAACGCAGCCACTGTGCCCTCAAACGCAGCCACTGTGCCCATCAAACGCAGCCACCGCGCCATCAAACGCAGCCACCGCGCCATCAAATGCAGCCACTGTGCCCATCAAATTCTGCCACTGTGCCCATCAAATTCTGCCACTGTGCCCATCAAATTCTGCCACTGTGCCCATCAAATGCTGCCAGTGCCCATAACACTGATATACTTTTTAAAATCATTGTACCTGCTGTCCTGGGGGTTTCCCTCATGCTCCTCTCTCTCCTGACCTCACAGCCCCAGGGCCGAGGAGAAGATTCACTGCAGCAAAGCAGTGCAGGGGAGGGTAGGCGGAGCTTAAGGCTCCACCTGTCACCTGTTGGTTATGGGGGCGCGATTGACACACGGCGCCCCCCCCGCATGAGAGGAAGCCCCCCCACCCGTCTTGCTGATTCCCGGCTCCCGCTGCCGCCTCCCGCATACATGCAGCGCACGGCGGCCGGTGTTCTGCCATATAGTGTCCTCCTATCGGATAGTGTCCGCTCCGTACTGCACAGGCGCAGCGCTTGCGCAGTACGGAGCAGAAGGAGATGCCGAAAATGTCCGAAGTTGATCAGCTGACCATCAGCTGTACACGGCGCTTCGGCAGTTCTTAGCGATGGCTGTGTAAGAGGGCCCCTCGCGGGCTCGCTTCGCTCGCCACGCTTCGGGCACGGCCTCGCTGCGCTCGGCAACTATATATTCTCGCTCTATGTCCACTTGGATAGTAGGGAATGATCCTGGACATAGGGTGAGAATAACAGCGCAGGCGTCGTGTACAGCTGATGATCAGCTGTTAAACTTCGGAGACTTTCGGCGTCTCGTTTGTCCTCCGTACTGCGCCTGCGCAGTACAGGGAGGACATTATATGATAGGGGACTGTATTTGACAAGACACCGGCTTTCTGTAGCGGCGCCGTGGTGTATGGGCGTGCTTGTCAGAGGGTGGAGGCGTGTATCTCACGCCCCCCTACTCTGACAAGCACGCCCATACACCACGGCGCCGCTACAGAAAGCCGGCCGCCGTGCGCTGCATGTGTGCGGGAGGTGGCAGCGGGAGCCGGGAATCAGCAAGACGGGTGGGGGGGCTTTCTCTCATGCGGGGGGGGGCGGCCCTTTTTGCCGCCCCCCGCAAAGTGCCGCCCTAGGCCTAGGCCTAGTCGGCCTAGGCCAAAACACAGCCCTGGGTATAGGAGATATTTACAGTACCTATAGGTAAGCCTTATTATAGGCTTACCTATAGGTACAAACAATCAAGGGAAGTTTACTTCCTCTTTAAATGAGAATTATATAAAAAAAAATTTTTTACCACTACTATTTCTTTATACTAACTTTTGACATTTACAAATGCAGTAATTTAGAAATTGGATGAATGGATCAGCACTGGGAAACACTCTGAAAGATAAAAAGTGCATTTTTATATACAATTATATAGATCAGACCAAAATGAGTGACAAATGAGGAAAGAGGGAGAGAGGGACATTGCTCCAAATCAGGGACAGTCCCTCAAAATTAGAGACAGTTGGGAGCTATGCAATAAGCACTGCCCTCTATAGAGAAATCCACGGTGGTGGACAGCTGGTGTTTGACAGGCAGGATAGGCATGCGCACAGGGTGCGCCAGATGTGCATGGGCACAATCTAATCACCTAGTGCGCATTAGCATTATCGGTGTGCTTATGGCAGGGCACTTCTCTCTGTAAGAAGTCCACAAAGTATCTGTTTAAATGTGTATATGTGTCCTAGATGGGAGGAGTGCAGGACAAAGCTGATTCCCCATACCTGCTTCACTCAATTCAGTATTTTATTATTATTATTTAAGTGGTTTTTGCACTCAGTTTGGTGCACGTTTGTATTTGAGATACTGGTGGGTAGCGATGGGCTCGGGCGTGTTCGGATCAAACCCGACAGGAAGCCGGCACTGCACACCACCAATCATAGGCAGCGTGTGTATGTGCAGCTGCTGGTTGGGAAATGCCTCACTGCCTATGATTGGTGTCGTGCTGGGAGGGCCTCCTGGCAGGTTCAATCCGCCCATCACTACTGGTGGGTAAGCCTGAGGACCATAACTCAGGAGTGTCATGCATAGATATACATTGAAAAGATTAGAGGGAAGGGTGCCTGACTCTAACTTTGGTAAAGTTTGTCAAAGCTTAATTGAACAAGCTGAAGTTTGAAGCTGATTGGCTACCATGCACAGATTACCAGATTTTGCACTCCCAGTTTTAGTAAATCAACCCCACTATGTGTAGGCAGCTGTCTGGCAAGCCATGACCAATAGCTAGGTCCTTGGACCAGAGATCCGAGCAGACTGCTGATAGTCTTGTTACTGTTTATCCTTGAAGATCTCTTCATTCATCCTAATTTTCTCCGCCTTGGTTTTACCAAAGAACCTTCAATGTTTCTGGGGGAAAGGGTTTTCCAGACTCCAACACTAGATTGGAAATCCACCACACCAGGGCGAGTCTGGCTTTGTAAGTCAAATGCAATGGGCAGTCTAGGACTGAGTTTGTTTGTCCTACACTGCAAGAGTTTTGTATTGAATCTGGAGTGAAACTAGGCATACAGTGTGACATTAGTAAGGTCTGAGGCAGAAATACCACGACAAGCTTATTCCGTTTCACCACTTGCTGGCTGGGGCAATTTTATAATTTTTTCACGTGTTAAAATCAGCACTTTTTACAGAAAGTAGAGGCCCCGGAGAATAAAATGTTGGCTGTAGCTTAATTGAACAAGCTGAAGTTAGAAGCTGATTGGCTACCATGCACAGTTGTACCCGATTTTGCACTTGCCAGTTTCAGTAAATCAGCCCCACTATGTGTAGGCAGCTGTCTGGCAAGCCATGACCAATAGCTAGATCCTTGGACCAGAGACCTGAGCAGACTGCTGATGGTCTTGTTACTGTTTATCCTTGAAGATCTCTTCATTCATCCCAGTTTTCTCCACCTTGGTTTTACCAAAGAACCTTGCAATTAATAAAGTGCTCCTGAGCTTTATGGTGTTTTCATTGTTTTTACTTGATCCATGTTCCTCAGACTAAGGTTCTTCATGTAGACTGTGCACCCCATAGACTCTGCACTTTCTTTGCTACTCCAAAGCTACTTTAAGCCCTAAGTATTTTACATAACAGGCAATGTAACCCTACCTTGTCATCGCCTGAAGGTCAAAACCCCATCAAATCAAGTTAAAAGTATTTAAAAAAAAAAAATACCAAAAGCTCACGTTTGCATTCAGCCATTTAAATGTCTTTACTGGAAACTTAAGATGTAAAGTATTTTTATTATATTACACAATTCTGGACCTTTTCTCAGAAAGAATTCTTTATTGGCTAGTAACTTGACAAGCAAGGAGGGGGTCTACATTATTTTACTGTAAACCCAAACAACTTCTCATCTATTATATTGTTAAACTCTATTAACCAAACTGTATTGAGGTTTTTCTTTTAACTTCCCAAGCCCAATTTCTTTGTAAGGATCACCTTTCCTGTTTATTTGCGAGTGTTATTCATGCAAAGCCTGTATTTTAGAGGCTTGAACCAGAGTAATACAATATTAAATAATGAAATTTAAATACAAGGAGTTAATAACCCAAATGCTTGATCTCAGACACCAAAGGAGATCTGGTTTCAGACTGTAAGGTCCCCTGGTCCTCTCTGTACTTCCTGTTTACCATCATAGCACCGTTCATGCTGAGATTTACTAAAGTGTTATATTACCACTTAAAGTCATGCCTGGCTGCATATCTCACTAATTACATTCTTAGGATTTCAAGCAGATTAAGCTATAGGATAGGTTTTATACGGATCAGTAGCTTTTGGCGCAGAGATCTTGATTTTCATATCACGGCCAAGGCCAACAGTAAAATATACAGAGGAGGAGTCATTGGCGTTGGTGATCTCCTGTCATTTGGAGGAATATAGAATCTGTCTTGCTTCTAATCAGGCTAACCTGGAGGTCAATGACCTTAGACACTGCAGCTGCTGCTGATGCAACTAACATAATCCTGGCCAAGTCCAACTCATTTAAAGGCTTGAGAAGAAAATCTTGGACTAAAAGTAAAGATACGTAAACCCTGGAGCCTATCAGAAGGAAGAAAGGGTGCTAAAAAAGAGGAGGATCTATAGGGTTTCAATTTCAGGTTGCTAGGTAAAGGTCCTCCATTTAAAAAGGAGGATCTGATAAATCACACTTTCCATGCAAATACCTCATATACAGTGTTTTCTAAAGTTGAAGCTACCTGGTTGTGAGCCCTGTTTTTTGTGTAATTTATTTATTACAGGTGCTTATATAGCACCATCAGTTTACCCAGACCTTTACATATATACCATACGTTCACATTATTCCCTGCCCTCAAGGAGCTTACAGTCTAATATCCATAACTCACATTTATACCCATACTAGGGCCAACTTAGACAAGAGTCAATTAACCTTCCAGCAGTGGCGGCCCATAAGGCAGGGTGCAGGGGCGCTGCACCCCCCATCCATGCGTCCGGCCCCTAATCTACATGCAGCACGCGGGACACATGGATTCCAATTGTTTGTTTCTTTTAAGCACATGATTAGAGTTAGAGGCTCTAATAGGCTTCAAAAAAGGGTGGTCTCGGGGCGCAGAGCACTGTGTCCCAAGCACACCCACTTGTGTGACATTAACAAATTAATATTTGCTATTGTCACACCGATTCTCCTCCCAGCCAATCAGGAAGTGAGTCCTGAGACCCATTTCCCCATTGGCCGAAAGGAGAAGCGATACTATTGGCCTAGGAGGAGGAGGGAGTAGATGCACGGCCGCTGTAATGCCGAGGACTGACCGACCCACCAGCCGCCACTGCACAGGACTGTCCATGGCTCCGAACAGGTGGGGGGTCATAGTGTGCGCTCTGCTCTACCTCTCCTCCCCAGTGCTGGCCAGCCTGGAAAGGATCTCCTGGATCACCTATGTGCTGCACCCGGGCCCCCTGGGGATAACCCCCAGGAGTAGACGAGGAGGATGAGCCTAGCTCTGGTACACAGGCAACCGGTCAATGCGGACAAGGTGGCTGTCAGCGGAGCTCAGCACTTCTCCATGGCCCGGAGCTCCATCCAGGACATCCACAGGACTGCCAGTCTCCAGCAGATGCAGCACAAGCTCCAGGGGTGAGAGCCAGATCGAAGGGGAGGGGGTCTATGGAGGGGCAGGTAGATGAATGGAGAGGAGGGATTGATGGGGGAGCTGAGTCCAGGGACAGGGGTGGAGGTGGTGCTGGGAAAGTTGTGAATGGAGGAGTAGGGGGCAGACATACTCTCTGGGGGAGGGCAGATGATGATATTCTTCTATCACATTCTTCTATGGCATCATTTTAGTCACCACCAGGCTTAAGGGTATACGATCCTATCAAAAAACGACACCTGGTGCACAAGGTCCTGCATAAGACATGCACTGTATACATGGAACGATTGAGCAAAATGTGCATACATATATGTGGACAGCATTAAAGCTGAGCTAAACTCCCCGATACTTACCGTTCCTACAGAACTTCTATCAAAATTTGGTGCTGGCATCTTCTACCGGCATCTTCCGTGTGGATCGCTGCTTTGATCGATCATTCGTGAACCATGTGGGGGGGTTTAGGTGCTAGTGCAAGTGAGGGGGCCAGGTCTGTTTGCTGCCCCCCCCCCCCAAAAAATTTGACCACCAGCCACCAGTGCTGTGGTTGGGATTTGAACCGACACTCCTAGTGCTACGAGGTAGAAGTGCTAACTGGTTAGCCACTGTGCTTCCCGTAGTGCTAGGGTACATGGAAGCCATACTTGAGAATACATGGACAGAAACTGGGCAATATTGACAATATGAGGAAAAAAATGAAGAGCATAAACACTTGAGCAGTGTTGCCAACCTACCAGATTAAAATTTACTGACACAGCCAAGTTTTTACTGACATTTCCACCATTTCGGTTTTTAGGCTACAAACAAGTACAATATGCAATTGGCAATGTGATTAACCAAAAAGGTCAGATGGAGCTTTTCTAATGTGGTTCTGTGGTCTTGCTGGTATATCAGAGGAGATGTGGCTGGACTCTTGCTAATACTCCACCGTAGTATCAATAAGAAAAAATGAAAAACAGGACCATAGCGTAATACAGTTTAATTGAAAAAATTGTTTAAAACATGAGCCAAATGGCCGCTTACATTAGTAAGTGCCTTTCATTTTTTCTGATTGATATTGCGGTGGAGTATTAGCAAGATTCCAGCCACATCTCCTCTGATATACCAGCAAGACCACAGAACCACATTAAAAAAGCTCCATCTGACCTTCTTTTTAATTAAAGAGGTCATGGTGGTCTGGTGAGTAGGAATTTCACTCACATCCACCGGGTGTTTTCTCATGAAGTTGTTGCCATTGGTGATGATGTAAAGATTGAAGTTGCATCACAAAAGATTTATGGACTTTTGTTTTTTGGTTTTGATGAAAAATTTGTTTTTGATGAAATATTTAAAAGCACTGTTATTTCAAAACTGGATTATTAACTAATCATTAATTATCATCTAATTGAGCAGCATGCACTTTATTTGTATATGCACAAAATTTTGCATAATTTATTAATTTCATAGCGCCCCCTATTATTACACACCCCAAACCAGATAAGGCCCAACATATAACAAAAGTGTAAAGATTCCCACCTGCCCAAATACTGCATTTGTGAAACCCAGGCCAGAGGCAGCAATAACTGACCCTGTGCGAAAAGATTGAGTTGAGTCTTTTTAAAGCCCAATTTTAAGAAGCAAATGAGAATAAATAATTGAAACCCACTGAAATTTATATCATAAGAAAGGGAAGTTGGGACTTTATATGAAACAATTGAGTAGTGGAGGTAGATTACAATATAAGCATATTTATTTGGTAGCATGGGTTTACATACAAAAAAATATTTCATATCATATATACACAAGAAACGTGCACAAGGGCTGAGCATGTAAAAATGGAAAAATAAATGCATAACATCATATCAGAACAATGAATATATATATGTGCATAAGAATGACATGTACGTGCCAATAGCAGCAGGCCTAACACCGGCACATGCACCCACATGATACATCTGTATCCACCAGATGGTATAAAAAACATCATGTATTAATAATAAATAAATAAATCTCAATCCGTATGGGGTATGTGGCTGCGACATCATATAAAGCTCTACGCGTTTCGTGGGTATTCTCACTCATCAGGAGCGGATGCGTCAGACATTTCTATGGAATAAAAAGATTTAAGGAGCCGTACTTCTCAGAAAAATTCAAAAATGTTGTTTCTATTAGTATGGATGGTTAACCACTAACACTCACCAACCCAGGCATGGACCGCAAAGTGGAGTGATCAGTGCAGGGCCGGCCGAGAACATAGCCTCAACGCGGGAGCTGAGGCGGCATAATACAGGATTGCAGCATCGGATAGGACAAGAGCTTAAAGTATGGATGAGAGCTCCATGTGGCCAAGAAGATAGTGTATAACTCGATGGAGCGAGAATATCTGGGAACAAAATTGGATATATGTGTGTAATTATAATATATTAATCAGAATAATGATATATAGTAGGAGATAGTGATGCAAATAAGTGAACCCAGTATAGCTCCATGTAAGAGGTATATAAATAATATAAAAAAAGTCCCGCGTGATGGAGGCACTTTAGGGTGCTTCATACAAAGTCCCAAACTCCCCCCCATTTTCATACATAGATGGATGGAAGCAATTGAGTAATTGGAGTGGCAGTGTTCCCCTGCCATCCCAGTGTGAGGTCCACCCTCGTTTATAGGGTACCTTCTCTAAGGTTTAAATTTTGCTAATATAAATATTTAGCCATATTGTTTATTTTACATTTATGCTTTGGTGCTTTGTACATGTTATTCCTTACAGGCAGCAATTTCTCCACTAGTTTCATGCACCCACACGGACTGTCTCCAATTATATGTTCCATGCACACTCCCTCTGCCTGGTCGTGGTCTGACGTGGGTGGATGGGTCGGTGTTTGGGCATGGCTGGGCTCCACCTCTATCGCGGGAGCTGCAATGCGCTTATTGGACTCTCCCCCTCCTCCCCCTGCACCTAGTGTGTTTGGGAGAACGGGGCGTTTGGCGCTTTGCGCATCGGCGCCACGCTTGTCACACTGTTCTGTGTGGCGGCTTCACTCCGTGCATGTGACATCAGAATTGAGGTCATGGCGCCGGCGTCTAGCCATAACATCTCTTGTCCCGGTATGGGGAGGTCTCCGCGCTTGTTGTTGAGTGTATCACTCACTTCAGGTGCGGCTCCCTCGCCTCCATTGGTTCATCCGCGAGGCGTTGGCGGCATAATTACACCCCCCATTTAGGTGAGCTGCTCAATTCACCAGTTCCCCTTTGGGGTCTCTACACACCAGCCATATGATCTGCTGGAGGTTGTTTTGTTGCAGCATCAGGGTAGGCGTTTTCCTTTGCTTTCTTTACATTTACCTTCTTTTCCTTTCCCTTTCTTGGTGGATTTGTTTTTGTTCACACTATTTGCCCTTGATTCCACGTGGTATTTCCATCAGCATTCATGCCACAATCTGTCGTATGTTCATGTTTATCACTTCTACACACAGATACTTTCACATTCCTGGGCACCTTCGTATCTTTCTTACTTTTTTAATATTATTTATACACCTCTTACATGGAGCTATACTGGGTTCACTTATTTGCATCACTATCTCCTACTATATATCATTATTATGATTAATATATTATAATTACACACATATATCCAATTTTGTTCCCAGATATTCTCGCTCCATCGAGTTATACACTATCTTCTTGGCCACATGGAGCTCTCATCCATACTTTAAGCTCTTGTCCTATCCGATGCTGCAGTCCTGTATTATGCCGCCTCAGCTCCCGCGTTGAGGCTATGTTCTCGGCCGGCCCTGCACCGATCACTCCACTTTGCGGTCCATGCCTGCGTTGGTGAGTGTTAGTGGTTAACCATCCATACTAATAGAAACAACATTTTTGAATTTTTCTGAGAAGTACGGCTCCTTAAATCTTTTTATTCCATAGAAATGTCTGACGCATCCGCTCCTGACGAGTGGGAATACCCACGAAACGCGTAGAGCTTTATATGATGTCGCACCCATATACCCCATACGGATTGAGATTTATTTATTTATTATTAATACATGATGTTTTTTATACCATCTGGTGGATACAGATATATCATGTGGGTGCATGTGCCGGTGTTAGGCCTGCTGCTATTGGCACGTACATGTCATTCTTATGCACATATATATATTCATTGTTCTGACCATATGATGTTATGCATTTATTTTTCCATTTTTACATACTCAGCCCTTGTGCACGTTTCTTGTGTATATATGATATGAAATATTTTTTTGTATGTAAACCCATGCTACCAAATAAATATGCTTATATTGTAATCTACCTCCACTACTCAATTGCTTCATATAAAGTCCCAACTTCCCTTTCTTATGACGTAATACAGGGATGGAGGCACTTTAGGGTGCTTCATACAAAGTCCCAAACCCCTCCCCCCCATTTTCATACACTGAAATTTATAGAAATATTTTTTTCCAAGGATGGTGGAATCAGAGTGAACTAGGCATACTTTTGGCAATGGGCACATCAGTGTGTAATTTTGGACTGAAGGACAGGCACCACCACTGCAAGATTGCAATAACATGTTTTCCTTTACCCTGCTCATCTGTTTTTGGTCTATGAATAACAATACTAACTGGGTAATACAAAAATGACACATCTTCTGTTGAATGCCTCCTGGAAATGTGTTTGACAGAGCAACTATCTCATTGATTCTGCAGGCTCCATAAAATGCCCACAAAAAAAAACTTGGAACAGAACAGATTCTTAAAAGGAAAAACAAAGATCTGGCAACAATGTTAGGATGTGAGACAAAAGATCCACTGACAGAGGTTGTTTCTAGGGTGCCCACGTGTCCCGGATTGCCTGGGACTATCCTGCAATTAGCAGGTCTGTCCCAGGTCCAGGACATCCTCATTCCGGGACAATACAGTGTCCCGGAATTGCCCCCTGGCCCTTGAACGTTCTGATGCCCTCTAAAATATCTCTCACATCGCTGCTGTCACTCACTGACAGCCTGTGGTGGACCCCTGGCTGGTGAGACCCCTTTTACATGAGCCGCTGGCTCAGTGCCCAAATGGTTGCTAGCCATGCCCGCCTCGCATCTAGCAACCAGTGACGTCATGAGGAAGAGAGAGACAGAGCCCCAGCATTCACAGCGAGAAGATTTAACTTCCTCCTCTGCGCCTACTGATTAGCTCCACCCACCTCCTCCCTGCATTGTTCAGCCAGCAGCATGCAGAAGTGCACGAAGGAGAGATGAGTTTTGTAGAAAGTGAATCCAAAGCACTCACCATGGACAGATCGGGGTTAAAATCCTCAGTCAGCTCTCCCCCAGCAGCCAGCATTCTGTGCTGAACTGTCAGCACTTCACAGGAGCTCCAAGTGTGTGTCAGCCTGGAGCTAGCACTGATAAGAGGAGGGTAGGCAGATAAGGGGTCTGCAGAAGAGGAGAGGACACTGACAGATGAGATGACACCCTTGGAGGGATGGAAGGAGGACACATCCTTAGATATCAGGACAAGGTTCATGCTGGGATATGACCCCCCAAAAGTGAAGGACTACAGGTCCCAGCATGAACCCCTCAGTACTGAAGATGTGATGCCCCCCCAATCAGTGAAGAACTACAGGTCCCAGCATTAGCATGTGAAATCTATGGGGTCACACCCTTAATTCTCAGGGGCTCATGCTGGGACCTGCAGTCCTTCAATTTGGGGGGGGGTCATATCCTTAGATATCAGGGGTTCATGCTGGGACTTGTAGTCCTTCACTTTTGGGGATGTGACCCCCCCAAAAGTGAAGGACTACAGGTCCCAGCATGAACCCCTCGGAGCTGAAGATGTGACCCCTCCCCCCCAGCCCCCACATGGGAGAAGTAACATCAGCAGCCAGCGGCGGGGGGGACATTCACTTTCCCGGGGCTCCAGTGTATCAGACTGGTGGCAGGCTATAGGTGACAAGTGGCACACTGTATCTGGTGGCAGGGTACGGGTGAAAAGTGGCACACTACATCTGGTGGCAGGCTATGGGTGGAAAGTGGCACACTGCATCTGGCGTCAGGCAATGGTGGCAAGTGAAACGCTGCATCTGGTGGCAGGCATTGGGTTACAATTGGCACTCTGCATCTGGTTGCAAGTGACATGTTGCATCTGGTGGCAGGCAATGGTGGCAAGTGACAAGCTGCATCTGGTGGCAAGTGACATGATGCATCTGGTGGCAAGTGACAAGCTGCATCTGGGGGCAGGCAACAGTGGTAAGTGGTACACTGCATCAGGGGGCAAGGGACAAGCTCAGGGTCCCCACTGATTCTGCATTTTGGTGAGTTGAACAATTTCATTATGTATTACAATGTAGTACAATACCAGCCATTCACCCGACAAATCACCCCTGCCGCCGAATTCCCCGTCAACGCCGAGACTACATTCCCCCAACCCCCCATCTTTTTTTGAGAGGGGAGGCAGGGGGTGTCCCTGAATGGCAGTTTGGAAATGTGGTCACCCTAGTTGTTTCGTGCAAAGGATAGATGTTTCCATCCCTTAATCATACAAAGTATAATGTAGTTCTTGGGCACATCTTCCCAGTCGGAGAGTCAAAAAAAAAAGATAATGCTGACATGGCCATAGCAGCAGTTGACCCTTCCTCTTCTTTGTTGGGCTCCTAAATAAAGAAGTACCACCAGGCACCTATGATGGTGCAAAGTTAAGATCCATCCCACCTGGGATCGATGATACAGTACTCTAACCATATTCGCCGGTGGGAATATCATATCAATAGCTAAGCTCAGAATAGATCTAGGAGGCAGTGGAAATAAAGACCCATAAGTGTGTTGGGCAGAGATGGCCATTCTTATCTGCCAGAGGGGCCAGGGCCTGGAAATGGAATTGCGAATAGGCATTAGCCACCACATTAGATTCTCTGGTGATGATTCACTTTGAACCCTATATTACCCACTTGCTGACCGCCTAACTAGTAAAATACATAATTACTTTGCCGTTTCATATCAGGGGTTATGGCTGCAGCTAGATGCCAAAACCCCGGTATTAAAATTTTCTGCATCCGCTACTCTTTCCCATAAAATTGACCTGAGTGGCTAATTAGCCGCTGGATCACTTTTAGAAGTGATCACCCACCGCTGCTTTCTGGGGGTTCTCATCGGAAAGCCCAAGAACCGATCCTGCTATTTCAGTGGCTGGTCATAGAGGTTAGCAGAGGAAAGATGGATTCCGCTCATCTCTATGGCTAGGAGGCCAGGAGCGGCTTCATGACGTCACTTCCGGTTCATGGCCGGTTCATCTGATGCTTTCCATTGTAGAGGAGAGGTCTTATTGACCCCACATCTCTCCATAAAGAGGACCTGTCATGCCTTATTTCTATCACAAGGGATATTTACATTCCTTGTGATAGGAATAAAAGTGATCAAAAACATTTAAAGGGACAGTGTAAAAATGAAAAAAGAGTAATAAAATAAATAAATAAATAAAAGCTCACATGATCATTTTGATCATGTTGACCACACTCCTGTCCATTCAAAAGACCAAACATCCCCAATCTCTTCCCTCAGTGTTCAACTGCTACTTTGATTGGAAATAACTTCAACAAGGTAATGTTACAGGTAAGATTAAATTGGGCCAATGAGGGTGGCCCTGGCTCTACACAGCTTGCATTTTGAAAAATTGCACCAAAGCTGAAAAATCTTGCAGGTTCCTTAAAGTGTTACTAAAGCCAGTAATATGAAATTAGTTAATCTTACCCTGCCCCCCCCAGTGCCCACAGCTTATAAATCTTCTTTTTATATTAAAATAGTGCTACTTTATACCTTTTTGGCTGATCTATATACCACGGTCACATGATAGACTGCAGGGTTTGCCCGAGTGCTGAGTGTTCAGGTAGGAGGAGATTTCCACTATAGCCTGTGTCATCATGCTGTTATGGGAGGCAGATCATCCATCAATTAGGATGCGATATCCCACCTACTGTGCTCTTTTTTAGTTACTGGGCATGAAGGAGGAGGGTGGGACTGGGCTGTCATTTTGGATCTGTATATATGCCCACATTTGTGATGTCAATATCATGTCACCTGAAAAGCTCAGCTCAAACAGGATATATTCTCTCCAGCAATAGAGACGTAACTGAGCATGTGCAGCAGTACTACCCTCACTGTGTCTTATCTGGCCTTGCCAAGAGAGACCCTGCAGGAGTGAGGGGGATGTGTCCATACAGGATCAAAGAGCCTTTTTACACAATATAGAGGATTAACCCCTAAGGTTCCACAGTGAGTATAACAAGCATGCTATTCTGCATATACAAAATTATTTTACTGTTGTGGGTTTAGTAACACTTTAATTGATTTTAAGGACCAAATTGAGCACCTCTTCTCAGCAGGTGAGACCTGATGTCCAAATCATCACTCATAGGTTGAGTATCTCTTATGTAATAAAGTGAAGCCTCAACACCTTTTGTAGCCCAAGCTAGACATTGACAAAAAGCCCTACCCATGGGCATAACCCTGCAAGCAAAAACAAAGTGCCCCAACAACACCCATGGTTCTGCTTAAAAAAGATGTATGGTTTTCTTTTTTTTCCCCCATTTATACTTACCTAGGTGGATGCAGCCTCAGGCCGATGGTGCATCTGTCGCCCGGCACCTCTGCACTGAAAACCGAGCAATCGAACATCACTGATCGCTCGGTTTTCAGAGCTTCGTGAGCAGAGAGCTGTAGACTGTCAGTCACAGCTCTCTGCTCTTCTCCCTCTGCGCTCATTGGAGTGCTGGACTGTGGAGGGGCGGGGAGCGGCCATCTCAGGCTCTCAGCGGCTCGCTGATAGGCTGAGACAGGTTTCAGTTCAAGCACCTGGTGGATCCAGACTCCCATTGTCGGGATGACACGGTGCCTGGACTGAAATCCGTGACGTCAGCAGAGATCGAACTTCAGCCCGCTGTCTGCTGAAAACAGGTCACAGGAGTGCAAAACGAATTGCACTTCTGTGATTCGTAGGAGAAGCCCAGCCAAACGAGCTTTGGCTGGACTTCTCCTTTAAGTTATAGTTTCATAGTGCTGTATGCCAGTTGAAAAAGTGAACACAAGCATTCCAGGTATCAATTTTGATACCCAAAAAGATAAATCCTGGGCAGGGCTCTCCGTCTTGTCTTTGACCAAGGGTACTTTAAATTCTTTGCATAAATCTTTGAAAACCTGCAATAACTGTTGAAATAGCTGGCTTTCAAATGGTTAAATGAAGAGGAAGTGTATATTGTTATTATTATACAGGATTTATATAGCGCCAACAGTTTGTGCAGCGCTTAACAAAATAAAGGCAGAGATTACAGTTACATTACAATTTGGTACAAGAGGAATCAGAGAGCCCTGCTCATTAGAGCTTACAATCTAAAAAGGAAGGGTCAATTGATACAAAAGGTAATAGCTGTGGGGGATGAGCTGATGGAGGAAGTAAAACAGTATATTAGTTAGAAGCAGGATAGGCTTCTTTAAAGAGAAGAGTTTTCAGGGATCGTCTTAAGATGGATAGATTAGGGGTCAGATTGGGGTAGGGAGCTCCAAAGGATGAGAGAAGCTCTGGAGAGATCCTGGAGGTGAGCATGGGGGGAGGTGACAAAGAATAACCAGAAAACTTATACACAACCCATAAAAAAATGAACGTTTTCAAAATAATAACAAAATGAAATAGTACAGCCTATTGGCAGGCACAAGTCTACAAAGCAATCTCTGAAAATAACAACCCAGAAGATGAAAGCATTCATGATAAACAGGAAGGAGTCTAAAGGCAGATTCAATATATGCCTTGGCTAAAAGTGCCTTGGCCCCAGAAGAAGTGGTGAGTGATAAAGCTTTGTCAGAGAACTCATACTGTGTTCTTGGCTCTTCTTTTTTTTTGTAATTTACCAAAAGACCAGCCAAGTGAGAAGATGATGTATGAGTTTGAATGTTCCTAGTTCTTTTTTCAATATCAATCCCCGTGGAAAAAACTCTAACAAGGGACCAGCAATGCAACCCGACTCAACTTCTTTTTGGAACTTCATCAACTACCTGCTCATGCAGGGATTTTAAATTGTCAGACATAATGGAAAAGGCTGAGTATCCTGAGCTAAAAAGTATCCTAAAACCCACTCTGAAGCCAACATTAATGAATGATCAATCTCTACTGAGAGGGTACCAGTCTGGCCATTTGACCATACTATGTCCTATGTTTACTGGGGTCCTTTTGTCTAGGAAGCTCAGTTTTTGGGCAAGCTTCTCCAATGGGCTTCCAATTCTAAAACTGTGTGTGGCTGATTGAGTTCCACCCCAGTGGGAACACATTTTTAAAACTGTAGTAATTGTACCATCTGCAATGATTCTCAAACATCCAGCAAGCGCATTTTGGAAATTGCCAATGCTCCAGTAGAAGCGAAGGATAAATATGGAATGGCCAACGGTCTATGTGGGCACATCAATATCAACCATAAGCTCCCATCTTGACAGTCAAAACTGAGTTGTTTGTGGGACTGATCATTTTTTGTGTAATTGAGTATCTTTGGTAGTTGAACCAACATTGAAAACCATCAACCTTGTAAGCCCCCTTATTAAAGCCATGGATCTAAAAAGTGAGGAATTCTGGAAACCTTTAACACAATATGCTGGAATACACACAGTCAACTGCAAAAGGTTGATAGCAGCAATTTTGGTTTGAATGCTAAAATCAATCAGTATAGATTTGTCAACTGTTTCCTTGTATGGTTTACCAAGGAAAGATTCCTACCAAGAAAACTCCTTTTTTTTCCAAAGTTTCCATGCTGTTTCCAAACAGCATTAACCGCAGTCACTTTCCCTTCCCAAAATGGAATGTCAGCCCTACTAACTCAGATTTGAAAATGTGGGCCAGTGCGTGGTTGCTTATCATTTAGGGCAGCAGGGAGGGCCATCACTGCTGAAGAGGAACAAGCACAACTGCTTGAAAAGTAAGTTTGATCCTGTGGATGTGGAGATACTGCTATGTCTGTTTGTCATGGGGAGAGGTGGATCTACTGGTGGCGGCATTGTATTGCTTCCACCTGTACCACCTGTAGCCTTCAGCAGTTCCTTGCGCCCAGCAAAGGACAGGTATTGGAGTGAAAATACTTGTGCTGTTGATGGATCTGGGGTTCTTGTGTGCAGCAGCATTGAGCAGGTGGAGGAAAACTTCTGGCAGCAACCTATAAAGCACCTGTGATCCACTGCCAACTGCGCTCTGTCTTCTCCAAAGGCAGGTGGAACTAGGGCTGAGGCAGGAAGATGGTCTTGCACCTTTAGGCCTCCTAAATGGCCAAGCATTGGCATCCTCTGGGACCAATGCTGGCAGGGCAGAAGGGACAGAACCAGGGCCCTAGAAAAAAGAGGCATAAGCAAGTCAGCTTCCTTTCTCTCAACCAGCTCTCTCACTTTCTTAGTAAGAACATCAGCTCCTGAAGCATGTGGCACCAATAGGAAGGATCCTCGCAGGCAGATGACTCCGCAGACGGCTGCTCCATCTTCAGGCCTGTAATCCTCCCTTTCAATTTACTTCTGTTAAATTAAAAGGACAACCCAAATTCAGCCCAACCAATAATGACCTAGGCATAGACAGGGGTGTTAAACACTACCCAAAATCATTTTCTGCTTCCAGCAGTCAAGGCCTTCTTTTTTTTTTTTAACTACAATGGGCCTTACATTCTTTAAAGTTCAATTCATTAGGCTACAGTGCATGTGTTAAGTGCCATAACAAAATTTATCTTAGGCAGATGACTGTTATTTTCAGGTCTCATTAGCTCTCACTGCTGAAAATAAGTCTTTACAGCAGATAATGAGCATTACAGTTTAGTGATATAAACCTATAATCATTAATAGGGTGGATTCTTGTAACATAACATTACAAGAACTGTAAAAATGTATTAATTAAATAGCAATGTATTTATACACAGAAACAGCTGCTCACTATATTAGCTAAGAGACTTTGGCACAATGTCAAAAGACAAATTGGACCTACAGTGTGTGTATTGGAATTGTGTGTGGTTGTATGCATTTGTGTTTATACGGCTTGTGGATTTGTGCATATTAGTGCGACCTTTAGTAACATCAGACCCTGAGCTCCTCTGGGACAGGAACTGAGTGGAACAAGATAAAAATAAAAACAAAAAAAACTTTTGTATACATGTGACCCCGACTTAGCATACTATTTGACTTTATAAGACCAACATTGTAGTAGCAATACTAATAAAAGTTATTACTGACAATCTAATGTAAGATTCCTTAATGTTGTGAGTTCTTCCCAGTGTAGCCAACCTAACAGATTGAAATTTACTGACACAACACCCAAAATTTCCTGGCACAGCCACGTTTTTACTGGCATTTCCGAAAGTTACTAAATTACAGTTTTAAGTACAAATTTCACTATTTAGGCTACAAACAAGTACAATATGTAATTAGCAATGTGATTTAAGGTAGATAATAAGGCAAAACACAATATAGTAAGAAGCTCTGGGACAGAACTCAGGAGGGCAAGAAATTAGAATGGGCGGCACCAGGGCTTTTTTTCAACAGGAACTAGGGGGAACTCAATTCCACCACCTCTGGCTCAGGTCTTCTGCTCCCTGCTCACCATTATCACTTGGTAACACTGAAGTCCAGCTTCTGCATTTACAAGTGGTACCATATCTCAGGTGCCCAGGGTTCAGTGCAGTCATGGGCAGCAAAGGTAAGACATATGACAAATGGTGGAGATTTTAAAGAGGGGGGAGAAAATGAGGGCAGTGGAGGGAGGGGGTTGTATGCAGAGGGAAGAGCTACTATTTGATGCCATTTGGCAGGTATGTGTGTGTGACGGGCATGGTTGAGTTCCTGCACCTATTCTCTGAGAAAAAAAGCCCTGGGCGGCACACACATGAAATTGACTCTCACAGTGATACTGACAGCAGTGTGCATCAGTACAGATCACGGACACAACATGTCCCCCCCGAGTCACAGTGACAGTCTCTCTCCAAGCCAGGTTGTCCCTCCAGTCCAAACAGCACTGATGGTCCTGCTCCTGGCCTGCCTTGGTCCCATTCTGCAGACCCACACACAAGGCTCCGGCCGCTCTGCTTGGTTCCCTTGCACCATGACATCACAGGACATGCTCAGGCACCGCCTACACCAGAGCCGCCCGAACACACTGTAGCAGGCACTTGTATGGTCTCAGCTGGCTCCGAGTGTCACAGCCATATTTTTTACTTGCAACCTTTTCTTTTTACTGGCATTTACTGGCAGGAGAAAATTGCTTGTTTCTTACTGGCTGCCAGTAAAAATACTGACGGTTGGCAACACTGGTTCTGCCTGTCTGCTGGCCATTTCTTTCCACAACTTCCTGAATTCTATGCTTTGTAGCTTCACTTCTGCTGTTTAATTACAATTTCTAAGGACTACCTTACCTTAGGTTACCTCTGCCTTGGACTGACGAAACTTAGTATATGGCGTTGCTGTAACCAGCTGAGCTGCATTTTACTTTATAGGTCTGATCAGGGTTTTCCCTAAATCTTTTGGCTGATTTCTTTTGCCTGCCTTTAGAATGTTCCAGAAATAGTGTGGGAGGATCAATTACTGTTTTTTTTTTATTCATTTATTTATTAAAGGTGCTTATAAAACACCACCCATTTGCATATACAGTATATTGTACATTAACATCAGTCCCTGCCCTCAAAGAGCTTGCTTTCTACACTAGGGCCAATTGTTACAGGAGCCAATTAGCCTAACAGCATGCCTTTGGAGTGTGGGAGGAAACCCACACAGACACATGCAAACCCTGTGCAGGAAGTGCTGTGGTTGGAATTCGAACTGAAGGCCCTAGTGCTGCTAGGCGGATGTGCTAACTACTTAGCTACTGTGTTATCTGACCCTAGCCAGATTCCCTGGCCCTAGCCTATTTCCTATCCTACCCTATCCTCCAAGAGACTGACCCAGAAGGTGTGGCTGGGAGGAAGATAAATATTTGGGAGTGTCTGATCTAGGGTGCCCACGTGTCCCGGACTGCCCGGGACAATCCCGCAATTAGCAGGTCTGTCCCGGGTCCCGGGCACCCTCAATACAGTGTCCCGGAATTGCCCCCTGGCCCGAGACCGTTCTGATGCCGTCTAAAATATCCCTCACATCGCTGCTGTCACTCACTGACAGCCTGTGGTGGACTCCTGGCTGGTGAGACCCCTTTTACATGAGCCACTGGCTCAGTGCCCAAATGGTTGCTAGCCATGCCCGCCGCCTCGCATCTAGCAACCAGTGACGTCATGAGGAAGAGAGAGACAGAGCCCCAGCATTCACAGCGGGAAGATTTAACTTCCTCCTCCGCGCCTACTGATTAGCTCCACCCACCTCCTCCCTGCATCGTTCAGCCAGCAGCATGCAGAAGTGCACGAAGGAGAGATGAGTTTTGTAGAAAGTGAATCCAAAGCACTCACCATGGACAGATCGGGGTTAAAATCCTCAGTCAGCTCTCCCCCAGCAGCCAGCATTCTGTGCTGAACTGTCAGCACTTCACAGGAGCTCCAAGTGTGTGTCAGCCTGGAGCTAGCACTGATAAGAGGATGGTAGGCAGATAAGGGGTCTGCAGAAGAGGAGAGGACACTGACAGATGAGATGACACCCTTGGAGGGATGGAAGGAGGACACATCCTTAGATATCAGGACAAGGTTCATGCTGGGATGTGACCCCCCAAAAGTGAAGGAATACAGGTCCAAGCATGAACCCCTCAGAACTGAAGATGTGATGCCCCACCCAATCAGTGAAGAACTACAGGTCCCAGCATTAGCATGTGAAATCTATGGGGTCACACCCTTAATTCTCAGGGGTTCATGCTGGGACCTACAGTCCTTCAATTTGGGGGGGTCACATCCTTAGATATCAGGGGTTCATGCTGGGACTTGTAGCCCTTCACTTTTGGGGGATGTGACCCCCCCCAAAAGTGAAGGACTACAGGTCCCAGCATGAACCCCTCGGAGCTGAAGATGTGATCCCCCCCCCCCAGCCCCCACATAGGAGAAATAACATTAGCAGCCAGCGGCGGGGGGGATGTTCACTTTCTCGGGGCTCTGGTGTATCAGACTGGTGGCAGGCTATAGATATGATGGCAGGCTATGGGTGGAAAGTGGCACACTGCATCTGGTGTCAGGCAGTGGTGGCAAGTGAAACGCTGCATCTGGTGGCAGGCATTGAGTTACAATTGGCACACTGCATCTGGTGTCAGGCAACGGTGGCAAGTGAAACGCTGCATCTGGTGGCAGGCATTGAGTTACAATTGGCACTCTGCATCTGGTTGCAAGTGATATATTGCATCTGGCGGCAGGCAATGGTGGCAAGTGATAAGCTGCATCTGGGGGCAGGCCACAGTGGCAAGTAACAAGCTGCATCTAGGGGCAGGCAACGGTGGAAAGTGGCACATTGCATCTGGTGGCAAGTGACAAGCTGCATCTGGTGGCAAGTGACAAGCTGCATGTGGTGGCAAGTGACATGCTGCATCTGGGGGCAGGCAACAGTGGCAAGTAACAACTTGCATCTAGTGGCAGGCAACTGTGGTAAGTGGTACACTGCATCAGTTGGCAAGGGACAAGCTCAGGGTCCCCAATGATTCTGCATTTTGGTGAGTTGAACAATTTCATTATGTATTACAATGTAGTACAATACCAGCCATTCACCCGACAAATCACCCCTGCTGCCAAATTCCCCGTCAACCCCGAAACTACATTCCCCCAACCCCCATCTTTTTCTGGGAGGGGGGGCAGGGGGGTGTCCCTGAATGACAGTTTGGAAATGTGATCACCCTAGTTCCATCATGACTGCTCACCAGTGCACAAACAAAGTCCATAAAGACATGGATGAGCGAGTTTGGTGTGGAGGAACTTGTCTGGCCTGCACAGAGTCCTGACCTCAACCAGATAGAACACCTTTGGGATGAATTAGAGCGGAGAATGTGAGCCAGGCCTTCTTGTCAGTGCCTGACTTCAAAAATGCACTTCTGGAAGAATGGTCCAACATTCCCATAGACTCCTAAACCTTGTGGACAGCCTTCCCAGAAGAGTTGAAGCTGTTATAGCTGCAAAGGGTGGGCCAACACAATATTGAACCCTACAGACTAAGACTGGGTTGCCAATAAAGTTTAGGTGTGTGTAAAGGCAGGCGTCACAATACTTTTGACAATATAGTGTATGTAGATGTACACATAAACCATCAGTTTGATCTTTGATTCAAATTTTCCCCAGCTATACAGAACACCTCTCTAATAATCATGTTACTTCTCTATTAGGTTTCTACTGTCAAAAATTGAGTTTTCCACTATTGTAAATTAAATTACATCCTTGAGTCTCCTTAATGCAATCATGCCCCATAACATCAACAGCAACATCCATACAATTCGATGAGCAGCCATAATTAAAAGCAGCCATTGACGTCTGAAGCAATTACAGAACGGTAAAGGTATGCCCGTGTAAACATGAAAAGCAATTATGTTTCCCGTACGCTAAGGTTGGTGATTACAGAAGAAAAGGCAACTTGAGATTAAGAGAGCTTGCCAAAATCCTTTGGCATAGCCTGTGGCATTGTATTGTACATTCCATTATAAATAGCATTTGTTTGGAGATGGAAAAGGAAGAGAATAACAAGATTCCTTTGGCCTTTCGAGTAAATCTCGGCCCATGGATTTGTGTGCTGCAAATGCCCTTGTCAATTATGGGCGACGTTGTGCATAAGAGTTCCACGCTGGGAAACTGCTGAGCCAACATCTCGGTTCTCAAGTTCGGAGCTGGTCTATTATTACTGGTTTGCGTACAGGAGATTACGGATTTCGACTTGTACACGGTCTTATTTTACAAGTTTTGATCCAGTTCACCAGCTGTTTTGGCTTTCGTTCAAAAAAGCATAAAAAAAAAAAAAAAAAGGATTATGAATGCGGCATTGCAATATTGAAAAACTGCAAGGGGTTTACTGGGAAGGGTTCGGTGTATAATGTGCGTTATTAAATCATTTCATAGGCATAATGTTTCCATTAGAACTGCAGGGAGAGAAAGTCGGAATGTAGAAAACAATGAGAGGCTCACATTCTTTTAACTGAAAACTTAGAATGAAATGTGTGTCTGTCAGAGGGGGCTCTGCGTGAACACCTGTTATCCATTACCCAGATGTGATTTGTGGTGGGCTGCATGTATAAAGGCCTGAATAATCTTGCTGTATATATATATATATATATATATATATATATATATATATATAAATATATATATACATAGATACATAAAGTGTTTATAGGCAGGCTGGCTCTGCCCAAGATTTGTAGGCAGGCCACAGGAGTCTAGGGCAGCTGGACTGCCAGATGCGTCTATTTGCATCACGATACCAGACACACCTATTAAAGTGGGCCTCTCATTAACTTTACAAGTTATGTATAGAGTCATGACACGTCACCACGCAGCAACACTATGATGCAGTTCAATGCAAGTTTTTAAATAAAGTAAAAAAAAAAATGTCCTGCAGAGTTTAAAAATAGCAGCTTTTGCGCATTACTTACCTTCATTCTGCTTCTGTCGCCTTGCCAATGATTCTGCCACCAATGATTGATGTACACTTACTGGCCACATTATTAGGTACACCTTGCTAGTACCGGGTTGGACCCCCTTTTGCCTTCAGAACTGCCTTAAAGTGACACTAAAGGTAATTTTTTTTTTTTTAAATAACAAACATGTCATGCTAACCTCCACTGTGCAGCTCGTTTTGCACACAGTGGCCCCGATCCTGGTCTTCTGGGGTCCCTCGGCGGCTGTCTCCGCTCCTCCCCGCATCAGATAACCCCATGGGAGAAGCGCTCTCCCGGGGGGGGGACGCGCTCCCGAGTCCAGCATTCGGCGTCCGTAGACACCGAATGCAGGACTCGGCTCCGCCCCCCCGGTGGCCGTGTCATTGGATTTGATTGACAGCAGCGGGAGCCAATGGCTGCGCTGCTATCAATCTATCCAATCAACAGCTGAGAACCCCCTAGCAGAGAGAAGGCTCGTCCCCGTGGGACAAGTTTGAGGGTTCAGGTAAGTTTAAAACGGGGGGCTGGGGGGCCAGTCACTGACAGATGTTTTTTCACCTTAATGCATAGGATGCATTAAGGTGAAAAAACACGAGGGTTTACAACCCCTTTAAAGAGGAAGTAAACCAATCAGGGTTTACTTCCTCTTTGTTTCCCTGCAAAGGTAAAGCATAATGGGCTATTATGCATCGCATAGTAGCCCATTATGTGTCACTTACCTGACACAGGAGCCTGCAATGTCACCGCTGTCCCCTCTGGTACGGAGTGTCCATCTTCTTCTGGGTATTGTGGCTCCGGCGCTGTGATGCATGCGCACGGGAGCCACCACTAACACATGCGCCGTAGACAGCAGTGCCTGTCTTTTTGCAAATATCTCCTAAACCATGTAGGTTTAGGAGATATTTCGTGGGCCTACAGGTAAGCCTTAATCTAGGCTTACCTGTAGGTCAAAGTGGTCTGTAAGGGTATACAACCACTTTAATTCTTCATGGCATAGATTCAACAAGGTGTTGGAAACATTCCTCAGAGATTTTGGTCCATATTGACACGCTGTTGCTGCAGATTTGTCAGCTGCACATCTATGATGCGAATCTCCCTTTCCACCACATCCTGGTGACTGTGGAGGCCATTGGAGTACAGTGACCTCATTGTCATGTTCAAGAAACCAGTGGTGAGATGATTGGAGCTTTGTGACATGGTGCATTATCCTGCTGGAAGTAGCCACTAGAAGATGGGTACACTGTAGTCATAAAGGGATGGACATGGTCAGCAACAATACTCAGGTAGGCCATGGCATTTAAACGATGCTCAGTTGGTACTAAGGGGCCTAAAGTGTGCCAAGAAAATATCTCCTACACCATTACACCACCAGCCTGAACCGTTCATACAAGACAGGATGGATCCATGCTTTCATGTTGTTTACGCCAAATTTTGACCCGACCATCTGAATGTCAGAGCTGAAATCGAGACTCATCAGACCAGGCAACGTTTTTCCAGTCTTCTATTGTCCAATTTTGGTGAGCCTATGCGAATTGTAGCCTCGGTTTCCTGTTCTTAGATTACAAGAGTGGCACCCGGTGTGGTCCTCTGCTGCTGTAACTGCTTTAAGGTTCAATGTGTTGTGCGTTCAGAGATGGTATTCTGCATACCTTGGTTGTAACAAGTGATTATTTGAGTTACTGTTGCCTTTCTATCATCTCTGACCGTTCTCCTCTGACCTCAGACATCAACAAGGCATTTTCATCCACACAACTGCCACTCAAGGGGGCTGAATACAAATGCACGCCACACTTTTCAGATATTTATTTGTAAAAAAATTTGAAAACCATTTATCAATTTCCTTCCACTTCACAATCATGTGCCACTTTGTGTCGGTCTATCACATAAAATCCCAATAAAATACATACGTTTTTGGTTGTAACATGACAAAATGTGGACAATTTCAAGGGGTATGAATACTTTATCAAGGCATTGTATAAGCCAGGTTAGGAGGAGCCCTAGGACACTTGGGGCATGGGAGCCAGACACCCATCACCATCACAGATGTAACCAGCATGTGGAGACTCTGTACAGGACAGAAAGCTGGGAAGAGTAGAGCTGCACTTAGGAAAGCTGGCTGTAGACTTTCTGACCCTTATGGAGGTGAGGACTAGGGTGGATGGCAAAAGGATTTCTAGGCCAAGTCAGTAATTCCCTGCAGGAGGCTATTCCCCTGGAGGGTCCCAGGAAAGGTATACCTATGGAAGAGGTGACTGCAGCGATCTCATTCTAGTTAGTACTAATGACCCTGGGGAAAAGGAGAGACTGTTATAGGGAGATGGCTGCTTAAAGTGCTGTATATGCTTTCACACGTGACTGCTGTGGACCACCCACTAAATGTGATGGCCTATGTAATGTCATGTGACTCCAGAATGTACTGTATGTTGATGTGATGTAATTCCCTGAGTACCAAGTGCAGCAACTCTATTCATGTATGGACTTTCCTTCCTTGAGTTATGGAGGTCAACGGATGGGAATGTCATGTGGAGGCCTCTGACATGGTGTGGGGCAAAAATATGGTGGAGCGTTTGCACCTCAGCAGGAGGGATAGTGTTCTAGCAAAGACAGGAGCTGGGGCAGGGGCTTGTGCTCCTGGCGCTAATTCTAGCCAATCTCAAAGCCCTGTAAAATCGAAGCTGACCTAGTGCTACAGCCACAGAAGTAAGTGTTTCTGGTCTTTCTGTGGATGATACCAGAGAACTATCTGACTCTATCCTACTAGCATACCCTTCATCCAACCAACCAGTTCTGGACACTACATTAAAGACGTGTTAGTCTCCCTGAGGAGTTCAGTCCATTTGGATATCCACCATTTAAATCAGAAAAGAAAGAAGTGGGTGATAGAGTCAGCCACATAGAAAACAAATGGATGGCGTTTGCTAATACAACAAATTAGTGGGTACACATAATGATATGGAAGACAACATCATGTGAATCAAAGCAAAAGTGGCGGATCTGGAGGACCTCTACAGATGTTATAATTTAAAGATTAGAGGTACACCCAAAATCAATAAACCTGGGGATCTCAGACTTATAAGCTTTCCAGGGACATACTAGTATGCATCCATTTTTATCACACAAAAGTGAAACTATAAATGTTGACCAGACAAGCTGACAAAGTGCCTCCATGCCTAGCAGGTCTATCCCTGTATGCTTTACAGCAGCAACATAATGTCATTACCATTACTAAGCCTTTACAAAACCATTACCTATTGCTGGGGCTACCCAGTTAAACTGATCATTACCAAAGAGGGAAAAAACTGCTCTGTCACCATGCTTGAAGAAGGCCCTGGCCTTGCTCTAAACCTAGCAAATTCTGGATCCAGATGTCACCACTCACAATAAGTCCTCCTCTCCTAAACCGGGTACATCTGAGTGGAATAAATTTGATGCTGGTTAGCTTGATCCTTATATTTCAATGGTTACACAACTGACAACAGCCCTGATGGGCCCACAAAAGGTGCATAATCATTAAGCTTATCATTATAACCCAATAAAATTGTGGCACCACACCACCCAAAATCCTGCAAATGCTGCTTTTCAAAGTTAATGTGGGTTAGCTTGATCCTTATTCATTGGTGATTACACCACTAACAGCCCTGACCCCCTGCCTCCCCTCCCATAATATTTAAGCTTATCCCTATACCCCGAAAAAAATTGTGCTATCATATTATCCAATGTCATGCAAATGCCGCTTTATACATTGACATACCTCTTTAGACCCCTTCTGTCTGGACAGTATGGTCACCTGCTGATGTGGCACCATCCACAGGCAGCTTAAGGTGACCTTATACTAGACCCCATTCCACCCGGTCCCGCTGTACTGTAGTTCTGCTCTGTCAGGGACTGGAATGCCTCTTCACCGGCCCGGGGATTAGAAATCCTCCTGGCTTTCTCTCCTCTCTTCACAACGCTGACAGGATGGGCTATATGGATTCTGATTGGTCAGCTGTGGTGAGCTGTGGTGAGCTGTGTTGGATTTCTGCCAGACATATCGGTTGGTTTTGAGGCCAGATAATTAAATTTTAGTCTCATCTGACCAGAACACCTTTTTGCATGTGGCCTCAGAATCTTCAAGGTGCGTTTAGGGTGGTCAGATGAGACTAAAATGTAATTATTTGGCCTCAACACAAAACGATATGTCTAGCAGAAATCCAAATAACGCAATTCCTACAGTAAAGCATGGAGGTGATAATATCTTGTTATGGGGGTGTTTCTCTGCAGCAGGGACTGGAGCACTTGTCGGGATAAAAGAAAAATGGATGGGGCGAAATACCATCAAATTCTTGAGGAAAATCTACTGCCCAATGCCAGAAAGTTGTCAATGGGAAGAAGGTTTACCTTCCAACATGACAATGACCCAAAACACACAGCAAAAATGACTACACAGTGGTTGAAGGAGAAAAAGGTGAATATCCTTGCATGGCCTAGTCAGAGCCCAGACTTAAACCCCATTGAAAATCTGTGGAATGACTTGAAGACTGCAGTCCACAAACGGTCACCATCAAATTTAACTGAATTTGAGCAGTTCTGCAAAGAAGAGTGGGCAAATATTACCAAGTCTAGATGTGCAAAGTTAGCAGAGACATATCCCAACATACTAAAGGCTGGAATTTAAGCAAAAGGTGGTCCAACAAAATACTGACATAAGGGGGTGATCCTTTTTACAACTGGTTGATTCTATTTTTTAATTTTTAAAACATTCTTCTGCCATGTTGGTGTTATATCTATCACTTGGATGTTAGAAATTGCACTAGTAAATACAGCTGTTTAAACCAAAAACTGTATCTGTCCCAATTGCAGGCTACAAAGCAACACAATGTGATTGTTTTAAAGGGGGGGGGGGGTTCTTTTCTCTCTCTCTCTCTCTCTCTTTATATATATATATATATATATATAATAGTTGTTCAAAAAGTTTCCGCACTTTTTTTAACTCTATCAAATATAAAAAAGTGCGTAAACCTTTTGAAGACCCCTTGCATAATATATATATATATATATATATATATATATATATATATATATATATATATATATATATATACAGTATCCCACAAAAGTGAGTACACCCCTCACATTTTTGAAAATATTTTATTATATCTTTTCATGTGACAACACTGAAGAAATGACACTTTGCTACAATGTAAAGTAGTGAGTGTACAGCTTGTATAACAGTGTAAATTTGCTGTCCCCTCAAAATAACTCAACACACAGCCATTAATGTCTAAACCGCTGGCAACAAAAGTGAGTACACCCCTAAGTGAAAATGTCCAAATTGGGCCCAATTAGCTATTTCCCTCCCCGGTGTCATGTGACTCATTAGCGTTACAAGGTCTCAGGTGTGAATGGGGAGCAGGTGTGTTAAATTTGGTGTTATCGCTCTCACTCTCTCATACTGGTCACTGGAAGCTCAACATGGCACCTCATGGAAAATAACTCTCTGAGGATCTGAAATAAAAATATTTACAAAAATGTAAGGGGTGTACTCACTTTTGTGGGATACTGTATATTATACTGTATATAATATGTTAAGTTCTCTTATATTTACAGATGCATATAGTTCTAAGGCACATATATTTATAATATACTTCACCAATACATAATAAAATTTGACCTGTTTGAGCGAAACTGGTACAAACATCATTATTTGCAATACCTTGAACAATTTGTTCCCCCCTGCATTAACTGCTTGCCGACCGCTGCCTGTACATTTACGTCAACAGAATGGCATGACTGCGCAAATGGGCGTACCTGTACGTCACTTTGAGTTTGCCGCTGTGCCATCGCGTGCACCCGCCGTGAGCTCCGTGAGTAGGATCGCGGGTCCAGCGGACACAATGTCCGTGGGGATACCCGTGATCGTCTCACGGAGAGGAAGAACGGGGAGATGCTAATGTAAACAACATCTCCCTGTTCTGCCTAGTGACACTGATCACAGCTCTCTGTGATCGGGAGCAGTGATCAGCGACGTGTCACTCGTAGCCACGCCCCCCACAGTTAGAGTCACCCCCTAGGACATACTTAACCCCTTCCTAGGCAGCTAGTGGTTAACCCCTTCATTGCCAGTGTCATTTTTACAGTAATCAGTGCAATTTTATAGCTGTAAAAATGACAATGGTCCCAAAAATGTGTCAAAATTGTCCGATGTGTCCACCATAATGTGGCAGTCATGATAAAAATTGCACATTGCCGCCATTACTAGTAAAAAAAAAATTATTAATAAAAATGCCATAAAACTAACCACTGTTTGGTAAACGCTATAACTTTTGCGCAAACCAATCAATAAACGTTTATTGCAATTTTTTTTACCAAAAATATGTAGAAGAATACATATTGACCTAAACTGAGGGAAAAAAATGTTTTTTTAGATATTTTTTGGGGGGATATTTATTATAGCAAAAAGTAAAATATAATGCTTTTTTTCAAAATTGTCGCTATTTTTTTGTTTATAGCACAAAAATTAAAAACCGCAGAGGTGATCAAATACCACCAAAAGAAAGCTCTATTTGTGGGAAAAAAAAGACGTCAATTTTGTTTGGTAGCCACGTCGCACGACTGCGCAATTGTCAGTTAAAGCGACGCAGTGCCGAATCGCAAAAAGTGCTCTGGTCTTTGGCCAGCCAAATGGTCCAGGGCTTAAGCGGTTAATAATCTGACGAGAAGCTACAATTTCATCAGCATATATTCAGGAGACACTGATGTTGCAAGTATTATTATTAAGGCGTCGATACAGAACTTCCCCTACGGTCAGGTTGACTTCATGAATTATTGTATGTCATTGTATAGAATGTTTATTACAAGTCAAACAAGCATTGTGAACTTGACAGATAATCAATGGTGGAATTTGCAGAATTTGCCGACATTCAGCATTCTATCCCTGGATATAAATCTCTGCCGTGATTGCTGAGCTCATCTTGAAATATCAAGTCAAGGCTGGCCTTGGGATTAGGAATATCTTCGCTCCAGACAGGCTCATCCCACGGCGCAGTGCGAGGTATCAACGTGCTGTATCATGTTATAGAGAAATAAATTCAACCAGAAACGGTGAATTCAAGCGACTCTGTTATCCTTGCATTCAAATTAAATAATATAAAATACACGGATAGAAAAAAATTTTACTCACAGTGTTGACACATTTTATTTAAAGTGAAAGTATGGTGTGTGTCTACATATTTTGGGTTATTGTGTTTCCACAAAACCCATTTCCAGGCATAAAAAAAAAAAAAAAAAAAAAAAAAAAACCACACCATGCCCACCCACCCCATTCTTTCTTTTCCAAGAATTTTATTAGAGTTTTCTTCCTATTAGAATTTACTATTAAAAAAAAATAATTAACAATTTTGGACATTTAGGCTGGGTTCACACCACTGCAATACGATTTTCATCCCATTTTCAGTGTGATTATGTAGTGCAACTTGGATGAGACTTGGATGTGGTTTGCATATTCTATGGGACCAACAGGAACTATTTCTAAATTCGTTGTGTGCTGAGTCTCATCGATGTAAATGAGCACCACTGAAAACAATGTGATTTACTTTGTCATGTGGTTCTGTCCGACTCAAGTCGCATCTGATTTTGCACTGGTGTGAACAGAGCCTTATGCCGCGTACACACGAGCGGACTTTACGGCAGACTTTGCCCGGCAGACGGGATTTCGTCGGACAATTCGATCGTGTGTGGGCTCCAGCGGACTTTGTTTGCTCAAAAGTTGGATGGATTTAGATTTGAAACATGTTTTAAATCTATCCGTCGAACTCGAGTCCGGTCGAAAAGTCCACTCGTCTGTATGCTAGTTCGACGGACAAAAAGCCACGCTAGGGCAGCTATTGGCTACTGGTTATGAACTTCCTTGTTTTAGTCACGTTCGAATTCGACGGACTTTGGTGGATTGTGTGTAGGCAAGTCCGTTCATTCAGAAAGTCCGTCATAAAGTCGGTCGAAAAGTCCGCCGGGCAAAGTCTGCCGTAAAGTCCGCTCATGTGTACGTGGCATTAGCAACATTTAGCGACCCCCTCCAAACTCTCTCTAGTGACTAGATGAGTTTGGAGAAGGTTGGAGTTCACCTTTAACTAACAGTTCTAGAACAACTAATGGTGAGGAGCCATGTCAGCTATGTCATAGTCATCACATGCAGACTGTACATTTCATTCACAAAATAACCTTTTAGTCTGCAGATTGCAGCCTGCCTATATTTAATACTGTAATTGTCAGACTCAATTACAGTATTGAAAAAAATTATGAAATAATTAAAAAAGTAAAAAATCTATAAATATACATTTTCGCACTACTTGCCTGGAGTTTGAATGTTCTTCACGTGCCTGTGTGGATTTCCTCCCACACTCCAAAGATCCCTGGTAGGTTAACCACTTGCCGATCAGCCGCCGTCATTATACTGCGGCAGGTCGGCTCGTTCCCTCAAATCTCCGTAGATGTACGTCGACTCCTTTAAGAACCATAGCAGGCGCACGCGTGCCCGCCGCACGGTGGGGGACCCGATGCCCATGGCCGGCGGCCGCCATGTCCGCTGGCCACCCGCGATCGTGGGAAAGAGAGCCAGAACGGGGATCTGTCAATGTAAACAGACAGATCCCTGTTCTGACAGGGGAGGAAAGACAGATCTGCTGCTTCTTGTGATTAGGAACAACGATCTCTCTCCTCCTCCAGTCAGTCCCATCCTCCCACAGTTAGAAACACCTCCCAGGGAACACATTTAACCCCTTGATCGCCCCCTAGTGTTAAACCCTTCCCTGCCAGTGACATTTACACAGTAATCAGTGAATTTTTATAGCACTGATCCCTGTACATATGTCAATGGTCTCAAAAAAGTGTCAAAAGTGTCTGATCTGTCCGCCACAATGTCGCAGTCCCGCTAAAAATGGCAGATCGCCGCCGTTACTAGTAAAAAATAAATAAATCATTAAAAATGCCATAAATCTATCCCCTATTTTGTAGACGCTATAACTTTTGCGCAAACCAATCAATATACGCTTATTGCGATTTTTTTACCAAGAATATGTAGAAGAATACATATCAGCCTAAACTGAAGAAGAAATGTGTTTTTCTTTTAAAAAACTTTTGGATATTTATTATAGCAAAAAGTAAAAAAATATTGTTTTTTTTCAAAATTGTCGCTCTTTTTTTTGTTTATAGCGCAAAAAATAAAAACCGCAGAGGTGATCAAATACCACCAAAAGAAAGCTCTATTTGTAGGTAAAAAATTGACCTCGAATTTTGTTTGGGTACATCGTCCCACGACCGAGGAATTGTCAATTAAAGTGACGCAGTGCCGTATCACAAAAAATGACCTGGTCATTAAGGGGGAAAATCTTCCGGTCTGTAAGTGGTTAAGTGACGCCTGCCTAAGTTGGCCCTAGTATGTGTGTGGGAGGGTGCAGCGTGGTGTGGCAGCAGTAACTCACACGCAGTCCAGTTGCAAATGGAGAGAACTTGTATTGTAGTCAGAATACAACAATTCACAACAAGCCTGGCGAGCTGGGACTGGGAGCACTCACAGGTAAACAGCAGATTGTAGCAGAGACGGTCTCAGCCGAATGTGGCCTGGCCGGTCCGAGCCCAAGCGGGGAAGTTTCCAGGAGAAGTGCAGATCCCTATTCTTTCCCTACTCTTCTGGAATCTTTCCCTGCTGCTATCACTGTTCCTGACAGACCTGTCCCTACACAACCCACAAGCAAAACTCAGGAGCCAAGGTCTTAAATAGACTCTGCCTCACCCAAGATGACAGCCAGAGTCACATGGGCTGTAAGCATCCAACAGATCACTGACCCAGGAAACCATAGAGCAACCGTGTTCCTCTTGATTTCCTCCCCCTCTGCACTGTCACTGTGGTTGAGCGCCACCTGCAGTGGAGAAAACAGACTGCACCTTCCTACAGTAGATCAGTAGATTGTAAGCTCCTTGAGGGCAAGGACCAATGTGAATGTTCAATATATATATATATATATATATATATATGTATATATATATATATATATATATATATATATATATATATATTAGGGCTGTTACTGATTAAAATTTTCGTGTTCGGTGAATCGATTTTTTAAAAAATCGATTAATTTCAATTAATTATAACGCACATACAGATCCAACTACTTTTAGGTGATTTAGCACCGTTGTTATGGCAATGGCCGAAGCCGGACATAGCGGGGCATGGCTAGAACGTCACACGTCATAAACTCAGCCTCACCGTGCCCATAATTGCAGCCTTACCGTGCCCATAATCGCAGCCTCAATGTTCCCATTATGCAGTCTCACCATGCCCATAATCGCAGCCTTACCGTGCCCATAATCGCAGCCTCACCGTGCCCATAATGCTGTCTAACCGTGCCCAAAATTGCAGCCTTGCTGTGCCTACAATCGCAGCCTCACCGTGCCCATAAAGCTGTCTCACCGTGCTCATAATCGCAGCCTCACTGTAGTCAGTGCCTGTGCCTGGATTACACAGTCTGCGGGCATCTCCCACTGTGTGTCTCTTTGTGTTAAAACTTTGGCCGCACTGTGAGAAAAGTCCCGCCCTCCTCCTAGATCAGCTTGTGTGATATACAGGACACTGCGTCTATCACATGAGCTGATCTAAGAGGGGGGCGGGACTTTTCTCACAGCACGGCCAAAGTTTTCACACTCAGTTCCGAGACACACAGCGGGAGATGCCCGCAGACTGTGTATGACATATAGTGGAGGAGGAGGAGGAGCAGCTTGGTCCAAAGCGGCACCAGGGCAGGCAGCCTACCGATCAAAAAAATTAACGATTAATCGAGGAATTAATCATTCATTTCCGCAGCCCTAATATATATATAATGACAGATACCAACATACTAGTGCTGCTTAATATATTGATTTTAACAAATACTGTGGTCTTCACAGGCCGTGTAATACCAATAAAAAATATATATTGTCACTATTATTCTTTTTTTTTTTTTTTAACCTTTTCCAACATAATTATAAAAATGCATACATTCCACTGAAATGCTGCATGTCACTTTCTGCTTTTAATATAATATATCATCTATCCCGTGTATTCAGATATCTAACATTTCAAGTTGAGGATTCGGTTCCATAATTTGCGCATCATATAAAAGCTTTGCTTCAAATGTCAGGCTTACCGCGATAAAGGCCGGTTCTAGAGTTACTTTTGATTATTTAAACTTGTCACATGAGTGGAAATCCAGTTCATGCTTCACCTGGGAAGATAATTACAGAGCGCTCACAGCTAAAGAAATTTGCTATGCATTAGTGAAAGAGGGGCGAGCGTTAAAGAGTGACTCCGGGCAGCAAGGGATAAAACCAGCGAGTGGGTCCGAGAAGTATTTGCAGCTGTGTTAAAAGACAAGAAACCTATTCCGTTTACCGAAAAGAAGATAGTACTCTGTTAGTAGATGACATTTAGTTTGGCAAAGCACTGCATTATTATACATAAAAACATATAAACATTTACTATTAGAGAAAATAAATAAATATGTGTTTTCACCTTATTTTTCTATTCTTTGTTGCATCATAGTTAAAGTAGTGATTTCCTGCAGCCTCTTTGCAACTACTTCCTGCCTATGTGCACTCCAGCAATGTCTGCATGGCATTTTTCAGGACAGATTTCCTGGTGGTGGCAACAGTGGATCACTTCTGCATAAAGTGCATTCAAACACCAATTTGTATTAACTTGAGTTACTGCAGGAGTACAGTTAGGAAACAGGGTGTTGTTACCTTACAAGGAAAGTGCTTGAACAAAGACCTTCATGGCAGGATCACCAGGTCTTATATTCTTGAAAGCTGCAGATCTTATAAAGTAATAAAATTTACTTCTGAATTTCCATTAACCACTTCAGCTCAGGAAGGTTTACCCCCCTTCATGACCAGGCCATTTTTTTGCGATATGGCACTGCGTTACTTTAACAGACAATTGCGCGGTCATGCGACGCTGTGCTCAAATACAATTTTTTCCCACAAATAGAGCTTTTTTTGGTGGCATTTGATCACCTCTGTGGTTTTTAGTTTTTCCACTATAAACAAAAAAAGAGCGACAATTTTTGAAAAAAAAAACAATATTTTTTACATTCTGCTATAAAACATACCCAATCAAAAAAATTTAAAAATCTAATTTCATCAATTTAGGCCAATATGTAATCTGCTACATATTTTTTGGTAAAAAAAATTCCCAATAAGTGTATATTGATTGGATTGTGCAAAAGTTATAGTGTCTACAAACTGTGGGGTATATTTATGGAATTTTTATTTATTTATTTTCTTTACTAGTAATGGCGGCGGTTAGCGATTATTAACGGGACTGCTATATTGCCGTGGACAAATTGGACACTAAGTGACACTTTTGACACTTTTTGGGAACCCGTGACACCAATACAGTAATCAGTGCTAAAAAAAAAATGCACTGTCACTGTACTAATGACACTGGCAGGGAAGGAGTAACTATCAGGGGAGATTAAAGGGTTAAGTGTGTCCCTAGGGGGTGCTTTCTAACTGTGTGGGGGAGGTGCTTTGACTGGGGGAAAACAGAGATCTTTGTTCCTGCTTAGCAGAAACATAGGCGCTCCATCTTGCCCTCTGACAGAACGGCAGTCTTCTTTGTTTACATAGGCAGACTGCCGTTCTGCCTCTCCTGAGAATGATCGGTTGGTCCCGGCGGACATCGCATCCGCCAGACCCGCTGATTGGCTCCCGCTGTGTCCAATTACAGCGGGAACGGGTCGCTGGCACGCATGTCCCAGACCCCGTGCACGAAATCATATACAGGTATATAATCATTTATATATATTTTATTTTTTTTGGTCAGTATCTCACCAAAAATTACATATTTGTTGCAGAGGATGCCTGACATCTGACTTGTATCTTAGTGTAGACTTCTGGGAAAATCAGTGAGCCAATCACACAAGCAGGAAATGGTATATGGGGGGGGGTTCTGTACACTATCTGTGCCATATTTCATTTTACAGAAGATTACAGCACTGCAGATTGAAAGGAAACATTCAATCGTAATATGACTTGTATAGCTTTTGTATACACTATATTAATTGTTTTACCCCATGAAAGTGGAGTTACCCTTTAAGTTGCTGCCTTGACCACTGCCCCAGGTTTCCTGTTTCAGGGTGGCTTCTTTCTCTTGCAGCATCCTATAGAGTCAAGCTTGTATGCAGGCACTAGAGTTGTGCCTCCCTACACTGTGTGCATCAATAGAAACACACGGCCAAATTGCCTAGTAAGGTAAGGCACGCCCCTTTTCCTTCCTCCTCCCTTCTGAAAATTAACAGACTGACTGGAGACTGCACTGTCCACTGGTAAAGTGGTTCCAAAGCCTTAAGGTTTTTCACCTTAATGCATTCTCTGCTGCAGCTACCCCTCAGCCCCCCCCTCTTTTCCTTACCTTCCTAAGCCCATCCAATCCAGCGATGTGCACAAGCGCAGCGGCTCCCGCCACCGTCTCTCTGCTCATTGGACAGATTGCTAGCAGTGGGAGTGATTAACTCCCGCTGCTGTCGATCAAATCCGTTTGGGGGGCGGGGCTGAGTCCCGCTGTCTGTGTCAATGGACGCAGCAGCGGGACTCGGGAGCGAGTCCACAGGGGTGCCCCCAGGGAAAGTAGCTTTCCCTGGGGGCACCCAATGAAGGGGAGGGGCCTGGAGTAAAGAGGATTGGGGCTGCTCTGTGCAAAATCATTGCACAGAGCAGGTAATATGACATGTTTATTATTTTTTATAAAAAATGAAGCTTTACAACCACTTTAAGGCCCCTTTCACACAGGCACTCCCGTCAGGTCCGCCTGTGCGTTTTTCAGGTGGATCTGATTGGACGCTCTATTCACCTCTATGAAGCAGCGGATGTCAGAGGTGATACATCCGCCGATATCCGATTTGATCCTATCCGTGAAATCCAGATGGATGGAAACCCTATTTTCCATCCGTTTGGAGGATGGGATCGGATGAAGACGGACAGGCGGATCCGTTTTCATCTGATCTCCCATAGAGGAGAGCGGGGCTCTGACAGGTCTGTCTCAGCACAGTGAAACACCTCCCAACTTTTTGAGATGGGAATGAGGGACACCTATCAACAAAAGTATGCAGGCATAGGACACGCCCCCTGCCACACCTCCTTAAAGGAGAATTGTACAAAAAAACATGATTGGTTAAACAAGTGCTTTTTTTATTACCACTACTATTCCTTTATATTGCCATTTGGCATTTATAAATGCAGCAATTTAGAAATCAGATGAAAGGTTTAGCACTGGGAAACACTTTTTTGATAGATAAAAAGTGCATTTTAAAAACATCTATATAGATCAGACCAAAATGAGGGACAAATGAGGAGGAATGAGGGGGACAGAGGGACATTGCTCCAAATCAGGGACAGTCCCGCCAAATCAGGGACAGTCCCGCCAAATCAGGGACAGTTGGGAGGTATGCAGTGAATGGAGATGGACCTGTCCAGCAGCATTGAAAGTTGTAATTTGTAAGTGTTAGGGTAGGAAATTTTAAGAAACGTTTAGCAGGGAACGTTTATTTTACTGTGCTTGATGTGAGGATCGAGGGTTTAATACTACTGTAACTGCTTCGGAACCACACCACGGACAGTTACTGCAGCAGGACGGCCCTTCAGCGCTAAATCACGTACCTGTACTGATTTCCAGGTCTGAGGCGCGTGCATGCGCCGCCGGTGACCTGCTTTCAATGTGATTGGACACAGCGGAAACCAATCAGCGAGTCCGGCGGGCATGATGTTTGCCGGCACCTGGCGATCATTACCGAGAGAGGCAGAATACCGAACCAGGCAGATCAACATTCTATGGGTGGGGAAGATGGAGATCTTGTGTGTCTGCTAATCAGGAACACAGAACTCTGTCTTCCCCCAGTCAAAGCACCTCCCCCCACACAGTTAGAAAGTACTTCCAGGGAACACATTTAACCCTTTGATTGCCCCTGATGTTAACCCCTTCCCAGCCAGTGTCATTAGTATAGTGACAGTGCATTTTTTTTAGCACCGATCACCATACCTCCCTACTTTTTGAGATGGGAATGAGGAACACCTATCAGCAAAACTATGCAGGCATAGGACACACCCCTGGCCACGCCCCTTTAAAGGAGAATTGTACAAAAAAACAAGATTGGTTAAACCCACAAGTGCTTTTTTACCACTAATATTCCTTTATATTGGCTTTTGGAATTTACAAATGTAGCAATTTAGAAATAAAATGAAAAGTTTAGTGCTGGAAAACACTTTTTAAAAGATAAAAAGAGCATTTTATATACAACTATATAGATCAGACCAAAATGAGGGACAAATGAGGGGGACAGAGGGACATTGTTCCAAATCAGGGACAGTCCCTCAAAACCAGGGACAGTTGAGAGCTATGCCGATCACTGTATTGGTGTCACGATCCCCAAAAAGTGTCTCTTAGTGTCATATTTGTCTGGTGTAATGTCGCAGTCCTGCCATTACTAGTAAAAAAAAAAAAATTCCATAAAGATATCCCCTATTTTGTAGACGCTATAACTTTTGCACAAACCAATCAATATACGTTTATTGGGATTTTTTTTTTACCAAAAATATGTAGCAGAATACATTTTGACCTAAATTGATGAAGAAATTAGATTTTTTTAAAAAATTTTATTAGATATTTTTTATAGCAGAAAGTAATAGTATATATATTTTTTTTTTCACAATTGTCTTTTTTTGTTTATAATGCAAAAAAATAAAAACTGCAGAGGTGATCAAATACCACCAAACGAAAGCTCTGCTTGTGGGGAAAAAAAATATATTATTTTGGGTAATTTTAGTACAGCGTCGCACCGACCACTCAATTGTCAGTTAAAATAGAGCAGTGCCGTAATACAAAAAAATGGCCTGGTCATGAAGGGAAGGTAAAACCTTCCGGAGCTGAAGAGGTTAAACCAATACAAGAACGTCATCACTGGCCAGAACAAATATTCAGAACAGGAGTCCTCTGGATTCACTTGCTGCATGATTGTTCAGGATCAGAAACCTATAATGTACTGAAAGCAGAGACAGCCAGGCGACCAGTGTTTTCAGAAGCAGGTCAGGACCATGAGCTTCCTCCAATCTTCCCTATTATACAGAGCGTTGTTATTTTGGTTGTGGATAAGAACATTGTGGAACACATTAGGCTGAGGGCAAAGGTATTGCATTAGAAGAAGCAGACGCTGAGACGCTCCAACTAGAGGCAGACATATCCCAGGATGCCGCTGGTTAGGCAATAGAACGCTCTGCAGTTATTTAAAATACAAAATCATTACTCACATGAAAATCACGCATCTCAAAGGGCTGGGTTCGTGCATGATCCTCATCTCGTACGACTTTACTGCGCTCTGGAGACTCCTGACATGTATCTCCTGCGGCTCACATGCTTAAAAATAGGCCCTTATTTGATTTCCAAAATGAGAAACAGCTTATTATTTTTAAATTTTGAAGCTGCGAGAGACACGGCTACACAATCCCAGGAGTCTATTAAAATTGGATGAATTGGAACTATGTGGAGTTTACGCTGATCAGATCTGTCATGGAACTCAGCAAAGGGCAGTTAAAGGAAAACCGTGCTTGAAGGGAAGAAATATTTCTTAAATTGTGTTTTCCTTTAAAGCAGAAGTTTGTCTTTTTTTATATTTATGTTCACTTATTTTTTTTTATTTTTATCCAAGTGCAGTTACTTTTTCCTTTTTTTTTTTTTTTTTTTTATCCAAGTGCAGTTACATTTCCTTTTTTTTTTTTTATATTCAAGTGCAGTTACTTTCCCCTTTTTTTATCCAAGTGCAGTTATTTTCCCCTTTTTTTATCCAAGTGCAGTTACTTTTCCCTTTTATTTTTCTATCCAAGTGCAGTTACTTTTCCCTTTTTTTTAATTTATCCAAGTGCAGTTACTTTTTCCTTGTTTTTTTTTTTTTTTTATCCAAGTGCAGTTACTTTTCTTCCCCCCTTTTTTTTTATCCAAGTGCAGTTACTTTTCCTTTTTTTTCTATTCAAGTGCAGTTACTTTTGCCTTTTTTTTTTTTTTTTTTTTAATCCAAGTGCAGTTACTTTTTCCTTTTTTAAATTTTTTTAAATCCAAATGTCATTTTGTGCAGGGACTGTTCTAAACACAGGAAACATGCGCCCCTTTACAGGCATACTATAGACACCCCCCAGGTACGATATTTAAAGGAATATTACACTTTTATTGTTTCACTTTAAGCATTATTTAAATCACTGCTCCCGAAAAAACGTCAGTTTTTAAAACTTTTTTTTGCATTGATCCATGTCCCCTGGGGCAGGACCCAGGTCCCCAAACACTTTTTATGACAATAACTTGCATATTTGCCTTTAAAATTAGCACTTTTGATTTTTCACGTTCGAGTCCCATAGACTTTAACAGGGTTCGCGTGTTCGCACAAATTTTTGGTCTGTTCGCATGTTCTGCTGCAAACCGAACCGAGGGTTGTTCGGCTCATCCCTAATAGCAATGATGGGACACTGTTTTTCCTACTGACACCAATGATGGGGCACTATTCCTCCCACTAATACCAATGATAGGTCACTATTCCTCCCACTGACACCAATGATGGGGCACTATTCCTCCCACTGACACCAATGATGGATCACTATTCCTCCCACTGACACAATGATGGGTCACTATTCCTCTCACTGATACAAATGATGGGTCACTATTCCTCCCACTGATACCAATGATGGGTCTTTATTCCTCCCACTGATACCAATGATGGGTCACTATTCCTCTCACTGATACAATGATGGGTCACTATTCCTCCCACTGATACCAATGATGGGTCTTTATTCCTCCCACTGATACCAATGATGGGTCACTATTCCTCTCACTGATACAATGATGGGTCACTATTCCTCCCACTGATACCAATGATGGGTCTTTATTCCTCCCACTGATACCAATGATGGGTCTTTATTCCTCCCACTGATACCAATGATGGGTCACTATTCCTCCCACAGATACAATGATGGATCACTATTCCTCTCACTGATACCAAAGATGGGTCACTATTCCTCCCACTGATATAATGATGGGTCTTTATTCCTCCCACTGACACCAATGATGGGTCTTTATTCCTCCCACTAATACCAAAGATGCATTGTTTACTCCCGCTGACGCCAGGATAATTTCTACTTTCAATGGCCACAGTCTTGCCCTCCTAAAGTCTGAAGGACAGTAAACTGGCCCTTTGTTTTTAGAAAGTTTGGAGACCCCTGGTATAGGATATGTATTCTTCTTTACAGGCACAGCATTTATGGGCAATAAATCACTGAGCACTATGTCTACTCTGTATGAAATAATAAAATCAAAGTACTTGTTTAAAATAAATGAACTTCTAGAGTGATCACATCATTTAATATTAACACCTGGTTGTTAAAAATCTTGAAAAAAGACATCAGCCTCTTTTGGGGCCTGACATTAATGCTATAATATGAGAATCTGCACTAATGCACTGATCCCAGCTTTGTAGAAGACCAATTAGACCTCACGCAGGAGCACATCATGCATGCTAGCAGCAATTGTACGGACCCTTTCTCCTTGTATAATAGGAGCTCCGATCGGGGAATGAAAGTATAACTGTTTCTTTGAACTTTTAAAAGATGTAGAAAAAAATTGGTTTCTGCTTTAATTGGCATGTTGAAAAGGAAATTTGTCAGCGGGGAATTCCAGAAGAATTAGTGCAGACAATGGCCCTCAATGTAATTTAGAACAGTTTAAACAGTTCATATAAAATGAGAATGTTTGGGATACCTACATGAAGGGCAAATTAACCACGTTAAATGGAAGACTGCAAAAAAAGAAATATAAAAATCTGTTTTCTGTCACTGATTATTGTAACGATTAAAAAATGAGTGAGTTTGCTAGAGCACCTTTGAATTATATTCTCTAGGTAAGCTAACCTTTATTAAGTTTAGGGTTTGTACACACAAGTGTCAAAGGCTAAAGTTCTACTTCTCAAAGAAATGCAACAAATGTACATGACTGCCTTTAAACCAACTTTTACCTGCAAAATATTTTCTTAAAGCTGAATGCACAAAAATCTTAACCTATAGTGATTTTAAACCTTTAATTTTTATTTTTAAATAACAAACATGACATACTTACCTGCTTTGTGCAATGGTTTTGCACAGAGCAACCCTAATCCTCCTCTTCTGGGGTCTGTGTTTACTGGCTCCTCCTGTCTTCCAAGTACCCCCCAGCAAGCCACATACTACGGGCGGGGACTCGTTAACACAGACATTGGGGCTTAGCCCTGCCCCCACCTCCCCCATCCTAGGATTTTATTGACAGCAGTTGGAGTAAATGGCTACTGCTGCTATCAATCTGCCCTGTGAGTAGGGAAAGAGAGCTGAGAGAGCCGCTGCTGTCATGCACAGTGCTGGATTGAAATCAGACTCAAGTAAGTATAAGGGGTGGCTGGGGGGATCCTGGACACAGTGTTGGAATAAGATCATGCATTTTTGTACAACAACTACAGATCTATTCTTCAGCCAGTAGATGGCAATGTTTACAAGTTTGTAGCTGCATCTATGGTAATACTCTATGACATTTCTCTGTATAATAAAGTTTACTGTTTCTTGTCTGCAGTTAAGCAGCAAAGCCCAATCTGTCTGTTCTGTAGGGCTATGTACAAAATTTCTAACACACAGAAGATTTTTTTTCCCTAATGCAGAGAATGCATTAAAGTGTTTGTAAAGTCACTATGTGACTTTACATGTATCCCATGCAGATATGCTGCCATTAACAAAAGTGTGTTTGTTAGAAATGAAAAGGTGAAATACCTTTTTCTTTTACGTTCCCTCTGGCCTCCAATACAGCCAATCAGACACAGATCGGTCTAATCTGCTGCTTTCCTGGCTGCTAACGGGCAAGTAAACAAGGAGCAGAAACTGGAAGTGACGAAAGCCTCCTCATTTCTGGTTTCTGGGGGCCCAGAGAGGGAGGAACGATGTTAGGTCCTCTCACTCTGTGTAGTGCTGCCATTGTGCTGCTCCCAGGCTCCGCGATCAAACAGCAGAGCCCAAGAAAGGTGGCGGCAGAACGGGGGACCCTTCCACCACCCGCAGAAGTGATCGAGTGGCTGTTCTGACACTCTAATCACTTCTGCCTTAAAGGGAAACGTCAGCTGCCAATTATGATACTGAGATGATGCCTATTCCTGTATAACCACTGCAACCTAAGGATGCCTATGGACGTTCTACGGTTGGCAAGTGGTTAAGTTAGCAAATAAAGGGTATCAATTATGAAGCGCACCCCCTAAGGAGCCGCAAATAGAAATGGATCCCCCACCCTGCACAGCCAAGCACACCACATCTTCACAGCACACTTGAGTCAGAAGAACAGTCCAGTGCTTTTTTTATCTTTTATTGAGGGGAATAAACTTGGATAGGGATATTATGTCCACTTGATCAAAGCAGTAGAACTCTTCAGGGACACAAACTGCATACAGTCCGTATATACACTTCTACTCTGCCTCCTGCACACAGCTTGATTGCAGAACTACAACTCCTGGGACTGGCTGGCACTGTTAGGATGATCTAAGAAAAGACTCAGTCAAATCAATAGCAAAAGCCCTTTACAGGCAGGGACCGCGGGCCCCTTGTTTGTGTAGCAAAGTCCTAGTGCCCAGTTCTCCTCCTGTGGCTACTGATCCCAGCACCACCTCTTCGGGCAATGCCAGCCACCTGGCTGCAGCTGTCCCTTTCTCAAGCCCTCTTGGCTACTTCTACACAGTCCTCCCAGACTGACTCTGCATCCATCCATTCCAGACTGCTCTCTCCCAGTCCTCTGAGGCATGCCTCTCAGTCCTCTCCTGACCGAATGTAACACTCACCAGCCCACCTGGCTGTTTTCCTCCCTGGAGATTTGCCCAGCAGTGTTCTCCTGTTGTCCTCCTCTTGCTCCCGTGCCTCCGGTCAGGACGCCCCTGTGTGTTGTGAAGAGGGTCCCTTCTGAACTTGAGCCCAGACTCAAGGCCCCCCGACTAGGGGACTACCCTCAAGGGCCACTGACAGCCTAACACTTTATCTCCAGCTTCCACCCGAACTTCACTGCCTCAGCTGGGCTGACCCTGAGTAATTGAGGGGGCCTGCCCCCTGCTAACCCATCAATTGGGGATTGGTCAGGGTCCTCAGAATACAACAGGCAGCTCCTCCTCACCTCCACTCCCATTCTTCTAGAATCTTCTGCAAGTTACTAGGGGAGGTATTAGAGATGCCTGTGAGTCATACCAGCCTCCCTGAGTCACTCCCCTGACCCAGATAAAACACAGGCTTGGCTGTTAGCCAAGCCTAAACATTTTGCCTACTCTAATAAAAATCCTATTCTAGCACACTAGAGGGTGCTACACTTAGATTTTAAGCTTTATGCATTAATTAATAGCTAACAAGGTACAACACTCTACAAGAACTGTATTTACTTAACCATTTGCCGACCGGGCCACAGCTGAAAAACAGCTACAGCGCGGTCGGATTTCTCTGGGAGGGCGTACTATAACGTCCTCCCAGAATCATGCTCCCGCGCACACCCTTAGGCCCGCACCTGGGAATGACCGTGACCGTCAGGTCTTCCAGACCCGGCGCATCACAGATCAGCGTAAAGGGCCAATCACAGTGGCCCTTTACATGTGATCGCTGTGTCCAATAATGGAGCGTTCAGATGTCAACAAACCAGGTCTTGTCCAGTTCAGCTCCTCCTCTCTCCTCACACCAATCGGTACAGTGTGCGAGGAGAGGGGAGGTGGTGCAGCAGCGATGTGTGGGCTGGATCTGAAGTGCCTACAGCGCTGATCTGTGCCCATACATGTCTCATCCATGCTCCATCCATGGCTCATCCATGCTGATCCATCCGCATTCATGGCTTATCCATCCATCCATGCTCCATCCATGGCTCATCAATCCATCCATTCATGCTTCATCCATGGCTAATCCATCCCCCCATCCATGGCTCATCTGTGCCACATCAGTGATCATCCGTGATCATCCGTGCCACATCAGTGATCATCCGTGCCACATTAGTACTCATCCGTGCCACATCAGTACTCATCTGTGCCACATCCATGCTACATCAGTAGTTATCCATGCCACATCCATGCCACATCAGTACTCATCTGTGCCACATCAGTGCGCATCCATGCCACGTCTGTGATCCTCCGTGCCGCATCCATGACACATCAGTACTCATCTGTGTCACATCCATGCCACATCAGTACTCATCCGTGCCACATCCATACCACATCAGTACTCATCCATGCCACATCAGTGATCATCCATGCCACATCTATGATCATCCGTGTCACATCTGTGACCATCCATGCCACATCAGTACTTGTCCGTGCCACATCCATGCCACATCAGTACTCATCAGTGCCACATCCATGCCACATCAGTACTCATCCGTGTCACATCAGTGATCATCCATACCACATCAGTGCTCATCCGAGCCACATCAGTACTCATCTATGCCATATCTGTGCCACATCAGTGCTCATCAGTGCCACTACCGTGCCTGCCACATCAGTGCTCATCCATGTTACATCGATGCCACATCAGTACTCATCCGTGCCACATCCATGCCACATCTGTACTCATCCATGCCACATCAGTGATTATCAATGCTACATCCATGCCACATCAGTTCTCATCCATGCCACATCAGTACTCATCCGTGCCACATCCATGCCACATCAGTACTCATTCATGCCACATCAGTGATCATCAATGCCACAACCAAGATCGTCCGTGTCACATCTGTGATCATCCATGCCACATCCATGCACATCAGTGATCATCCATGCCACATCCATGCCACATCAGTGCTCATCCATGCCACATCAGTACTCATTGGTGCCACATCTATGCCACATCAGTACTCATCCGTGCCACATCAGTACTCATCCATGCCACATCCATGCCACATCAGTGCTTATCCATGCCACACCAGTACTCATCGGTGCCACATCCATGCCACATCAGTACTCATCTATGCCACATCAGTGCTCATCCATGCCACATCATGGCTCATCTGTGCCACATCAGTCCTTATCCGTGCTACATCCATGCCACATCAGTGCGCATCCGTGCCACATCAGTACTCATCCGTGCCACATCCATGCTAGATCAGTGCTCATTCCTGCCACATCCATGCCACATCAGTGCTCATCAGTGCCACACCTGTGCTACATCAGTGTTCATCCGTGCCACATCCATGCCACATCAGTACTCATCCATGCCACATCCATACCACATCAATACTCATCCGTGCCACATCCATGCTACATCGGTACTCATCCGTGCCACATCAGTGATCATCCGTGCCACACCCATGCCACATAAGTGCCCATCAGTGCCACTACAGTGCCTCAAAAAAGTGTAATAGGTAGTCAAATTAGATTTGAAATGTATGTCCCTAGAACACCTGAAGGTGCCCCCTGAATGTTGGGCCTCTGTATATAGCCAGGCTGTAGAAAAGTCTCACACATGTGGTATCACCATACTCAGGAGGAGTAGCAGAATGTATTTTGGGCTGTAATTTTTGTTATGCACATGCTATGTGTTAGAAATATCTAATAAATTGACAACTTTGTGTAAAAAAAAAGTGTTTTCATTTTCTTTCCACATTTTCCAAAAACTTGTGTAAAAAAATGAACCGTTCAAAAGACTCATTATGCCTCATAGAATATACTTTGGGGTGTTTGCTTTCCAAAATGGGGTCATTTTTTGGGCGTTTCCATTGTCCTGGTGTTCCAGGACCTTCAAAATTGCAAGAGGTAGTTAAGAAATTATATGTGTAATTTATACTCCTAGAATGCCTGATGGTGTTCCCTGCATGTTGGGTCTCTGTATGTGGCCAGACTGTGAAAAAGTCTCACACATGTGGTATTGCCATACTCAGGAGAAGTAGCAGAATGTATTTTGGGGTGTAGTTGCAAGTATGCAAAAAATAACTTGTTATTATGACAATTTTGTGGAAAAAAAATCTTAATTTTACAAAGAAAAATTACAACTTCAATAAACTCACCATGTCTCTTACTTAATACCTTGGAATGTCTACTTTCCAAAAAAAGGGTAATTTGGGGGGTATTTGTACTTTCCTGACATTTCAGGGCCTCAAAAAATGGGATAGGCCACCAGTACATCAGTTGTGGTCAATTTTCAGTGATTGGCACCATAGCTTGTGGACTCTATAACTTTCACAAAGACCAAATAATATCCACTGATTTGGATTATTTTACCCAAGGGTATGTAGCAGTATAAATTTTGGCCAAAATGTATGACAAAAAAATGACTAAACTAAAATTTTATAACCGAAACGAAGAAAAATGCATTTTTTTACAACATTTTCGGTCTTTTTTCACTTATAGTGCAAAAAAATAAAAAAAACAGTGGTGATTATATGCCACCAAAAGAAAGCTATATTTGTGTGAAAAAAAGGACAAAAGTTTTGTATGGGTACAGCGTTGCATGACTGAGTAATTGTCATTCAAAATGTGAGAGCACTGGAGGCTAAAAATTGGTCTGGTTAGGAAAGGGGTTTAAGTGCCCAGTGGGCAAGTGGTTAAAGGGAACGTATATTGGCTTTGTCTACATTTTCTTATTGTATTTATTATGGTGAGGGCTAAAAAATGTAGCTATGTAAATGAAGAAAATTGCAAATTCTCCTTTGGTTATTGGTAGTAAAAAAAAAAAAAAAAGTGCACAGAACTCATTAAATCAGATTTAGCTGAACTTTACACACAAGTGAATGAATAGTGAATGAATAGAGGCAGAGACTTAATAGTCAACTCTGTCTAAGGTTTCATGACTAATATAGTGTGTGAGTTTGTGGAAGCTTGATTCAATAACATTTATTAAACATTTCAAACTTGGGCTTTCTTTTGGAAAAAATTTAAACCACTAGTTAAATTCTGCTTTAAACTTCTTTTTTTAAAAAAAAGGTTAACATTTATAAATTCAACTACCAACATCTTCTGGATAACAATGTCCAAACATAGAAAAACTGCACTATCACAACCCGACTGGGCACAAGTGGCCATGAAGACATTGCTATGATTTTGCCTCGGTATGTGTCAGCTGAAGTGGCCCTGGGCCTGTAACACCACCACTGCCATTTTGTTGGTGTAGGCAGGTGCAGTCTATTTTCTCCACTGCAGGTGGCGCTTAACCTCATCGGCAGTGCAGCGGGAGAGAAAGTCAAGAGGAACATGGTTCCTCTTTAGTTTCCTGGGTAACTGGAAGCCATCTTTGGTCACGCAGAGCCTATCTAGGACTCTGACTCCTGAGTTTGGCATGCATTTAGCATGTGTGTAGAGTAGGAACAGGTCATGCATCTGTCAGGGACAGTAAGAGTGGGCAGAGAAAGGTTCCACATGACTAGGGAAAGAATAGGGATTCACCAATTCTCCTGGAAACCTCCCTGCTTGGGTTTGAACAGGCCAGGCCGCATTTTGCCCCTCAAGACAGACGCTATCAGTTCAACTGAGATCTGCTCTGTTACAATCTGTTGTTCACCTGGGCTGCCTTCTGCCGGGCATGTTGTGAATTGTTGTATTCAGACTGGAATACAAGTTCACCACACTGCACCCTCCCACACTGGTATTGTATTTGGTTACCAGCAGTGGCGTCGCTAGGGGGTGGCTTTTGGGGTTATAGCCCCGAATCTGGGGCCCATAGCCCCGAGTCGCTGCAGGGGTCCCCAAGGGGAGGTGAGGCTCTCCGGGGATCCTGATGTAAGTGGGGGGCTCTCTGAGGACCCTGATTTAAGGGGGAGGCTCTCTGGGGACCCTGATTTAAGGGGGAGGCTCTCTGGGGACCCTGATTTAAGGGGGAGGCTCTCTGGGGACTCTGATTCAAGGGGGAGGCTCTCTGGGGACCCTGATGCAAGGCGGAGGTTCTCTGGAGATCCTAATGTAAGGGGGTTCTCTGGGGACCCTGATGGGAGGGGGAGGCTCCCTGGGGATATATACACACACACGTATATTATATACATGTGTATGCCAGCCCAAGCGTATGACTTTCTTTACTACGTTGCTATGGGCTCTAGCCCCAGATCTTTTGTAGACCTAGTAACTCCCCTGGTTACCAGTATGATGTACAGGATGGTATATTTGTCTGCCATGTATGGTGAGAACTGTATATATAGATGCTGAAGAACATAGGGCTGTACGCAAGCCTGTGGTGGGGAAGGAGAGCGGTATATATGGATTCTGGAGAGGGTATGTGCACGTAAAAGTTATATAGATGCTACAGGATGCAGTATGTTTTCCTACAGCCACTAGACAACTGTATCCTTTTGTTATCTGAATATCTTATCTTAATAAATTAATTAAAAGACAATTGATTTTCACTACCGGTGTCCCTTTAGATGGGTCTTTATGCAAACTTTCCAAGCACATGACCACTGTGATTGGCTGTCACAGTGGCAAAACTTTTTTTGTTTTTAGCTTTGGATGGAGTGGAGAAGAAATGCAGGGAAGATTCACCCCCTCTATTTGTACTGGTGACCGGTATCACTGTGAGTGAAAGTAAAAGAAAATCTCAAATTTTGGGTTGTCACCAACACAGTGGTAACCGGTGGAAATTTTTTTTGTGGGGGGTGGCAAACAGTATGCCACCCCCCCCCCCCCGCTCGGTGGCACTTACCCCATCAGCGGTGGCCTCCCCTGCTCGGCGGCGGCGGCCTCCCGTTCTCCTGCTCTCCATGGGTCATCACGGTGACAGTGGTGGCGGCTTCCATTACCTCCCTCCTCCTCAGCGATCAATCGGGAGTCTTCTCTTTTTGGGCAATCAGAAAACGGGTCTCTCTGATTGGCCAGATTGAGGATCAGTGTTTCAACAGTGAATAGTCATTCACTGTTAAAACCCACCTGGGTGGGCTCCGTTCGCATTCTCTGTGACCCGAGCCCACCCTATTTTGAAGCCTATTAGATCCTCTGGCTCTAATCAGGTGCTTCAAAAAAAAAGAAACCTGGCCGCTGTTATTCATGCAACCGGTGCCCTGAAAGGGCCAGACGCATGAATAGGGGGTGGCCACGGCGGCCATGGATAGATTCATGCTATGGGTGGCCTGGAGAGAGGGGACGGTGCCCGAGTGCCCTTAATGGACGGGCCGTCCCTGAACTCCTCTTTGTATTTCTGAACATCAGCTTTTATACGTTTTAAGTGTATCTCACTGCATATAGATGCATGTATGTATTTTTTTTTTTGCTGTGATTCAACAGTGGAGGGAATATCCTTGCGGTATTATGCTTGATGTAATATGACATACTTGGATATTTGTACCTATTTTTGTATATGCAAGGGACAGATGCAGCATTGGACCGATCCTGCATCCACCTAGGTAACTATGATTCTGGATAAAACGCAACCCCATACTTCTTTTTTAAAATGACAACCATGGATTCTCTCACTCTGTGAGAGGCTGAGAGCTGCTGTGGCTGGACGGGGCTAGACAATGCACCAAGCAATACTTATGTTTAGGGCAGCCTGCCTGAATAGATGAATGCCCAGAATGCAAACCTCTTGCATCCCTGGGCACATACTGCCCTAAACGTAAGAACTGTTTGATGCACCATCCAGCCCAGGGGTGGACTGATAACTCATGGGGCCCCCGGGCAGTAGGAGATTATGGGGCCCCCAGGCAATCAGAGTTTATGGGGCCACACAGTATACACACACACACACAGTATACAATCATACAGTATACACATACATGTACACACAGTATACAATAACACGGTATACACAGACAGAGAAAAAACACTGATTTATAGATACTGTCCCTGGTTGTACTGAGGTTGGCAACCCTGATGGGGCCCCCTAGTGGCCCAGGGCCCTCGGGCAGTGCCCGAGTGGCTCAATGGTCAGTCCGCCCCTGATCCAGCCCCATCCAGCTGCAGCAGCTGTCAGCCTCTCATAGAGTTTACCAGACGGCAGACAGCGGGGCTGGATGGTGCACCTGCGCTTTCCACCCGCACCTAAATGCCGGAGCCTCACGCACGGGGGCTAAATGTCCAGTGGGCATGGGGCTTTACTCGCTAAAGCTTATATTAGATTTTAATGAATGAGTGTAGGCCCACTAATATAACCAATTACACAAATTATACTTTCCTTTAAATACAAAGACAACTTGTGCTTTAGCTTTTTTGTCGAACGGTTGCGTTCTCATTATGAATGTGCTACTGACAAGGGGCGATCATCTGCATTCCAACTTCTGTAACCTAAAGAAATGTTATATAACCATACCAAACACAACATAAATATTCTCTTACCAACAAAGGAGACTGTTCAACTGCCAAGGTAAGTTTTCCTTTGATATCGGCATTTTAAACAGCAGTTTCCTGCTGGCATCTGAAGCCTATTTCAACAGCTTAACCAATAAAAGCCGCAAGATGTTCCTCAAAGGGTCATTTGTAACTGAAGCTTGGCTCTCAGCGATGATCGATATTAAACAGAATCCACCACCAAAACCTCTAGGCTTCCTTTTCACAGGCACACACATGTGCTCTAATTATTATGTAACTACCTGCTGTACAGTATATCATTACTTACATTTTTCTCTGTAAAAGTGTTGGGTCTACTTTACTAAAATGTTTACAGTAAAGACTGCCTTTGTTGCTTTGGCAATCGATCAAAAAAAAAAAGCCGAACAGTCCCATTTTTCTCAGGCTCTCAAAATGACAGATCCTCGGTATGCACACGTATTGTAAGACTGGGAACAACATTTAGGTGGCTCAGGGCAAGAGTTGAAGTGTTACTAAACCCACAACAGTAAAACCAGTCTGTATATGCAGTAAAGCATGCTTGTTATACTCACTGTGGAACATAAGGGGTTAATCCTTTGCATTGTGTAAAAAGGCTGTTTCGTACCTGTCTTCTCTGATCCTCCCCATCTTCCACTGTCCCCAATCCTTCTCCTAACAGTACAGAGCATTGGGGGCACACTGCACATGCTCAGTTTGGTGTGTATTGCTAGTGAGTTCTCTTTTTCTGTTTTGGCGGGTGCATGTGATCAGCACAGGGCCAATCAGCACTGTCCAAACAGAGGGTCAGGGGTCCTGCAAACTTATAGGACAATCAGAGGAGAAAGAAAACTCCTCCTACAAGCTTTAGACTGGGTTCACACTATAACACACAGCGGCTCACAGCAGGAGTCCTGTGCATCTCCATTCACAGTTTCAAGTCCGATTTCAGCCTGAATTTTTGGCTGAATTTGGACCTGAAACGGACTAAAAGACACACAGGGCTCTGGTGCAAATCGCACCGGAACCACTGCGAAGATGTGTGAACCGGCTCCATAGAGAACCGGTCACAATCTCCTGCTATGCAAATTGGATGCGGGGAAACCTGCATCCAATTTGCATAGGTGTGAACCCAGCCTTAGCCCGACACTGATAGAAGTCATAAGATTGCTATATACTGCTGAGAAGAAAAGGTATTGAGTATGAGTTAAGTCCAAGGAGGTGCATGACATCTCCTGGGCTCAGCTCTATTATATACATCTAATAGTTTTATTGCGCTCCTGGAAGATGGCTATTGCTGTATTTCTGAGAGCCTGATGCTGATGCTTTAGGTTTAAGCACTTTCAACATTAGAGTGGGTGCAGCTGCTATGCCTGTCCCTCCCTATCCTCCTGTCCAATCACAGAAGCTTTTGTATTATGTGAACTCATTCACAAAATACAAAGGCTTCTCTGTATAGACAGCAGAGGGGAGGAGCGGGCATAGCTGCTCTGTGTGTGTGTCTCTCTCTCTCTCTCTGCTTTTGCAGCTCCGAGTGTCATTGTATGCTCTGGCAGAGCCATAAACCTGTCAGATATAAATAATAGAGGTAAGTTCAGGAGATGTCATGCACCTCCTTGGACATAAGTCATAGTGTACCTGCCCTTTACACAAAGTGGCTGAATTTCTGGAATTCAGCTTTAAAAGCAGTGTGCTTCCTACATAAGTGTGCCTAGGTACTAGGCCCCCTTGTCTCTACAGTCTCACAACTATATATCTGCAGTGTGAGATTTAGGACACTGCTGCTTCTGACTATTGGCTGCACATTGATCTGGACCAGCTTTCTGATAGTGACAACAGTGCACCCAGTTTAGTGCAGTGTGTGTCAGTATGGTCACATGTAGTCTCAACCAGGGTCCATGTAATAGGTTACAATTTTCACTGAAATAACTTGAAACAAATTAAATTACCATCCATTGTTGTTCATAGCATATTTAATCATGATCAGCACATCTAAGGATTGGTAGGATATTTTTTTTATTGGGGGCTTAGTTATGCTTTAAGCACACCTTAAGGTATCTGACTTTAGCTATGCCACCCCCTGTGTCCCATATTGGGAGTATTAGTCTGAAAGCAGTCATATGGTCAATGGTTGATGACAAGGCAGCTGCAGTTTTTATACACTTTTGCTGATGGATTTTGTTACAAGCGGTTGGTGCACAAAGAAATTATGGGAGCCAATCCTTACCATTGTAAAAAAATAAATAAAAAAATAAATATTTGGAATTTTATTCTTATTAACAAAAAGTTCATATTTAGCATTAACACCATTACACTAGCAGTCTCCAAACTGTGCCCTGTGGGCCAGATGCAGCCCTTTGTTTGCCTTTTTCTGGTCCTTGGGGCACTGTTCCACTGATACCAATGATGGGGCACTATTCCTTCCCCTGACACCATCAATTGGGCACTATTCCTTCCCCTGACACCATCAGTTGGGCACTATTCCTTCCCCTGACACCATCAATTGGGCACTATTCCTTCCCCTGACACCATCAATTGGGCATTATTCCTTTCCCTGACACCATCAATTGGGCATTATTCCTTTCCCTGACACCATCGATTGAGCACTATTCCTTCCTCTGACACCATCAACTGGGCATTATTCCTTTCCCTGACACCATTGATTGGGTACTATTCCTTCCCCTGACACCATCAATTGGGCATTATTCCTTCCCCTGACACCATCGATTGAGCACTATTCCTTCCTCTGACACCATCAACTGGGCATTATTCCTTTCCCTGACACCATTGATTGGGTACTATTCCTTCCCCTGACACCATCAATTGGGCATTATTCCTTCCCCTGACACCATCAATTGGGCATTATTCCTTCCCCTGACACCATCAATTGGGCATTATTCCTTCCCCTGACACCATCAATTGGGCATTATTCCTTCCCCTGACACCATCAATTGGGCATTATTCCTTCCCCTGACACCATCGATTGGGCACTATTCCTTCCCCTGATACCATCAATTGGGCATTATTCCTTCCCCTGACACCATTGATTGGGTACTATTCCTTCCCCTGACACCATCAATTGGGCATTATTCCTTCCCCTGACACCATCAATTGGGCATTATTCCTTCCCCTGACACCATCAATTGGGCATTATTCCTTCCCCTGACACCATCAATTGGGCATTATTCCTTCCCCTGACACCATCGATTGGGCACTATTCCTTCCCCTGATACCATCAATTGGGCATTATTCCTTCCCCTGACACCATTGATTGGGTACTATTCCTTCCCCTGACACCATCAATTGGGCATTATTCCTTCCCCTGACACCATCAATTGGGCATTATTCCTTCACCTGACACCATCAATTGGGCATTATTCCTTCCCCTGACACCATCAATTGGGCATTATTCCTTCCCCTGACACCATCGATTGGGCACTATTCCTTCCCCTGACACCATCAATTGGGCATTATTCCTTTCCCTGACACCATCAATTGGGCATTATTCCTTTCCCTGACACCATCGATTGAGCACTATTCCTTCCTCTGACACCATCAACTGGGCATTATTCCTTTCCCTGACACCATTGATTGGGTACTATTCCTTCCCCTGACACCATCAATTGGGCATTATTCCTTCCCCTGACACCATCGATGGGGCTTAATTCATCCCACTGATATAAACACACACATGCGCAAACACACACACACTCTCATTCTGAACTGGATAGACTGTTGTCTTTATTCAACCTTACCAACTATGTAACTATGTATGTAATAAGCAATTTGGTGCTATTCCTCACACTGATACCAATGATGGGGGACTATTCTTTCCATTATATCAATGATGCCGGGGCTTTTTCTACTCCCACTGTCCACAGTCCCCCCCCTAAAGTCTGAAGGACAAGAAACTGGCCCTTTGTATAGAAAGCACCAAACTCTGCTTGAAAAAAATAAAAAACATTCTATTCAAGCATTCTTAACTCAATCTATTGCTAGTACTATTCAATTGCTCTCATCCTCCAATTTGAAGGTTTTTTTTTGTTTTGAACAGAAAAATACATCTCTGTTACCTCTATATAATATTGTGCACACAAAGTGTGAATAAATTAAAATAAATAGAGTGGTTGCTGCAACGCCTAGTGTGTTCTCACAGGAAAGTGATCAGGTATTGTAAATGGAGTTGTGCAGCCTATAAAGTGTCAAAATTCCTTTACAAAGATGGTAATCAAAAGTGATCAAGCATATACAAACACATCTATTCAAATTAAAAAAAAAATAGAAATATATAAAGTAAATATAAAATGATGTAGTCCACAGCCAAAGAATATGCCAAATATTTACATTGGGTGATAAATCAATCTTCAATCATGATAGATAGAAATAGTCCACTTCCTAGAATGAATGAATCCATATGTGATAATGTGAAACCATATGGTGTGCTTCCACCTCCATTAAACACCTACGTGCTCATAGAACTCTTACCTCTTATTTACATATGCCTTCTGATCAAAACTCGATAGGTGGTGTGATGATCCTCAAATCACAGCGTTCTCCTAATCCTCCCAAATAAGCTTGTTCAAATCTGGGGTGCTGGTCCCTTTAAGGTGCTGATAAGTGCACACTTTAGCACGTTAGGAAAAAGCAAAATTGCCCCCCATAGTGTAGTATTAAAATGGCAACAATTTATTACATTAAAATAACTCTTACATCAAGTATGCAATAAAAATGCTTTTGCGTAAACAGAATACTCAGCATCTGTCGATCTTTCACATCATTTCCAGTCCTGGATGCCCTATGCGTTACGTCACGTCATGTGACTTCATCAGTTCCCCGCTCTATCCTCATTGGCTCACTGGCTGTGATTGACAGCAGTGGGAGCCTATGGCTCTCGCTGCTGTGTCTCAGCCAATGAGAAAAGAGAAAACCAGGAAAGCTAAGGCTTTTGTGCACATTGCAAAGGGGGCTCAGGTGACTATTGTGGGGGGCTGTGGGGGGGGGGCTGCACACAGAAGTTTTTTTTTATCTTCACGAATAGAATCCATGAAGGTAAAAAACCTTCAGCCTTTACAGCCACTATAATTTATTCTGGCCATTAGAATGTATGAATGTGCATAAATGAGCGAGTTAATGTTTTTTTAGCCCAAATGCTTCTCTTCAAAATGCATAAGTGATTTTTTTTCCTGCCTTTAAATGCTCCTGCTTCTAAATGCCTGTAAACACCTGTGTGTGCATGGACACATAGGCTAACATGGAGGTGCATTAATAAGCAAAGAGAAATATCAAATGCCTGTAAAACAGGCATTTTTGAATTGCAGTGGCCATGAGGCCTAAAGGGCCATTAAGTAGTGGATACATATGGATTTAATTTGGAGAATAGGGAGGTAATTTAGCATTACTCTTATCTGCATGCTAGTGGCTAAAATTTAGCATTGAAAGTGGTTCTAAAGGTTCGATACCTACCCGAGCCTCCTCTCGATCCAGCGATATGCCTCAGCTCTCCGGGGACTCTGCCTCCTCATTCACTGAGGCTCCTGCTGCTATCAATCACAGCCACTGAGCTAATCGGAAGAGAGAGGGGGCGGGGCCGAGTCACGGCTCTGTGTGTGAATGGACACGCAGAGCCGGGGCATGGAAGCGAGCCTGCTTGGGTTCCCCCCCATAGAAAACAGCTTGTACTCGGCAGGCGGTAGGGGCCTGGAGCACTGGTGAGGGACCCGAGAAGAGCAGAATTGGGGCTGCTCTGTGCAAAACCACTGTACAGAGCAGGTAAGTATGACATGTTTATTATTTTTTGTTTTTAAAAAAAGAGACTTTAAAAGGGTTGTAAAGGCAGAAGTTTTTTTTTTTATCTTATTGCATTCTATGCAGTAAGATAAAAAGCCTTCTGAGTGCAGCAGCCCCTCTAATCCCCCCCTAACACTTACCTGAGGTTCTTCTCTGTCCAGTGATGTCCACGAGTGTCTCAGCCGTCCAAGATTCTCCTTCCTGATTGGCTGAGACACAGCAGCGGTGCCATTGGCTCCAGCTGCTGTCAATCAATGTCAGCTAGCCAATCAGGGGAGAGAGAGGGCAGGGCCGGGTCGGGACTCTGTGTCTGAATGGACACAGAGAGCTGTGACTCAGCTCGGGTGCCCCCATAGCAAGCTGTTTGCTGTGGGGGCACTGAACAGATGGGAGGGGCCAGGAGAGCAGAAGAGGGGCCCGAGAAGGGGAGGATCTGGGCTGTTCTGTGCAAAACCAACTGCAACAGAGCAGGTAAGTATAACATGTTTATTATTTTATAGGAAAAAATTAAAGAGCCTTTACAATCACTTTAATAATTAAAACTTCTTGAATTACTGTATTTACTGTACTATGAATTGCATAACTCATATAAAAGTCAAATAAATAGATAAAAATAATATACAGGGGGTCCCCGAGTTACGAACCTCCGACTTGCGAACGACTCCTATTTACGAACAGGAGGTGGGTGACGTTCTGCGCAGCGGCCACTTTTCGACGGCGGGCACATCGGAAAACATCCGAAAACGCCGTCTGCGCATGCGCGGCTACTTGACAGAACATCGGAAAACAACGGAAAACGGCGTCTGCACATGCACGGCTACTTGATAGAACATCGGAAAACGACGTCTCTGCCTTTCTGCGCATGCGATTCCGACTTACGAACAAATCCGGCTTAAGAACAAGCAGGCAATCCCTAACAGGTTCGTAACTCGGGGACCCCCTGTACTGTCACAATAACGTACTGATTTACACTTTAGAAATAAAATATGCTTAACATTATACAAATTTATGCCGATTAGTGTGTTTTTAAACGCTTCTGTGCTAGCCATGCTAGCCAAATGAAATTAAGGAATATTTACACTTGGCACAAGATTGGCGTTGCTGTGACCGGGTAGCCATCGTCCAATCTATCTGCAAATTCGCAGGCAGCTCCACAATTCCTGGTCTGTCAGGAGAAGGAATAATGCTTGGCAAGCTGGCACATGTTACATAAGGTGGTAATTCATAACATATCATTTCGGAGAATGGAAAATGTCCATGCATGCAAGCATCATTCATATGCTGGGTTTTCAGCTCTTGGCATGCATTTTAATCCTATAAATTATACAACATTTCTGCATACTTGTGTGGAAGTTCTCTGTGTAAAAATTCAATGTCCCGTTTCTTTTCTTTGATCACCAGCGTGAACCTTTTATGAAAGAGGAAGTTGTAAAATATAAAGTTTGGGTTTGTAGAAGGAGGGGTGGCCAATCAAGTGGAATTTGGAACCGAGACGGACGTGTATAGTGAGAAACTGAATTTATGAAAACAATCTTACATATAAACATGATTAAACACACATTTAGAGCCAAGTTCTGCAGGTTTTCTGAAGGAATATATAATATCAAGGTTTTTTTAGGAACTTCTTACTGCAAGGTGTTTTGGGAAGAGCCAACAAGTAGCAAAGTAAGGATCGCTCCTAAGCTTACTCATGTACTTTAGATCTCCTGAGTCCTGCTTCTACTAGCACAAGGATAATGGACCTACTCCAGCTCACCCAGTGTGGGGTCCAGGCAGAGGCAGGAGAGATACCCTCCTGCATTGTGCAGGACCAAGCCGCCAAATTGACAATTCAGTCCTGCAGATTGCAATGGGAGAGTTTTAATCCCCCAATGTAATCAGTGTGTAGGCAGGGCCAAGAAAACTCTACATCGTTACATCCCTGGGTACCACTAACAGGCCTCCTGCCTATTCTTTCATTAGTGTAAGCCCCGCTCCCAAAGGGAGCAAATAAAGGACGCATTTCACCATCACATATACAATACCTTGACACGACACTTCCCCACTTCCTCCCAGGCCAAGTCACGTACAGAAACAAGTCCAGTGAGTTTTCAACAGTTTATTTGCTTAATATTGGGGCATTCTTTACCCATTTTGGATATCCTTTGTCCTGTCCCCATTACTAGTCCAATCTAGGGTACCAGGACCTCTTCCCCAGCTGGGGAATACGGCTTGCTGGACACATCTAAGCAGATCCATGGAGGTGAGCTTTCTTCCATGGCACCCCATACATGCAGCATGTGTTTGTGCTGGGAGCATGTTAGATCGCGCACTCGCAGGACAGATACTGATCCATCAGCTGGTAAGACCGCCTCCTGCACATGTAATCATTACGAGAGCCAATCACAGTGATCGTTACAGTTAGAACCTGCCCCTGTACTGAGAAAAAGTTACACTGGGGAACCATACCTCCCAACTTTTTGAGATGGGAATGAGGGACACCTGTTACCAAAAGTATGTAGGCATAGGACACACCTCCTGCCACGCCCCCTTAAAGGAGAATTATACAAAAAATAAAAGATTAATTAAACCCACAAGGGCTTTTTTTTTACCACTACTTTTCCTTTATACTGGCTTTGAAATTTACTAATGCGGCAATTTAGAAATTGGATGAAAGGTTTAGCACTGGGAAACAGTTTTTGAAAGATAAAACGTTCATATTATATACAAACATATAGATCAGACCAAAATGAGGGACAAGTGAGGAGGAAAGAGGGACAGAGGGACATTGCTCCAAATCAGGGACAGTTGTGAGGTATGGAGAACACCTGTTGCAGAACAAAGCAACGCTGAACAGGACCAGAGAGAGATGTTGTGGGAAAGACTTATTACAAGGTCACAGTCAGAGTCATCAATTCCCTCTTTTGGCTGCTCTAAATTCACACTGTGACTGAATAAATCCTAACCCTGACCACCTTCTCTTATTTATGCTTCTGCTTAGAATACAAAATTTGCCTTATCTTCTCTCATAGATCTGCCTTTGAACTTTGCAAACTGTTGCATCTGGCTGCCCAGGAATACAGTCGCACAGGTGTGAAAGATCCCAAAGATATTGCTGACGGAGACTCAACCTAATCTGCAACTAATTGTGTTGCTAATTTGCTTGATAAATGCCCCCCAATGTATCTTTTTCTTCTCACCAGAGAAGAAGTCTGTTTATAAAAAAAACTGTTGAAAGAAATAAAAAAGCAAATCTACCTATCTCTTAGATTGTAAGCTCTAAAGAGCTTAACGAGTATTAAATTGTATTGTAATTGAACTGTCTGCACTTATGTTGTAACGCGCTGCATCAAACTGTTAGCGCTATATAAATCCTGTATTATTATAATAATAATATATAATAATAATTATATCATAATAATACTATATAATAATAATAATAATTATTATTATTGTTATCTATCTATCTATCTATCTATCTATCTATCTATCTATCTATCTATCTATCTATCTATCTATCTATCTATCTATCTATCTATCTATCATATAGACTTTAAAAGAGAAGTATGGGTTTGTTTGTTTTTTTAAGACTCATACTTACCCAGGTGGACCAATGCTGCATCTTTCCCCCGGCATCTCTAGCACAGAGAACTGAGCGATTGAACACCGCCGATCGCTTGGTTCTCACAGCTCCGTGAGCAGGGAGCTGCTGACTGTCAGTCACCAGCACTTTGCTCTCCCCCCCCACTCACTGGACTGCTGGGCTTTGAAAGGGGCGGGAGCGTCTGGCTCAGCCTCTCAGCGGCTCGCTGAGCCGAGTGCCAGTCCAGGCATGTGGGCGGATCCTGACTTCATTGGCGAGATCTTGCCCAAGCCTGGACCGACTCTGTGACGTCAGCCGACAGCAGGCTTCAGCCTGCTGTCTGCTGAAATGGATCACAGGACTGCACAACTCCCCCACCATTCCACTCTTCTTCTAGATGGTGACAGAAATACCTAGTGCTATAGGAAAATGTGACATTCCAGCTGTTTTACCACAGTGTAGCGCTCCTTGTCCAAATGTCTAATTAACAGGCCCAAGCTCTGTCGCACTGGGGCAAGGGAAGTATATATGAACGAAAAATTTCAGAATGTACATAGGAATGTCTAGTCTGAGTCTACAATCTGTGTTGGCAAAGGAAGCCTGGGGAAGCTAAATACTTGGTGGCTATGGTCCCTCCAGTAAAGTAAAACATTTTTCTTTGCCTTTTGTGTGCAAAGTCTAGATTTACTTTACCAGACCTTGTGTACCCATACAAAAAAAATATAGTCTAAGCATGCATAAAATGCTGCAAAAATATCACTAATGCCCCGTACACACGGTCGGATTTTCCGACGGAAAATGTGTGATAGGACCTTGTTGTCGGAAATTCCGATCGTGTGTACACAAATCCGACGGACAAAGTGCCACGCATACTCAGAATAAATAAAGAGATGAAAGCTATTGGCCACTGCCCCGTTTATAGTCCCAATGTACGTGTTTTACATCACCGCGTTCAGAACGATCAGATTTTCCGACAACTTTGTGTGACCGTGTGTATGCAAGACAAGTTTGAGCCAACATCCGTCGGAAAAAATCCTAGGATTTTGTTGTCGGAATGTCCGAACAAAGTCCGACCGTGTGTACGGGGCATAACACTTATGCCTCGTACACACGATCGGACATTCCGACAACAAAATCCTGGATTTATTTCCAACGGATGTTGGCGCAAACTTGTCTTACATACACACGGTCGCACAAATGGTGTCGGAAATTCCAAACGTCAAGAACGCGTGACGTACAACACGTACGACGAGCCGAGAAAAATGAAGTTCAATAGCCAGTGCGGCTCTTCTGCTTGATTCCGAGCATGTGTGGAATTTTGTGCGTTGGAATTGTGTACACACGATCGGAATTTCCGACAACAGATTTTGTTGTCGGAAAATTTGAGAACCAGCTCTCAAATTTTTGTTGTCAGAAATTCCGACAACAAATGTCCGATGGAGCCTACACACGGTTGGAATTTCCTACAACAAGCTCACATATCCAACATTTGTTATCGGAAATTCCAACCATGTGTACGCGGCATTAGTGATAACTTAACATGGCAGGTTTAGGATAGCTCTTGCACTGTAAATTGGAGAAACACTGAAAAAATCTTTGTAGAGTTCACAAAGACTGCCAACATCTAGATAGAAGCAGAAGATGGAGAACCAGGCACCATGTATGAAAGACCTTGTTACTGGCAATATATCTATTAAAAATAAACTTGAACCATACCCTCACGTAATTTGTCCATGTCACTGCAAAGCATGCTGGAACGGCGAGAAAAATATACTCTGACAAGCTTATCTAACCACATTATAGAGGTATCATAAACTGAATGACGTCAAAATAAAAGCAGCTGTCACAAACCTACAGGGCTTATGATGACAAGTTTGTGCCATAACAGATCATTTTAGAAGAACCTTATAAATTATTATCAACTTCATTTACTGGTGAATGCCAGTCAAACGTGAACATTTTAAATTTAAACTTAAGCTGACCTTGCATGAAAATGGATGGTCCTCTCAATTGAAATCCTTTGCTAAAAAAAAAAAAAAAAAAAAAAAAAAAAAAAAAGGGAAGAAATGCTTATGCCCCGTACACACGGTCGGACTTTGTTCGGACATTCCGACAACAAAATCCTAGGATTTTTTCCGACGGATGTTGGCTCAAACTTGTCTTGCATACACACGGTCACACAAAGTTGTCGGAAAATCCGACCGTTCTAAACGCGGTGACGTAAAACACGTACGTCAGGACTATAAACGGGGCAGTGGCCAATAGCTTTCATCTCTTTATTTATTCTGAGCATGCGTGGCACTTTGTCCGTCGGATTTGTGTACACACGATCGGAATTTCCGACAACGGATTTTGTTGTCGGAAAATTTTATAGCAAGCTCTCAAACGTTGTGTGTCGGAAAATCCGATGGAAAATGTGTGATGGAGCCTACACACGGTCGGAATTTCCGACAACAGGGTCCTATCACACATTTTCCGTCGGAAAATCCGACCGTGTGTACGGGGCATTACTCTGTAGGGTTCAGTGGAGGTCCTCTGTTTATACAAAGTTAATATTTCTCAGTGGACACCATCCCTAAATGTATAACACATATAGATAGATACCCTCCATTTCCTAAACGGGGTGAGGATAGTTGAATGGGACTTTATATGTGCCACAAAAAATAGGATTAAAATACAAGACTTTTTATTCCATCAATACAAAAATCATCCATGAAACCAAAGACATGGTTAAAACCAAAGGGTTCATATATGTGACTCCACTCCACTGTGTCTAGGCATAGTCTAGGTGTTCCAGGAATTGTTGCTTCCATCTTCTAAGCCCCACATCATTAGAACACTAAGCAATGACCTACGGGTTGAAGGATGGAAGAAAGTATGCATTGGGGAACACAGGTATCCAACACTTCCAGAGTTCTCAAATCCTTGAACCATGGAAAGGTGATTAAAAAAACTCTTCTACACAGGGTCACTTTAGTATGTGTTTTGTATTAAGAGTCTAATTGTTGGTGCCTGATAAAAAGAGTTGGTGATCCACAGTAAGGAGGGTGGGGTGCTGGTATCAAGAGTGAAGATGTCCAGTCTGCCCAGTAAAAGTGGAGGGGTCAGTAAAGAGATGAGGCAGGTCCAGAATTTTAACTGAGACCCACAGGTTACTGAATAAAGCATAAACATAGCTGTGGGGTCTGCCTATACTTCATGACCCATTTAGAGCACATAATAAGAGAGCCTAGAAGTACATGATTACGAACTCGAAAGGGCCATAAGCTGGGCCTAACAACACCATTTGTGAAATTTCTTTGATACCCTTCATGAACAAAGCACAGGTTTGCTTTAAGGAGACTCTGTCATTGAAAGGGTGAAACCACTGCCCACTAACACTGTGGGGTTAGTTTACTAAAACTGGAGAGTGCAAAATCTGGTGCAGCTGTGCATGGTAGCCAATCAGCTTCTATCTTCAGCTTGTTCAATTAAGCTTTGACAAAAAAACCTGGAAGCTGATTGGTTTCTATGCAGAGCTGCACCAGATTTTGCATGCTCCAGTTTTAGTAAATCAACCCCATACATACTTCTGAATAAGTGTTGTATTTGAAGATTCTTTTAGTGACTTTGCTCTTCAAGAGAGCAAATGTTCCATTGAACTGCACCAGGACAGATAAGTATGCAGCGTGTTTTTGTTAGCAATCTTTAAGTCTCCTTAAAGTACCACTGTGCCCACACATTTTTGAAATGCCCTCATTAGTACAAGTACTGTGTGGGTTCTAAAGTAGAACATGCTTTCATTTTTCCATGTCACATTTGCAAACCTTTTCATTGACAAGATTACAATGCAGTAGCTCAATCCATAGAAATACAGAAGGGAGCACCAGTCCAAAACCAGTTATAAGAGCCCAAGATAAACAAAACAGGGGTGCTTTATTGCAATCTTCAGCAATACAGTATAATCAGTGCTCCCCATCAGTGGTACCTATCAGTGCCCATCAGTGCCACCTATCCGTGCCACCCATCCATGCCACCCATCCGTGCCACCCATCCGTGCCACCCATCAGCGCCCATCAGTGGCCATCAGTGCCGCCTTATCTGTGCCCATCAGTACCGCCTTATCTGTCCCCATCAGTGCCACCTTAACTGTGCCTATCAGTGCCGCCTTATATGTGCCTATCCGTGCCCATCAGTGCAGCCTATCAGTGCCAACCAGTGCCGCCTCCTCAGCGCATATCAATGAAGGAGAAAAATTACCTGTTTGCAAAATTTTATAACAAACTATTAAACATGATTTTTTTTTCAAAAATTTCCATTTTTTTTGTTTGTTTAGCAAAAAATAAAAATCCCAGCTGTGATTAAATACCACCAAAAGAAAGCTCTATTTGTGAGAAATAATGATAAAAATGTCATTTGGGTACAGTGTTGTATGACCGCGCAATTGTCATTCAAAGTGCGTCAGCGCTGAAAGCTGAAAATTGGTCTGGGCAGGAGGGGGGTTTACACAGCACTTTACATATATATTTTACATTCACATCAGTCCCTGTCCTCAAGGAGCTTACAATCTGAAAACCCTAATTCACATACAGTTGTGCTCATAAGTTTACATACCCTAGCAGAATTTATGATTTCTTGGCCATTTTTCAGAGAATATGAATGATAACACAAAAACTTTTCTTTCACTCATGGTTAGTGTTTGGCTGAAGCCATTTATTATCAATAATCTGTGTTTACTCTTTTTAAATCATAATCACAACAGAAACTACCCAAATGACCCGATCAAAAGTTTACATACCCCGAAATTATTACCGTGTATTGCCCCCTTTGTGGTATTTGTGGATGAGGCTCTTTATCTTCTCAGGTGGTAAAGCTGCCCATTCCTCTTGTCAAAAAGCCTCCAGTTCCTGTAAATTCTTGGACTGTCTTGCATGAACTGCACATTTGAGATCTCCCCAGAGTGGCTCAATGATATTGAGATCAGAAGACTGAGATGGCCACTCCAGAACTTTCACTTTATTCTGCTGTAGCCAATGACAGGTCAACTTAGCCTTGTGTTTTGGATCATTGTCATGTTCGAATGTCTAAGTACGTCCCATGCGCAGCTTCCTGGCTGATGAATGCAAATGTTCCTCCAGTATTTTTTGATAACATACTGCATTCATCTTGCCATCAACTTTGGCCAAATTTCCTGTGCCTTTGTAGCTCTCACATCCCCAAAACATCAGCGATCCACCCCTGTGTTTCACAGTAGGAATGGTGTACCTTTCATCATAGGCCTTGTTGACTCCTCTCCAAATGTAGTGTTTATGGGCATAAAGCTAAATTTTGGTCTCATCAATCCAAATGACTTTGTGCCAGAAGGTTTGAGGCTTGTCTTTGTGCTGTTTGGCGTATTGTAAGTGGGATACTCTGTGGCATTTGCGCAGTAATGGCTTTATTGTGGCGACTTGACCATGCAGCCCATCTTTCTTCAAGTACCTCCTTATTATGCATCTTGAAACAGCCACACCACATGTTTTCAGAGAGTCCTGTATTTCACCTGAAGTTATTTGTGGTTTTTCTTTGCATCCCAAACAATTTTCCTGGCAGTTGTGGCTGAAATTTTAGTTGGTCTACCTGACTGTGGTTTGGTTTCAACAGAACCCCTCATTTTCCACTTCTTGATTAGAGTTTTAACACTGCTGATTGGCATTCTCAGTTCCTTGGATATCTTTTTATATCCCTTTCCTGTTTTATACAGTTCAACTACCTTTTCCCGCAGATCCTTTGACAATTCTTTTGCTTTCCCCATGATTTAGAATCCAGAAACGTCAGTGCAGCACTGGATGAATGATGCAAGGGTCTGTCGGGAGTCTAGAAACGCATTGACCTTTTATACACACACACTAATTAAAAGCAAACAGATCACAGGTGAGGATGGTTACCTTTAATAGCCATTCCAACCCCTTTGTGTCAACTTGTGTGCATGTTATCAGGCCAAAATCACCAGGGTATGTAAACTTTTGATCAGAGTCATTTGGGTTGATTGATAATAAATGGCTTCAGCCAAACACTAACCATGAGTGAAAGAAATGTTTTTGTGTTATCATTCATATTCTCTGAAAAATGGCCAAAAAATCATAAATTCTGCCAGGGTATGTAAACTTATGAGCACTACTGTACTAGGGGCAATTTTAGACACAAGACAATTAACCTACCACCATGGAGTGTGGTAGGAAACTTAGGCACCCAGAGGAAACCCACGCAGGCACAGGGAGAACATACAAACTCAAACATGCAGGTAGTGCTTTGGTTGGGATTTAAAACCAACGACCCTAGTGCTGCTAGGCATCAGTGCTAACTACTTAGCCACTGTGCTGCGTAACAACTTAATAGCATTTGCAGAGCAGCAATGGAGGATTACAGTGCAGGGCAGAGAAATATTCTAGAACTATGAATGCCTTACCCCAATCTGTCTGCTTACCTCCTACTCTATTAGCTTTTAGACGATCCCTGAAAACCCTTCTCTTTAGAGAAGCCTATCCTACCCACACCCAACAACTGTATTTTCATTTTCTCCATCAGTTCATCCCCCACACTTATTAACTTTTATTCCACTTGACCCTCCTAGATTGTAAGCTCTAATGAGCAGGGCCCTCTGATCCCTCCTGTATTGATTTGTATTGTAAGTGGTCTGCCCTCTTGTTGTAAAGCGATGCGCAAACTGTTGGCGCTATATAAATCCTGTATAATAATAATAGAACTAAGTATTTTCATTGCACTGTTTAGTGATCCTGACAATGGCGTATCGTTGCCAGTGACGGAATCACAAGCATTATATAGCCTCAATACACACATGGAAGGAGCACCAGAACAAAAAGATAAAAGAGTTCACCTTCATTTATTGGTATTGTGCTAAAAGACAGCCAGTGCGTTTTGGGGGTCAAAAGAACTCCCCCCTCATCAGGGCTACAACAAAACATAATAAAATAGTAGTTCCTTTGACCCCCAAAATGCGTTGGCTGTCTTTTAGCACAACACCAGTAAATGAATTTGGACACTTTTATCTTTTGTTCTGGTGCTCTTTCCATGTATGCATGTTTTTTTTTTTCTGATAACCTGCTGGGGTACCAACTAGAGGTTAGACTTGTCTGCGGTGAGCAACCTAACCTGAGCCAGTGGGCTCTTCAAATGTTTTTGACCTCTCACTACTTTGTATAAACTCATATCAAAGTCCCAGCGCCTCTTGGCTCTTTTTTTTTTTTCATTTGAGGCTCTTCATTGACCCATCAGCAAGCTGGGGCAAGTCCTGAACCATTCTCTATAAGGCCCCTTTCACACCGGGGCGGGAGGTGCGTCGGCGGTAAAGCACTGTTATTATTAGCAGGGCTTTACCGTCGTTTTAGAGGCGGTATTCGCCCACTAGCGGGGCGGTTTTACCCCCGCTAGCGGCCGAGAAAGGGTTAAAAACCACCGCAAAGCGCCTCTGCAGAGGCGTTTTGCCGGTGGTATTGCCGCGCTGCCCCATTGATTTCAATGGGCAGGAGCGGTGAAGGAGCGATGTGTACACACCGCTCCTTCACAGCTCTGAAGAGGCTGCTAGCAGGACTTTTTTTCCCGTCCTGCTAGTGCACCGCTCCAGTGTGAAGGCCTCGGGGCTTTCACATTGGAGAGACAGGAGCGGCTGTCTTGGGTCGCTTTGCAGGTGCTATTTTTAACGCAATAGCGCCTGCAAACCGCCCCAGTGTGAAAGGGGTCTAACTGAACTGCATTGTAGTCTGCAGGGAGGTCCTGGAGCCCCCTGTGCTGTGTAACTACATGCCAAAGGATTTGTAATTGTGTTCCACAAATTTATGAATCCAGACCCCTAAACATGTTCACATATAGGTATTTGAGCTGTGCTTGCCTGGAATTCAGAATTAAAGCAGAGAGCCTCTTTAAACAGGATACACATATAATTACATCTATATTTCAAACTTGTATACTCTGTCACTCATTTTGCAATGCAGGCACTTTGTACTTCTCATGGTGTACTTCCCCATCCTTTGTTTTTTACTCATAAAGCTTGGTAGAGGTATTTCCTTCAACGCAATCACACTTGATTTATTGATCTCATTACAATCTGGGCTGACCCACTTGTTTTCCATGTAGTTTAAAGACATAAATTAACAGTTTTAATTAAACAACTTCATAGGAAACTGTATTTTTATTCTTCCCCAAAATGAAGTGTTTTATTTTTATTTACTGTTTATTTATTTGCTGTTTTATTTTATTTTATGCACTTTTTGGATGCTGTGTGCATGCAAAGATGTATATAGAAACCCTGAGTGTGATTCTCATCAAATTCACCAACAAATCACATACAGTTTCTCAGTCAATGTTTTTATTTTATTTTTACTGATTTATTTATTACAGCGATTTAACTTTTATGCAGCGCTTTACACATATATTGTACATTCACATTAGTCCCTGCCCTCAAGGAGCTTACAATCTAAGGTCCCTAAGGCTCCATGTACACAGGACGCTGAGGCAAAGTCCTCTTAACATTTTTTTGGAAAGCTTGAAACCGGCGTTTAGAAACGCCTGCTTAGCCGCGTTTGCATGCCGCGTTTAGCGGCGTTTGCGCCTAGAAGCGTTTAGTAAGGATAATATCATAAGACCCTCCCCAAACTCAAAAAAAGGTTTTACAGTAAAACCTTGGATTGGGAGCATAATTCGTTCCGGAAGCTTGCTTGTAATCCAAAGCACGTGTATATCAAAGCGAATCTCCCCAAAAGTAATAATGGAAATTCAAATGATTCGTTCCACAACCATTTATTCGTAGGTCCTTCAGTTTATAGTCCATATAAAAAGATTATAGCAATGCGATTTGGTTGTGTAACCATAAAATGTCCATCTACAAATGGAAGCCTCCACAAGGGGATTAGAAGCAAAATCCAGCAGGAGCTCCAGAGTATGAAAGAGAAGAGAGGAGCCTTTAAGTGTAGCAATACAGTTACATTTAATGAAGGTACAACGTTTAGCAACTCACAAGGTTGATGGTTAAAAGAGGCCCATCTAAGTATTCAGGCATCTGGGGTAAAGGTGTCTGCAATCGTGACCGCGAAGACTACCCTGCAGTGGAGCGTGGAAGGGACAACATCAATGGCAGTGCAGAGGACGGTCTATGTGGACATCTTTACCCCGGATGCCTGTATACTTAGATGTTCCTGTTTTAATCATCAACCATGTGAGTTTCTAAATGTTGTACCTTCATTAAATGTAACTGTATTGCTACACTTAGAGGCACCTCTTTTCTCTTTTATACTCAGTTGTGACATGACGCTACTTGTATATCAAGACATTGCTTGTATATCAAGTCAAAAATTATTTAAAAATTTAGCAAAACGCTCTCAAACCAAGTTATTCTCAAACCAAGGTATTACTGTATTTAACTATTTCAGCCATTTTGTGAGACCAGAGTGAGTAGCAGCAGCTGAGAGCAGCAGTGTCCTTGTATTTGTCTCCATTTCTGTGCTTTTTTTTTTTACAATGGATCCCATAATGAGCCTATGTGAGGAAATGCTCCTGACTTTGCTCTTGATGAGGCTAGAACGACGCTGAAAATTGCGTGCGAGGACCAGAGTTCGTCACTACTGGACCCATCCATTGATCGCTCAGCGCATGTCAGTAGGATATTTTACCAACATATACATACAGCTGCGTACCTCCCCCGATAATTTTTAAAATTTTACACGCATGTCCATTGCCTCATTTGACATTCTACTAGAAAAAGTTTGGCCCAGTCTGACACGCTTGGACACCAACATGAGGAAGAGTGTGCCACCAGAGGAACGTCTGTTGGTGACTATCAAATTTCATGAAACTATGTTTAATCACGTCGGTGGTCAGGCTCAATGGTGGGGTCATCTTTTTCATATCTAACAACATATGGGTCAAATTACAATTATACTTTGTAAAACAACATTGCTAGTGGTGTATTGGATTGGATCAAGGGCTATATATGGTCTATGAATCATTGCAAGTAATTACCAGTTTTTAAACTTTTTTTTTATGTTTTCTTATCGTTTTCCATCATTTTTTAGTGTTTTAATGTCCAAAAAATTGGGTATCTTTAAAAACGCTTATAAACGAAAACGTGGCTAAATGCCGGTACCGCGTTTAGCCGCATTTGGAGTCTGAAACGTGGAAATCTTCGGCGTCTGAACTCCTTATTTTGTCTTCAAAGAAAGGCTGTTAAACGCAACTGCCTAAAAACGATTGTAAACAAAACTGTGTACATGGTCACATAAGATAACATTGAATGAGTTCAGGGGCAGTTGAAAAAAGCGTCTGCCTCTGAACGTGCGTTTAGCAGCAGCAGTGTACATGAGGCCTCACACTCATACATACACATATTAGGGCCAATTTGGAATGGAGCCAAATAACCTACCAGCATGTCTGCTGCCCTCTGCCAGAAAGATGTTAACAGGAAGAAGGTTTATCTCCCAACATGACAATGACCCAAAACAAAAATGACCACACAGTGGTTGAAGGAGAAAAAGGTGAATGTCCTTGCATGGCCTAGTCAGAGCCCAGACCTAAAGCGGGAGTTCACCCACACCGCCAAAAAAAAAAAATATTAAAAGCCAGCAGCTACAAATACTGCAGCTGCTGACTTTTAATACATAGCCACTTACCTGTCCCAGGGTCCAGCGATGATGGCAGGGGACGCCGAGAACCCGCTCGGTTCTCGGCAGCTGCCGCCGCCATCCTAGGTGAGGGAATCAGGAAGTGAAGCGTTGCGGCTTCACTTCCCGGTTCCCTACTGCGCATGCGCGAGTCACGCTGCGCGTCCCAAATGGTCCCCGCTCTCTCCTGGGAGCTGTGTGTTCCCAGCAGACAGCGCGGTGGGAACGGGAAGAGGCATAGACTCCCATGGGAGTCTATGCCGGAAGTGGGTGCAAATACCTGTCTTAGACAGGTATCTGCACCCCCCTCCCACCTGAAAGGTGCCAAATGTGACACCGGAGGGGGGGAGGGTTCCGAAAAGCGGAAGTTCCATTTTTGTGTGGAACTCCTCTTTAAACCCCATTGAAAATCTGTGGGATGACTTGAAGATTGCAGTCCACAAACGGTCACCATCAAATTTAACTGAACTTGAGCAGTTCTGCAAAGAAGAGTGGGCAAATATTACCAAGTCTAGATGTGCAACCTTAGTAGAGACAAATCCCAACAGACTAAAGACTGGAATTAAAGCAAAAGGTGGTTCAACAAATTACTGCCATAAGGGGGTGATCCTTTTTCCAACTCAGTGATTCTGTTTTTGTTTTGTTTTTGGGTTTTTTTCTGACATGTTGGTGTTATATCTTTCACTTGGATGATATAAGTTGCACTGAGTAATTATAGCTGGATAAAACAAAAATGTGTCTGTTTTAATTTTAGGCTGCGAAGCAACTAAAGGAGGGGGTTATTCTTTTCTATAGCCACTGTATTTTAGTGACATACTTCCTAAGGGTTAACTACTTCCAAAGGGCTGCAACTTTCCTTATTAAAACACTGAGAGTGCACCAGGTGACTACAATGAACTAGACACTCCCATTTAGGAATTAGTCTGGCAAGGACACAATGGAGCAAACAGCTTTCTTTTCAGCGCAGAAACAGATAAGACTTGAAATCATTCCAATGTACATAGATCACCCACCACCTTTTTTTTTTCCGAAGTCTTGAAGTTTTGATGGCTAGTCCTTCTGTTTCTTGTTCTTTTCCTTTTTGATACAGTGGACTTGCATTTACTTCTCTGTTTTTCTTTCTCAGTATAAATAGGATATACTTTATGTATTCAGGCATATCTATAGCTACATCAGCTTACATTTTTCATTTATGGTTTACTATTATACCAATGTTGCATTTTTGCTGCCACTATAGTCGTATACATTAGATAAGTAAGCCTGATACACAGATATACTTCTCACAGCCATCACCGTGGATGCTATATTTTTTTGGTTTGGACTCACGCCCTGTTCTGTTTGTCCTACCAAGCCCTCGTGGGTCCTATGCCCACAGTTCCCGGGCCAGATGATTATGTGATCTCAGTTTAGCAGATTTTTACCATCTTCAATAAATATTTCAAGACTGTTTTACTTTATAGATACTTGTGTGTGCATAAACTCCTGAGGAAGTGAACGCATGTTCACGAAACGCGTCGGGTCACAAAGATGCATCCTTACACCTATTATGGACCACTTTTGGAATATTGTACCTGGTTATGTAATATATCATGTTCAAAACGACAAATCTGTTTGACAATATGGTACCTTGTGTTGATATGTTGGTATTGCATGTATCAAAAAATCAGTATATTCTATATTTTAACGTTGGGTGTCACACCTCATTTAACTACTTACTTGACCGCCCACCATTGTTATACGTCAGCTGTTTGAAGAGAAATATTGTTGTTATGGCAGCAGATAGCTACCATAACCCCGGTATCCTCTTCTTCAGCGGGCGGTCCACTTTCAGATAAAAGTGGTCTCTGCGGCGGATTCGCCATAAGATCACTTTTATTGGGGGCGGGAGAGGTCCCCCCCCTGCCTAGCTCTGGTGGTCTCCGCCGCTTACTGGAGCCACTGGTAACGTCAGAGACGATTGCGTCCTCTCATGTCCACTGCCTGGAGCCAACTGATGGGAAGATGGCCCCTACTCGGCTCCATGGCATTGAAGGGCAGAAGCCACGTCAAAGGTCACTACCACCCAATGCTCTTAAAGGAGACCTTTTTTTTTTACTTTTTCAAATTAAATTTTTTATTTTTTTTTGCATTTTAGTGTCAATATGAGATCTGAGGTCTGTTTGACCCCAGATCTCATATTGAAGAGGTCCTGTCATGCTTTTTTTCTATTACAAGGGATGTTTACATTCCTTGTAATAGGAATAAAAGTGACCCAATTTATTACATTTTTTTAAAGACAGTGTAAAAATAAAAAATAAAAAGTTAAATAAATAAGAAAAACGGAAAAAAAATTTAAAGCGCCCCATCCCGCCAAGCTCGTGCACAGAAGCTAATGAATACGTAAGTCATATGAAAACGGTGTTCAAACTACACATGTGAGGTATCACCACGATCGTTAGAGATCGTGAGAGCAATAATTGTGGCCCTAAACCTCCTCTGTAACTCAAAACATGTAACCTGTAGAAATTTTTAAACATTGTTTATGGAGTAAAAGTTTGTCGCCATTCCACGAGCGCAGGGCCATCTTAAGAGCATTATAGGCCCCCGGGCAATACAGTGCACTGGGGCGCTGTCTACACAATCACGCACGAGAATAAAAATGCAAATTATCAATAAGGCTATATTTATTGGTACTTCCAACAAAATCAGTGTTTAAACATTAACACAACATTTGTACAATATAACATGAGTTTGATGGGCACGGTGGCAGCGTTTGATGGGCACAGTGGCTACGTTTGATGGGCACAGTGGCAGCTTTGATGGGTACTGTGGTTGTGTTTGATGGGCATAGTGGCTGCGTTTGATGGGAACAGTGGCAGCTTTTGATGGGCACAGTGGCAGCTTTGATGGGCACAGTGGCTGTTTGATGGGCACAGTGGGTGTGTTTGGGCACAGTGGCAGCTTTTGAGAGGTACAGTGGCTATGTTTGATGGGCACAGTGGCAGCTTTGATGGGCACAGTGGAAGCTTTTGAGGGGCACAGACAGTGGCTGTGTTTGATGCACAACTTGAACTTATTTAAGTGTTAGATTTACTTGAGGCCGCTGGCCTGGTGCAGTACAGTGTGTCACTCACAGCAGAGCAAGGCAGCGCCAGCTATCAAGGGCCGTCTTTCCGCTCCGCTCCCTCTCCACGCTGTCTGAAGAACATGGCAGAGGTGGGCGGAGCTTGTTCACTATCCGATGGGGCGGCCGAGGCGCGCTATGAATGCTGGGGTGGCTAGACACCGGGCGGCCGGCGATTCCAGCAAGTGAGCAACCAGTGCAGTCAGTCAACTTAAGCAGCAGATTGCAGCAACTGCCCAGCGTGCCCAGTGGAAAAAACAGCCCTGCACGAGCGGGCGCAATTTTCAAGCGTGACATGTTGGGTATCAATTTACTCAGCGTAACATTAGCTTTCACAATATAAAAAAAAATTGTCTAACTTTACTGTTGTCTTATTTTTTAAGTCAAAAAAGTGTATTTTTTCCAAAAAAAGTGCGCTTGTAAGACTGCTGCGCAAATATGGTGTGACATAAAGTATTGCAATGACCGCCATTTTATTCTCTATGGTGTTAGAAAAAAAAAAAAAAATATTAGTAAAAATAAAAATATATACTAGTAATGGTGGCGATCAACGATTTTTATATATTTATATATATATATATATATAATATATATATATATATATATATATATAATTTATAGAAAAAAAATGATTTTAGCTTGTAAACTTGTAAACACTGAGTCTGAAAAATAGGCCCGGTCCTTAACCGTTTGCCGAGCAGGTCACGCCGATATATGTCGGCAGAAGGGCACGTACAGGCAGATTAATGTACGGGAAAGGTGATCAGTGTCGTGTCACACATAGCCACGCCCCCCCACAATTAGAATCACTCCCTAGGGCACACTTAACCCCTGCAGCGCCCCCTAGTGGTTAACCCCTTCACTGCTAGTCACATTTACACAGTAATCAATGCATTTTTAATTGCACTGATTGCTGTATAAATGTGAATGGTCCCAAAATCGCGCCAAAAGTGTCTGATCTGTCCGCCATAATGTTGCAGTCACGATAAAAATCGTTGATTGCCGCCATTACTAGTAAAAAAAAACCTATTAATAAAAATGCCATAAAACTATCCCCTATTTTGTAAACGCTATAACTTTTGCGCAAACCAATCAACGCTTATTGCGATTTTTTTTACCAAAAATATGTAGAAGAATACGTATCGGCCTAAACTGAGGAAAAACATTTTTTTCATATATATTTTTTGGGGATATTTATTATAGCAAAAAGTAAAAAATAATGCATTTTTTCAAAATTGGTCCGCCACTCCCGCTGTGACTGGACACAGCGGAAGCCAATCAGCGGGTCCGGCGGACCCGATGTTCGCCGCCACCCCGCGATCATTCTCAGGAGAGGCCGCCACTCTGTGAGATGGGAAGATGGAGATCTTGCATTTCTGCTAAGCAGAAACACAGATCTCTGTCTTCCTCCAGTCAAAGCACAGCCCCCACACAGTTAGAAAGCACTCCCTAGGACAGTGATGGCGAACCTTGGCACTCCAGATGTTTTGGAACTACATTTCCCATAATGCTCCTGCACTCTGCAGTGTAGTTGAGCATCATGGGAAATGTAGTTCCAAAACATCTGGTGTGCCAAGGTTCGCCATCACTGTCCTAGGAGCACATTTAACCCTTTGATCGCCTCTGATGTTAACCCTTTCCCTGCCAGTGTCAGTTCAGTGCCAGTGCATTTTTTAGAGCACTGATCACTGTATTAGTGTTACCAGTCCCCAAAAAAGTGTCAGAAGTGTCAGTTAGGTGTCCGATTTGTCTGCCGCAATGTTGAAGTCCCCTCTAAAAATGGCTGATCGCCACTATTACCAGTACTAATAAAAAAAAGAAAAAAATCCCATAAATATATCCCATAGTTTTCAAAGCAATCAATATACACTTATTGGGAAAACTAAACTGATGAATAAATTTGTTTTTTTTTTTCATTTTTTTATTGGGTATGTTTTATAGCATAAAGTAAAAGGTATTGTTTATTTTTTTCAAAATTGTCGCTCTTTTTTTGTTTATAGCGCAAAAAATAAAAACCACAGAGGTGATCAAATACCACCAAAAGAAAGCTCTATTTGTAGGAAAAAAGGACATCAATTTTATTTGGGTACAGCAGCGCACGACCGCGCAATTGTCAGTTTAAGTAACGCAGTTCCGTATCGCAAAAAGTGGCCTGGTCATGAAGGGGGGTAAACCTTTCGGGGCTGAAGTGGTTAATTGAACAAGCGGAAGTCAGAAGCTGATTGGCTACCATGCACAACTGCAGCAGGTTCTGAGTGCTTTTAGTAACTCTCCCCCAATATGTGATTGGGCTGAGGAATCCCTCTTTCTGACATTTAAAATGGAACTGCATATGTCTGGTAGTCTACATGCATCCACTGGACTCCTCTGCCTGTTCACTGTCTATTGGGGGTGGGGCAAAGGTGGGAGTGGAATGTGAAGCAGTGGTCTCTCTGCAGAGGTCTGACGTGCTCCCCAATGAGTCAGGCCTTTAGCTCTGTGATCATCGAAGCTCATGCTACCTGTTGATTGGAGAGCTCTGGCACTGACTCAGCAGTGGGTGTGTCAGATGTCTGCATAGAAATCACTTCCAATGCCGCGTACACACGAGCGGACTTTACAGCAGACTTTGTCCGGCGGACTTTTCGACGGACTTTCCGAATGAACGGACTTGCCTACACACGATCAACCAAAGTCTGATGGATTCGTACGTGATGACGTATGACCGGACTAAAACAAGGAAGTTCATAGCCAGTAGCCAATAGCTGCCCTAGCGTCGGTTTTTCTCCGTCGGACTAGCATAAAGACGAGCGGACTTTTTGACCGGACTCGAATCTGTCGGAAACATTTAAAACATGTTTCATTTCTAGGTCCGTCGAACTTTTGGGGAAAAAAAAGTCCGCTGGAGCCCACACACGATCAAATTCTCCAACGGACTCCGGTCCACAGGACCAAGTATGCCGGAAAGTCCGGTTGTGTGTACACGGCATTACTCACAGATAACGAGGGTCCTTACCTGCAGCATGCTGCCCGTGGACAGCCATTTTTTTTTTTTTTTTTACAAATTATAAGACTTTGCACATCTTTTGTGTTGATGCACATTAAATGTGTTTAGCAAATTGAAACTGAAAGTTCGATGTGGCTTTAAACCAGTGCCTGATTCATGCATCACTGACCATGATAAATGTATTTCTTTTCTTTGGATACCGGGTCCTATATGATGTCAAGCCCCATCGCAGCTGCTTGAGTCATTATATCTAGCACTAAACCCTTACCCTCAACATAAAAGTAGCGATCATTAAGATACCATAATAGGAAAGAAATTAGTATTGGCTTTAGAGCTTGCATTCTTCCCGAGTTCTTTGTTCCTTTTAATCACCCTTTAAATCACGTCGAGAATGTTACTCTTTTTTGGCTTACATTGTATTATTTGCAAGATAAGCATGACTTTATCTATGACTAAGCCTACCGTCATTATCAGGATTTATACCAATAGCAATTATTCAAAGTTCTATTGCCTTGTCTTACTCATCCAGTACATATTCCAGGTTGAACTTGATATGTACTGCAAATGACAGTCTATTCTTACTAATAACTATTACACAACATATAGCATAGCAGGGCCTTTATAGTATTAACATGTCATCACTTCCATCACAAAAGTAGAAAACAAGGGGCTTATTTGAAGTATTAGTTCACCTTCAGCAAGATTTCCCCCAAATGCAATTCCATATGTTCTTATTAGTACATACTAACACATCCTATTTTTAATTGGTCCACATCCTCCTATTATATCTGCAGCTTTTGGGGGCTCCTCCCCAAAGACCACTGGTCCCTCGCTCCCCCTCCGCTCTGCCTTTTGCTGAACATTGCAATTGTTTGCCCCTAGTGTCTACTGTGGGTTGTACTTTCTGCGCATATGCAAAGTGCATTCGCTCCTCCTCGAGTTCAGCTGTGCACGTGCATGGTTTGAACCATACAGAGCCGTCAATACTGACCTCATTTAGAGCTGGGAGAGCAAACTGAGCACAGGTGCATTTTGAAAGGCCTAGAATAGAGTGGCCCCTAGGGGGGCAAACAATTGTAATGTCCTGCCCATCCTGCAAACAGCTGGATGGAGGGGGATTGAGGTCCAAGTGGTTTTTGTGGAAAGCCCCCCAACAGCTGCATGTGTAATAGGAGGACGTGCACTAATAAGAGCATATGATATTGCATAGGGAGTTGTGGGAAAATCTTGCTTATAGTGAACTTAAAGCGTAGCTCCACTTTTGTTGAGGAAAAAAACATTCCTCCCTGGGTGATCTATGTACATTGCAAGGATTATAACAAACTTTGTTGCAGATTCCTACCTTTTGTTATTCTGAAGAAATCCCTCTGTGTTTGTCTGACTCTGTACTGAGTGAGTATAATGGGAGTGGTTTCATAATTAAAGGGGTTGTAAAGGTTCCTGTTTTTTCACCTTAATACATCCTTTGCATTAAGGTGAAAAAACACCTGGCAGTGACCAGCCCTCTAGCCCCCCCGTTTTACTTACCTGAGCACCTTCATCTTCTTCAGCTGGGACGCTCCGTCCTTCTCTCTACGGAGTCCCGACTTTGATTGGATAGATTGATAGCAGCCCAACCATTGGCTCCTGCTGCTGTCAGTCAAATCCAATGACCCAGGCGCCGGGGGGCAGGGCCGAGTCATACATTCGGCTTCTATGGATGCCAAATGAGTGACTCGGGAGCGCGCCCGCAAGGTAACCCCCTCGGGAGAGGGCTTCTCCTAGGGGGTTATCTAATGCGGGGGGGAGCCGCGAGAGCCGCTGAGGGACCCCAGAAGAGGATGTTCAGGGCCACTCTGTGCAAAAGGAGCTGCACAGTGGAGGTAAGTATGATATGTTTGTTATTTAAAAAACAAAAAAAAACAAAGCTTTAGTATCACTTTAACTGTCAGCTGTGCATCTGCAGAACACTGATGAGGAAAGCTGCTGGGCCTGCATCCCTTTATACATGTTCCTATTGAGAGTATCTCTCCAAAAATGACATTTTTGTTGCAGGGGATGCCTGAAATCTGACTTGTATCTTAGGCAGACATCTGGGAAAATTGGTGAGCCAATCACAAAAGCAGGAAATTATGTTTCTGGGGAGTGGTCAGTACCCACTCTGTGTACAGAACAACTCCAGGTAGCCATATTGCAATGCATTCTCAGAAAATTACAGTGGCTGCAGATTGAAAAGGAAAGGCAATTTTTAACAACATTCCATTATAAAATGATTAGTGTCGCAATTATATGTGCTATATTATTTTTTCTTTATTTGCTATTTTTTTCCTCCACAAAAGTGGAGTTACCCTTTAAGCCAGCCATAGATGGATTGAAGTGCTGAACCAACAGAAGATTCAATCCATCTATGGGCAGGCTGGTTTTACTGAAGTGGATCAATTGATCGCCTTCGGTACAGCCAGCATGTCTGTTTTTTTTTGTTCGACCACTGCTGACGGCTATAGCCACCAACAGTGATCATTTTATTTTGGTGGCTGGAAAATCTCCCGAATAGACTGGGTTTGGGATGGCATAGCAGTTAATCTTATCAGGAATGGGGATATCTGTTCTACCTCAGTCATGTAGTATTATCGGTTACATTGTGTTTTCTCTGAGGAATAGGAATAAATTGTTCCCATTTTGCTCTACATCCCTCCTCCTATACCACATTCAGCACTGTCCATTTTTTTGGGGGGGGAAGTGGAAACCTACTTCCCACTTCTGCTCATATTGCCTAGGCAATCCAAGTGGAAGTTCACCCCCTCTCTTTGCCCCCAGCCTTCCGGGACACGTCACAGGTCCCAAAAGGCTGTGGGACTATTCATAGTTGAAAGGTGTAAGGAGTCATAGCGGGCTTCCCACAGTAAACATGGTGGCACCGGGTGGGGACCCGAAGACTGGCAAAGAACCAGCCTGGGTAAGGATGGTGCTGGATCCTTGGACAGGTAAGTTTCCTTTTATTAAAAGTCAGCAGCTACAGAAACCATTTTGCTCCAGGCCTCAAACTATTTATGGGCTCTTCCAGCCACCTACTGGGCACCAGGCACCCCCCCCCCCCCCCCCGGGATTTGTTGGGATCACCTAAATTTTCAGGCTGTAAATTTGACTCTCCCAGCCCACTACCTTGCAGAACTCTCCTGAAAACAGGGAGAAGCAGTCAAAAAAAAAGTCAAAAAGTGAAAGGTATAGCAGACCAAAGCAATCACAAGCTGCTCCACTGAAACAAAGGAGCTAAAGTACAAAATGTACCTAACCTAACTAGCACATATTTGGAGGGTGCTACATCCAGCTACATCCAATTGCTACACAAGCCATATTGTAATTGAATGATATTAAAATACATTTTCCTTTCCAGTCTGCAGCCGCTGTAATTTTCTGTAAAATTCAATGCAATATGGCTACCTGGTGTTCTGTACACAGATGATGTACAGAATGTCGCTAAAAATGTCATTTCCTGCTTGTGTGATTGGCTCACTGATTTTTCCAGAAGTCTGCACTAAGATACTGCAGATACTAAGAACACTGAAAGTGCATCAGCTGATTAATAATGAAAAAGTCACTTCTATTCTGATTCACTCATCAAATTGACATATGCCAGCAAACAGTTTTTTCATCAGGTCGGAATCTGCAAACTCCTTGCAATGTATATTGATCACCCAGAGGGTATTGTTTTGTTTTTTTAATCAACAAAAGTGGAGTTACTCTTTAACCACTTAAGGACCGGAAGGATTTGCCACCTTAATGACCAGGCCATTTTTTGCGATACAGCACTGAGTCGCTTTAACTGACAATTGCACAGTCGTGCGACGCTGTACGTCCCCTTTTTTCCACAAATAGAGCTTTCTTTTGGTGGTATTTGATCACCTCTGCGGGTTTTATTTTTTGCGCTATTAACAAAAAAAGAGCGACAATTTAAAAAAAAAAATATATATATATATTTTACTTTTTGCTATTATAAATATCCCAAATGTATATGTATTCTTCTACATATTTTTGGTTTGCGCAAAACTTATAGCGTCTACAAAATAGGGGATAGATTTATGGCATTTTTATTATTTATTTATTTTTTTATTAGTAACGGCAGCAATCTGCAATTTTTAGCGGGACTGCTACATTGCGACGGGCAGATTGGACACTTTTGACACTCTTTTGGGACCAGTGACATTTATACAGCGATCAGAGCTATAAATAGCCACTGATTACTGTATAAATGACACTGGCAGGGAAGGGGTTAACACTATGGGGCGATCGAGGGGTTAAGTGTTCCCTAGGGAGGTGTTTCTAACTGTGGAGGGAGTGGAGTGACAGGGAGTACAGAGAGATCGCTTGTCCTGATCATTAGGAACACCAGATCTCTCTCTACTCCCATGTCAGAACGGGGATCTGTTTGTTTACATACACAGATTCTGGCTCTCTGTGGAGCGATCGCGGGTGGCAGGCGGACATTTGTATACGTGCAGGAAAAATATCTGGACAGCCGCACTCCGGAATTGGCAAATAAAATCTTCTTTATTCAAAACGTGGCATAAAATTAGTACATGACACTGCTGGAGCAATACAGCTAAGCCGCTAGCGCGTTTCACGCTCTTGCGGAGCGCTTACTCACCTACGGTGATTCACGCAGCAGTGCCAACCTGCCGCAGTATAATGACGGCAACTGGTCGGCAAGAGGTTAAAACTGTATATTTAGCCCAATGTCCTCCGATTAGCATAGCCGTATTTTCTACATTGTAAATATCTCCATGGGTCAAAACCCTGAACATTCTTTTTTTATACCACTGATACAGTTCAAAAAGTTAGTGGCACTTCACAATTTAGTGAGTGCATTATTCCATGGACGGGATGAGGAAACAAGAGAAGGGACAGATCAATAGAGACACTGCGGTCTGCCAGGACTGAAGAGCTGTGTCACAAGACATCTTCTGACATTTGAAGGGATTTCAGAGTCCAAGGACTGACAACTGCCTAAGTAGTTGCATGATGTAGCACTGCTATCCAACTCCGGGCCGAGTTGGCCACCACCTTCATAAATGCTGTTGAGAGGCAACTGCTCGGTAAACCCAGTCCAAGAGCTTCTGTTAAAAGAATATGCAAATAGCTACAGTCACCTAAACTGTTTATCTGCGTTTAAATTTAGAGTGCTCTTTCAGTAGAGTGGAAAGAATCATGGGCCAGATTACAGAGTATAAATCGGCACGCGGTCTTAAATTTCATGCTGCAACTATGTAACCTATACTTCTTCCTCATTGGAAGAGCTTGAATGCAATTTATTTCTATTTTTAAGACATGATATTTTGATTCTCCATTTGGAATGTCATTCTCCGGTTCAATGGGTGTTAAACATAGCACCTTATACATAACATGCACCCAATTTAGACTAGCCGCTAATCCACGACCTGTAACTCCAGATTAGAAAACGGGGGGAGAAAACAATCCCATTAAGTGTTTTTAATCGTTGAAACGCCTGTTTATATTACATTTAGCATCATAGTGGTAATTATCTACATACACCAAACACTTAGCAAGGTATTTTTTTTATATTTGGTCGCTAGAAATTAATTTTCATTTTGAGACTTTTGATATCATGCCATCATTTTTTAACTATTACTTTTTAATAAATGTAATGTTGAGTTATCTTGTTACAGTAAATTCCTATATTTTTCTAGAGGAACCCAAAATAGTTAAAGTGGGACTAAACTCGCTTAATCACTTATTGCTCTTGATAAGGGATGAGCTTCGAGTTCGAGTCGAACTCATGTTCGACTCGAACATTGGCTGTTCGCAAGTTCGCCGAACAGCGAACAATTTGGGGTGTTCGCGGCAAATTCGAATGCTGCGGAACACCCTTTAAAAGTCTATGGGAGAAATCAAAAGTGCTAATTTTAAAGGCTAATATGCAAGTTATTGTCATAAAAAGTGTTTGGGGACCCAGGTCCTGCCCCAGGGGACATGGATCAATGCAAAAAAAAGTTTTAAAAAAAGGACGTTTTTTCAGGAGCAGTGATTTTAATAATGCTTAAAGTCAAACAATAAAAGAGTTATATCCCTTTAAATTTCGTACCTGGGGGGTGTCTATAGTATGCCTGTAAAGGGGCGCATGTTTCCTGTGTTTAGAACAGTCTGACAGCAAAATGACATTTTGAAGGAAAAAACTCATTTAAAACTACCCGCGGCTATTGCATTGCCGACAATACACATAGAAGTTCATTGATAAAAACGGCATGGGAATTCCCCAAAGGGGAACCCCGAACCAAAATTAAAAAAAAAAAAAGACGTGGGAGTCCCCCTAAATTCCATACCAGGCCCTTCAAGTCTGATATGGATATTAAGGGGAACCCCGGCCAAAATTTAAAAAAAAAAATGATGTGGGGTTCCCCCTAAATTCCATACCAGACCCTTCAGGTCTGGAATGGATTTTAAGGGGAACCCCGCGCCAAAAAAAAAAAAAAAAAACGGCGTGGGGTCCCCCCAAAAATCCATACCAGACCCTTATCCGAGCACGCAACCTGGCAGGCCGCAGGAAAAGAGGGGGGGACGAGAGTGCGGCCCCCCCCCTCCTGAACCGTACCAGGCCACATGCCCTCAACATTGGGAGGGTGCTTTGGGGTAGCCCCCCAAAACACCTTGTCCCCATGTTGATGAGGACAAGGGCCTCATCCCCACAACCCTGGCCGGTGGTTGTGGGGGTCTGCGGGCGGGGGGCTTATCGGAATCTGGAAGCACCCTTTAACAAGGGGACCCCCAGATCCCGGCCCCCCCTGTGTGAAATGGTAAGGGGATACAAAAGTACCCCTACCATTTCACTAAAAAACTGTCAAAAATGTTAAAAATGACAAGAGACAGTTTTTGACAATTCCTTTATTTAAATACTTCTTCTTTCTTCTATCTTCCTTCATCTTCTGGTTCTTCTGGTTCTTCTGGCTCTTCTGGTTCTTCCTCCGGCGTTCTCGTCCAGCATCTCCCCTGCGGCGTCTTCTATCTTCTTCTCCTCGGGCCGCTCTGCACCCATGGCATGGGGGGAGGCTCCCGCTCTTCTCTTCTTCTTCATCTTCTTCTCTTCTTCTCTTCTTCTTTTCTTCTCTTCTTCATTTTCTTCCCCGGGCCGCTCCGCACCCATGCTGGCATGGAGGGAGGCTCCCGCTGTGTGACGGCGCTCCTCGTCTGACAGTTCTTAAATAACGGGGGTGGGGCCACCCGGTGACCCCGCCCCCTCTGACGCACGGTGACTTGACGGGACTTCCCTGTGACGTCACGGGGAATGCCACAGGGAAGTCCCGTCATGTCCCGTGCGTCAGAGGGGGGCAGGGTCACCGGGTGGCCCCGCCCCCCGTTATTTAAGAACTGTCAGACGAGGAGCGCCGTCACACAGCGGGAGCCTCCCTCCATGCCAGCATGGGTGCGGAGCGGCCCGGAGAAGAAAATGAAGAAGAGAAGAAGAGAAGAAAAGAAGAAGAGAAGAAGATGAAGAAGATGAAGAGAAGAGCGGGAGCCTCCCCCCATGCCATGGGTGCGGAGCGGCCCGAGGAGAAGAAGATAGAAGACGCCGCGGAGGAGATGCTGGACGAGAACGCAGGAGGAAGAACCAGAAGAGCCAGAAGAACCAGAAGATGAAGGAAGATAGAAGAAAGAAGAAGTATTTAAATAAAGGAATTGTCAAAAACTGTCTCTTGTCATTTTAAACATTTTTGACAGTTTTTTAGTGAAATGGTAGGGGTACTTTTGTACCCCCTTACCATTTCACACGGGGGGGGCGGGATCTGGGGGTCCCCTTGTTAAAGGGTGCTTCCAGATTCCGATAAGCCCCCCGCCCGCAGACCCCCACAACCACCGGCCAGGGTTGTGGGGATGAGGCCCTTGTCCTCATCAACATGGGGACAAGGTGTTTTGGGGGGCTACCCCAAAGCACCCTCCCAATGTTGAGGGCATGTGGCCTGGTACGGTTCAGGGGGGGGCCGCACTCTCGTCCCCCCCTCTTTTCCTGCGGCCTGCCAGGTTGCGTGCTCGGATAAGGGTCTGGTATGGATTGTTGGGGGGACCCCACGCCGTTTTTTTTTTTTTTTTGTTTGGCGCGGGGTTCCCCTTAAAATCCATACCAGACCTGAAGGGTCTGGTATGGAATTTAGGGGGAACCCCACGTCATTTTTTTTTAAATTTTGGCCGGGGTTCCCCTTAATATCCATACCAGACCTGAAGGGCCTGGTATGGAATTTAGGGGGACTCCCACGTCATTTTTTTTTTTAAATTTTGGTTCGGGGTTCCCCTTTGGGGAATTCCCATGCCGTTTTTATCAATGAACTTCTATGTGTATTGTCGGCAATGCAATAGCCGCGGGTAGTTTTAAATGAGTTTTTTCCTTCAAAATGACATTTTGCTGTCAGACTGTTCTAAACACAGGAAACATGCGCCCCTTTACAGGCATACTATAGACACCCCCCAGGTACGAAATTTAAAGGGGTATTACACTTTTATTGTTTGACTTTAAACATTATTAAAATCACTGCTCCTGAAAAAACGGCCGTTTTTAAAACTTTTTTTTGCATTGATCCATGTCCCCTGGGGCAGGACCCAGGTCCCCAAACACTTTTTATGACAATAACTTGCATATTAGCCTTTAAAATTAACACTTTTGATTATTCATGTTCGTGTCCTATAGACTTTAACGGTGTTCGCATGTTCGAACGAACTTTTTTCCTGTTCGCATGTTCTGGTGCGAACCGAACAGGGGGGTGTTCGGCTCATCCCTACTCTTGATGCTCCTGATGATGCGCATGGTGCGAAACAACTGTAGAGATGGATTTATGTGCTTGTGGTCCAGTCGCCAATCTGAGTTCAGTGTGGCGGCACCTTGTGTAAGTTACGTTTGCCCAATGTTTTCTATGCACTTTATGGACTAGGGAAGGGGACCAGGTAGGTCAACCAAAGGTAGAAAACCTCTCTTCCAGTTTAGAAGCCCAGGTGCTGGCAATGCATAAGCTATGATTAAGCACTGTTTGTAGTGTGAAACGCGTAAGCTTTTTTGTCCGTTCTGCTGTGGCATGTATTTTTGACTACATTTTTTGAATAAAAGGCAAAAACTTTTTTGGAGTGCTGCTGTCCAGAACTTCTTCCGGTTTTAATCACTTTATGGACTACTTGTATCAACTGCATTATGCTCAAGGTTGAGCCGCCATTCCTCTATTTGCGATTTGGCGGTATTTGATGTAAGTACCCACTTTTGCCTATGCAATTTGCTTTTTGTGGATCGTAGTTGCTTTTTAATATTTATAACTCATGATTTACAATAAATACTACACTATGAGTATTTTTCTCTGGCAATGGTGATTTTCCTGTTTTTGGTTGGATGAAAGTAAGCCGTTCCCCTGATGGCCTCATCATAGAGATTGGGAGAATTCACTATGCAATCTGATGTTCAGAGTATTCCATCTGGATCTGAGACTCTTTTTGAATTCCGATGGATCTCTTTATACTACCCTCTATCGGAAAGAGATTGCTGGTAACACCATATTGCACTATACTCGTGCCCATCCCCGATCCCTGGTATGCAGTATTTCATTCAGCCAATATCTGAGGCTGCGTCGGAACTGTACCAGGGAGGAAGATTTTGATTCAGAAGCCCAAGCTCTATTCAGTTGTCTATAAGCCCAGGGATACAGATGTCCTCAAACGTGCCTATCAAAAATCAAAATCAAACAAAAGGGAACATCTAATCTTTCGGTTCAAGACTTGCAAAAACACCAAGTGATCACCACGTATAGTGCCTAGCAAGAACAGTTCCGAGAACTTCTGGATCGGAACTGGCACTTTCTGGCAGAGGATGCTGTGATCTCTAGATACAGAATCGCACTGAGATAGTTTTTCATAGATCATGCTCTATCGGGGACAATCTGGTCCATAGCCACTACTCACCCCCAGAAATGCTGGAGGGAACTGTGGGAGGCCTCGGTACCTACTGATGTGGAAGTTGTGATCAGTGCCCCTGCATTAGGGAAGGTAACACATATCTACTCCCTAGAGGAGGCAATCTCAAATCCAAGTCCTATGTGGATGGTCAGACATTGGGAGTGGTCTATATGGCAACATGTGTGTGCGGAGCATTCTATATTAGTAAAAGCAGTGGCGGCCCATCCATTAGGGGTGCCCGGGCGCCACTCCCTCTCTCCACTCCACCCCCCCTAAATGCAGTGGATAGATTCATGCATAGCCGCGGCCACCCCCTATCCATGCGTCCGGCCCCTTTCAGGGCACGAGTGCATGAATTACAGTGGCATTTTTTTTAAGCACCTGAATAGAGCCAGATGTTTTAATAGGCTTCAAAATCGGGTGGGCTTGGGACACAAAGGATGTGTGCCGATCCCACCCTAATGAAACACTGATCCTCAATCCAGCTAAACAGAAGCGGGTGTGAGACACGTTTTCTGATTGGCCAAAAAGCGAAGACTCCCGATTGGTCGCTGAGGAGGAGGGAGTTAACAGAAGCCGTTGTTGCTGTGATGACCCGGAGAACGAGAGGCCTCAGGAGAACAGGAGAATGGGAGATCGCTGAGCAGGCTAAGCCGCCAGTGATGGGGTAAGTGCTACTGACTGACCAACCGGGGGGTGGCATACTGTTTGCCGCCCCCTCAAAAAAAAAAAAAGTACGATTGGGAGATGTATACAGGACCACCTCTATTACATCGATGTGGGTCTCTTGTATACGCCTATAGGTAAACACTGAGGTCTTAAACATAGCTATGATCCCTCAGTGGTCTCATTCTTTGCTTTAGAGCTAATCCCCCAGAAACCACGGCGAGGCGACCTTGGTAAAAAGATTTTAAAATAAGAAGCTAAATGGATCTATAATCAAAAAGTGAGCGTACCCCCTGGGTTAAATACAGCACTCACCTTTGAGCCTTTTCTTTAGAGGTGGGATACTTCCTGGATTAGGCTGCCATTATGTGCCACTGCTATGTCTACAAGTTGAGTTGAGCCATATTTTTATAGCTTAATATTTGTTTAGTGTTATTATTGTAAAATTAACATGTTATACGTGTATTATAGAGATACTGTACATGTCCTTTATTGTTTTTACTGTTGTGGTGGTCCTTTTCAGTATTGCAGGGGCATCCATTGCCAATTACTCGGCAGAGTCCTATGGTTAGACATTTGAGCACCCCTGGTGGACAAGGAGCTTTCCTTTATTCTCCACGGCATCTATCCGCTGCAGGATCATCCTCCGGCGGCTAGGCCTATCTGGGCTGGTTTTACTGCGTATGCGCTCCCACAGGGGCTCCCACACCGGACATAGTGTCAGTAAGCCGCGCATGGCTTAGTAATTTCTGGTGGGATCGCATTTATAAAGCGGTGGTGGCTGACGCTGATTGGACATTGGTTCTGGCGGAGGTGTTGGCCAGTGGAGAGGCCAGGGCAGGTGGCTGGCTCATGTGTCTTTGCCTGGGTGGCTGGCTCATGTGTGAGCTTGTTTGGATGCTGTTTGTGTGGGCGCTTCTGGGAACTGGATGACCTTGATGTGTGTGGTTGCTCTGTATGTGGCGTCCGTGTATTTGCGTGTGGGGAGGGGGTTGTGTGTGGCTGGGGTGGATGGTGGGGGTAGGTGTGTTAGATTCTGGGATCATTAAAGCAGGGGGGGAAGGGGTGGCCGCTGTGGACACTCATGTGGACATTTTGGCATTAGTGTATATTTGTGGTGGCATTGTTGTTATGTTTGATTGGGTTCCTTGTGCCATTGGCTTGGGACTGTTTGGGGGATGGCATGGGCTGTTGGGCAGATCTTGTCCAACTGTTTGATCCACCTTATGTGAATCTATGTTGATTGTGTGGGCGATACCGCCGGTGCCTATGCCCTGCTGCATTATTGCCGGTATGTGTGTGTTCGTTGGTGGGTGGGAGTGGGCCCCAGTTGGCTGGGGGGGAGCGTATGGTGGTTGTGTGTGGTGTGTCTTTGGATGCTGGTGAGGCTGGTTTGCTTGGATTGTCTGGTTGGCTTTGGTTGGTTGGGGATGGGAGTGCGTGTGATATGTTTGTTTTAATGGTTGTGAGGGCCATGGGGAGTGGCCGCTTTTTGTTTAATATATATATATATATATATATATATATATATATATATATATATATATATATATATATATGTGTGTGTGTGTGTGTGTGTGTGTCTTTTGACTGTTATTATAGACCATGATGATCTATGGTGATGGATCTCCCACATTTCAATATATTAGATATCTATTGATGCCCACCTTATTCCGCTCTGGGTGCAATCCAATGTCTGCCAGACTAGGTTATTAGTTCTGACACTGTGGACCGTTTAGTCGGGTGATGGCGTGGTCCCCTGCGATGCTGGAGGCCATACACAGTTAATGTTCTGTAATTGGTGAGCACTCATTTTATTATACCTTTTAATATGTTTCATTATTGTTTTAAAAATGTTAAAAATAAGTTTCGATTTTTGTAACTGTGACTATAATGTGATGTTTCTTTGTAATCTGATTGATAAATATAGATACATGTAGAATTACTGTGAAGAAGCAGAGTTGTAGCTCTGCAAAATGCTTTGGATCACTCGATGCACCAGAACTCCTCAAGATTTTATTGGATTTAAGTATCATTATTGGCATTATGCCCTATGTTGTTCACAGTTTCACTCATCACATCCTTTAAAGTCCTCCTGAATCTATGGGAGAATACCCCCCCTCCCGTACTCTTGAACTTGTACTTAAATTAAGGATGTGGATGTGACTTGTTGTCCCTAGAACTGGTCAAATAATTTTGTCTGTATGCTACCACATCCTATTGGTGATCACTTGCACCTTTAAGAGGCAGGTGAGCGATTATTGAACGTGTCCTTGCTGTCCTATCATTTAGACAGCAACAGACTCTGGTGAGTTTGCACTTCGTTCATTTGGTGGAGGCAAGACACCAGGGGTGATATTCTGAGATTGCTGATCATCTGCACCTGGATTTAAAATTTTATATTTCATGCAAGGACACTTTCTTTATGCTGGTGGATCATTCACTTGATTAATTTATTTACCACTGTTATATGCACTATTCTTTATTCTTGATAGAGAATAATCTTATATGATTTTGTCTTTTATTTCACTTATAGCGCTGCAATATTCCTATTACAAAATTATGTCATACATGGGCATTTTTCTTCTCTTGTGAGGGCATGAGTCTTCATGGGCATTCTTTTTCTTTCATGTGGAGGAGGGAAGGAGGGGTTTTCTCAGCTAAGCATGCTCTCCTGCCTGTATGGCTGAGCTAAGGGCAGATGGAATCCAGGAAGTAAATGCTACATGAATCATCTGCCCTTACACAAGATGACCGCAGCTAGAAATGCTCAACAAAATAAAACTAGGAGACATGGATGGATGGGTGAGTTTGCTTTGAGTATTAAAAATGAATTGTAGTGTTTTCAGTTTGTGATGCTCCAATAAAGTTGAATTCCGCTTTGAATCCAAATATATGAGACATCCTAAAACAGTTATGGAAGGAAAGTCTTAGAGCAACTTTTTAGTTTTGACATTTATAACACTGGGATTTCTGTTGTTTACATGCGAGAGAGGTAGGAAACTGCTGTAGGTGTGGTTGGGTATTTTTCTCCTACATGACAAGCAGGCGTTCTCAGGTCACCAGAGTATAAATAAAAGGGACTGAGCCCATAGGACATAAGTTGTGCTTCCTGTATGCATGTCAAGGTTTAATTTTTGTAACTTTGGATCAAGTCTACGTTTGACTCAACATCACGTTTTAGCTATCACCTTCTTCCTAGGCATGCCATACATGGTTCAAATCCTGCTGAACCGGCTGAGATTCGAATAGTGTATGGGCAGGCTGAATGTACTAAGTTGATCAATCAGTCAATTTGGGTACAACCAGTATGTTGGGTTTTACCTGCGATTATAGCTAGCGGCTGCTATAGACGCTAGCAATTATCACTGTTCTCTCCCAGTGGGGAAGGCTTCCCCGCCCTCCCTTGACTCCCCCCCCCCCCCCGCTGGGGGAGGACAATGACTCGGCAGGAGGGATCTCTGCATCAACGCTGACTGTGTTGATGCGGGAATCGAGCAAATTTATTTTCTGCAACCCATGGTTGCCGGAAAGAAATTCACTTCGTGTATGGCTGGCCTTAGTCTAATGCAGTTACAGCTAACTAGACAAGTTACAAACTGAGTGTACAACCATTGCACAATCTCCATTAGATTTTCCAACAATTACATAATGCCAGGGTAATCCCAAACAATTCTATTTTTATTCAGTTAGGTAGGTCTCACACTGCATAGATGTTGGTAAATCTAAAAGAGACATAACCAAAAAACACTACAGCGCTGACACTGTGCCCATCCTACAGTGATAAAATGTCATATGCCAGGTTAACCACCTCAATACAGGGCACTTTCACCCCCTTCCTGGCCAGGCCATTTTTCAGCTTTCAGCACGGTCACATTTTGAATTACAATTGCGCGGTCATGCTACACTGTAACCATGTGAAATTTTTATCATTTTCTTCAAACACATAGAGCTTTCTTTTGGTGGTATTTAATCACTTCTAGGGTTTTTTTTCCCTTGAAAAAAAAAAAGGTTTTCTTAGTTTCTGTCAATAAATTTGGTAAATAAGTAATTTTTCTCCTTCACTGATGGGTGCTGCTGGGGCGGCACTGATGGGTACTGATTAGGTGGTACTGATGAGGAGGCACAAATATGCCGCACTTATGGGCACTGATAGGTGGCACTACTATGTGGCACTGATGAGCACTGATAGGCGGCACTGGTGGGCACTGATGGATGGCACCTGTGGGCATTGATAGGTGGCACTGATGGGCACAGATAGGCCCATGAACTGGTGGGCAGTGAAAGCTGGCACAGATAGGTGGCACTGATGGGCATTGATGGGTGGCATAGATGGGCAGCGCTAATAGCCAGCACTGACTGGCATCACTAATGGGCACTGATTGCTGGCACTGGTGAGCATTGATTGCTGGCACTGTGGGGGCTTTATTGTAATCAGGGCACTGATGATCAGTGCCCTGATTACATACCTAGATGCCCTCTGTGAGGAAATGTTGCTGATCGGCTCTCCTTTCCTCACACTCTGTCAGTGTGAGGCGAGGAGCGCAGATTACCGGCATCTCCGTGTTTACATGTGACCGGCTGTGATTGGACAGAGCCGATCACATGGTTAAAGAGACACAAACGCGACTCTTATCAGAGATCGAGGCCGCGACGTGTCCTAGCAACGTGGCGTGGCTTGCGATCGCCATGCGAGAGCGCCCGTTCTATGCACTGTTATATGACGTCCACCCAGAACAAGAGCCGCACTGCCCCGCCGTCATTTGACGGTGGGCGGGTGGCAAGTGGTTAAAAAAGAGGTATTGAAATATATTTTTTCCCGGAGGTATAGAAATTAAAATGTCTATTAGTAAAAAATGGCTAAAACTGTGGTGCTGGCAAGGCTGCTTTCATTTGTGGGCTGGAAACCCACAATCTGTAAAATAGGAAGGGAAGGGAAGAAAGCGCCAAACCGACTTAGTGTAGCACAATTTATTAAGTAAAATACCATATAAAACAAATAGAACTCACAAGCGGGTGAGGGGAGAGATTGGATGACAGTCCACAGTGGATTGTTATGAGCTGGGAGCTGTGTGGTAGTCCTTGGTGGAGAAGAAAGTCGGCTGTGGTGGGGAGCAAGATGAGGCCACACAAGGCAGCCTGACGCCAGTCTCCCTGCATGGACTCCAGGCTCATCTTGCTCCCCACCACAGCTGAATTTCTTCTCCATGCTTAAAGTGAAACAATAAAACTGTAATATTCCTTTAAATTTCATACCTGGGGGTTGTCTATAGTATGCCTGTAAAGTGGCGCATGTTTCCCGTGTTTAGAACAGTCTGAGAGCAAAATGACATTTCTAAAGGAAAAAAAGTCATTTAAAACTACTTGCGGCTATAATGAATTGTCTGTCCCGGCCATATACATAAAAGTAATTGAAAAAAACAGCACGGGATTCCCCCACAGGGGAACCCTGAACCAAAATTAAAAAAAAAAAATATGAGTGGAGGTCCCCCCTTCAGGTCTGGTATGGATTTTAAGGGGAACCCCGCGCCAACATTTTTTAAAAAATGGCGTGGGGGCCCCCCAAAAATCCATACCAGACCCTTATCCGAGCACGCAACCTGGCAGGCCGCAAGAAAAGAGGGGGGACGAGAGAGCGCCCCCCCCTCCTGAACAGTACCAGGCCACATGCCCTCAACATTGGAAGGGTGCTTTGGGGTAGCCCCCCAAAGCACCTTGTCCCTATGTTGATGGGGAGAAGGGCCTCATCCCGGGCAAGGGTTGTGGGGGTCTGCGGGCGGGGGGCTTATCGGAATCTGGAAGCCCCCTTTAACAAGGGGACCCCCAGATCCAGGCCCCCCTGTGTGAATTGGTAATGGGGTACAAACTACCATTTCAACTACCTACCATTTCACAAAAAAAGTTTCAAAAATGTTAAAAAAGACAATAGACTGTTTTTGACAATTCCTTTATTAATGTCTTCTTCTTTCCCCGCTTCTTCTTCCATCTTCTTCTGGTCTTCCTTCGGTCTTCTTCTTCTTCCTCCATCTTGTTCTTCACCCACTTCTTCCTCTGCTTCTTCCTCCGGTCTTCTCATCCGGCATCTTCCTCCGGCTTCTTCTTCCCCCTTTCGTCCCCTGGATGATCAGCCTCAGTTGTAGTCTCCCACTGTTTGACCCTTCTGTTCTTGTGACAGTTCTTATAAAACGGAGGGTGGGACCACTGGTGACCCTGCCCCCCTCTGATGCACGGGGACTCCCCTATGGCTTTCCCCGTGCGTTAGAGGGGGGCAGGGTCACCGGGTGGCCCCGCCCTCAGTTATATAAAAGCTGTCACAAGAACAGAAGCGTCACACAGTGGGAGCCTCCCATTGAGGCAGATCGTCCGGAGGTCGAAGCAGGGAAGAAGCCAGAGGAAGATGCCAGAGGAGAAGACCGGAGGAAGATGCCAGAGGAGAAGATCGGAGGAAGAAGCAGAGGAAGATAGAGGAAGAAGCAGGGGAAGAACAAGATGGAGAAAGAAGAAGAACACCAAAGGAAGACCAGAAGAAGATGGAAGAAGAAGCAGGGAAAGAAGAAGACATTAATAAAGGAATAAAAAACAGTCTATTGTCTTTTTTAACATTCTTGACACTTTTTTTGTGAAATGGTGGGGGTACATTTGTACCCCATTACCAATTCACACAGGGGGGGCCGGGATTTGGGAGTCCCCTTGTTAAAGGGGGCTTCCAGATTCCGATAAGCCCCCTGCCCGCAGACCCCCACAACTACCGGGCAAGGGTTGTGGGGATGAGGCCCTTGTCCCCATCAACATGGGGATAGCCTCCCCATGTTGAGGGCATGTGGCCTAGTACGGTTCAGGAGGGGGGCACTCTCTTGTCCCCCCTCTTTTCCTGCTGCCTTCCAGGTTGCGTGTTCGGATAAGGTTCTGGTATGGATTTTGAGGGGGACCCCCACGCCATTTTTTAAAAAAATTTTGGCACAGGGTTCCCCTTAATATCCATACCAGACCTGAAAGGCCTGGTATGGAATTTGTGGGGACCCCCACGCATTTTTTTTTTAAATTTTGGTTCAGGGGTCCCCTTAATATTCATACCAGACCCAAAGGGTAATGGAGTGTGGGGGAATCCCATGACGTTTTTTTCAATGACTTTTATTTGTATTGCCGGGACAACAATTCATATAGCCGCAAGTACTTTTAATTTAAAAATACTCTTGGCTATTAATGAATTGTCGGGTCTCTGCAATACATATAAAAGTCATTGAAAAAAACGGCATGGGATTCCTATACAGTCCATTAATAGTCCCTTTGGGTCTGGTATGAATATTAAGGGGAACCCCGAACCAAAATTAAAAAAAAAATGCGTGGGGGTCCCCCTCAAAATCCATACCAGACCCTTATCGAGCACGCAACCTGGCAGGCCGCAGGAAAAGAGGGGGGAAGAGAGAGCACCCCCCCTCCTGAACCATACCAGGCCACATGCCCTCAACATTGGGAGGGTGCTTTGGGGTAGCCCCCAAAGCACCTTGTCCCCATGTTGATGGGGAGAAGGGCCTCATCCCCACAACCATTGCCCGGTGGTTGTGGGGGTCTGCGGGCGGGGGGCTTTAACAAGAGGACCCCCAGATCCAGGCCCCCCCCTGTGTGAATTGGTAATGGGGTACAAAAGTACCCCTACTATTTCACAAAAAATTGTCAAAAATGTTAAAAACGACAATAGACGGTTTTTGACAATTCCTTTAATAATGTCTTCTTCTTTCCCCGCTTCTTCTTCCATCTTCCTCTGGTCTTCCTTCGGTGTTCTTCTTCTTCCTCCATCTTGTTCTTCCCCCGCTTCTTCCTCTATCTTCCTCTGCTTCTTCCTTCGGACTTCTCGTCTGGCATCTTCCTCCAGCTTCTTCTTCCCCGCTTCGTCCTCCAGACGATCCGCCTCAATGGGAGTCTCACACTGTGTGATGCTTCTGTTCTTGTGACAGCTGTTATATAACGGAGGGAAAGAAGAAGACATTAATAAAGGAATTGTCAAAAACCGGCTATTGTCATTTTTAACATTTTTGACACTTTTTTTGTAAAATGGTAGCTGTCCATTACCAATTCACACAGGGGGGGCCGGGATCTGGGGGTCCCCTTGTTAAAGGGGGCTTCCAGATTCCGATAAGCCCCCCGCCTGCAGACCCCCACAACCACCGGGCAAGGGTTGTGGGGATGAGGCCCTTCTCCCCATCAACATGGGGACAAGGTGCTTTGGGGGGCTACCCCAAAGCACCCTCCCAATGTTGAGGGCATGTGGCCTGGTATGGTTCAGGAGGGGGGGTGCTCTCTCTTCCCCCCTCTTTTCCTGCGGCCTGCCAGGTTGCGTGCTCGATAAGGGTCTGGTATGGATTTTTGGGGGGACCCCACGCCATTTTTTTTTTAAAAATTGGCGCGGGTTCCCCTTAATATCCATACCAGACCTGAAGGGCCTGGTATGAAATTTGGGGGGACCCCCACGCATTTTTTTTTTAGTTTGGTTTGGGGTTCCCCTTAATATTCATACCAGACCCAAAGGGCCTGGTAATGGACTGTGGGGGAATCCCATGCCGTTTTTTCAATGACTTTTATGTGTATTGCAGAGACCCGACAATTCTTTAATAGCCGCAAGTACTTTTAAATTAAAATATATGAATTGTCGGTCCCGGCAATACACATAAAAGTCATTGAAAAAAACAGCATGGGATTCCCCCCCAGTCCATTACCAGGCCCTTTGGGTCTGGTATGAATATTAAGGGGAACCCCAAACCAACCTAAAAAAAAAATGCGTGGGGGTCCCCTCAAATTCCATACCAGGCCCTTCAGGTCTGATATGGATATTAAGGGGAACCCCGCGCCAAAATTTAAAAAGAAATGGCGTGGGGGTCCCCCTAAAAATCCATACCAGACCCTTATCCGAGCACGCAACCTGGCAGGCCGCAGGAAAAGAGGGGGCACGAGAGAGCACCACCCCCTCCTGAACCGTAACAGGCCACATGCCCTCAACATGGGGAGGATGTCCCCATGTTAATGGGGACAAGGGCCTCATCCCCACAACCCTTGCCCGGTGGTCACATTGAGGCGGATCATTCGGAGGTCGAAGCGGGGAAGAAGCCTGAGGAAGATTCCGGACGAGAAGACCGGAGGAAGATGCTGGAGGAGAAGACCGGAGGAAGATAGAGGAAAAAGCAGGGGAAGAACAAGACGGAGGAAGAAGAAGAACACCAAAGGAAGACCAGAAGACGATGGAAGAAGAAGCGGGGAAAGAAGAAGACATTAATAAAGGAATTGTCAAAAACCGTTTATTGTCTTTTTTAACATTTTTGACACTTTTTTTGTGAAATGGTAGGCATACATTTGTACCCCATTACCAATTCACACAGGGGGGCCGGGATCTGGGGGTCCCCTTGTTAAAGAGGGCTTCCAGATTCCGATAAGCCCCCTGCCCGCAGACCCCCACAACCACCAGGCAACAGGCCTTCGCGTCCATATCAGGCACTGATATGGACGCGAAGGCCTGGTTCGCAGTCTCCACTCTAATTCATCCCAAAGGTGTTCTTTCGGGTTGAGGTCAGAACTCCATGTCTTTATGGACCTTGCTTTGTGCGCTGGTCCAAATCAGTGCACAGTCATGTTGAAACAGGAAGGGGCCATCCCCAAACTGTTCCCACAAAGTTGGGAGCATGAAATTGTCTAAAATGTTTTGGTATGCTGATGCCTTAAGAGTTCCCTTCACTGGAACTAAGGGGCCAAGCCCAACCCCTGAAAAGCAACCCGACACCCTTATCCCCCCTCCATCAAATGATTTGGACCGGTGCACAAAGCAAGGTCCATAAAGACATGGATAAGCGTGTTTGGGATGGAGGAGCTTGACTGGCCTGCACAGAGTCCTGACCTCAACCCCAAAGAACACCTTTGGGATGAATTAGAGTGGTGACTGCGAGCCAGGCCTTCTCGTCCACATCAGTCCATGTCCTCACAAATGCACTTCTGGAAGAATGGTCAAACATTCCCATAAACACACTCCTAAACTTTGTGGACAGCCTTCCCAGAAGAGTTGAAGCTGTTAAAGCTGCAAAGGGTGGGCCAACTCAATATTGAACCCTACGGACTAAGACTGGGATGCCATTAAAGTTCATGTGCGTGTAAAGGCAGGCATCCCAATACTTTTGGTAATATAGTATATGATCATACACACAATCATCAAAATGTAGTCCTCCCTACAGACAAATGCTTCTAATTTCATTAAAAAAAACACATTTGAATAGCTCAATGCACACAACCTCTGTGTGCTTCACTTCTGACATTAATGAATAAACATTGATTGAAGAGTCTGGGCCAGTCTGACCCCCACCACTCTGTGGATAATAATATTATTTCACTCTGCAATTATAAACATTGAACCCAAAAGAAATTGTCGATGATTTATTGAAGCTTTGTTTTCACCAAAACCCATGCACGTAAAAGGTTGCTTTGGTAGAACGGTAGGATACACGCCATCCCCATAGATGTCTGGTTTGGCTGAAAGCTAGAAAACAAAATAATATTTGCATTAATTATGGAAACCACATTAATTATGTCAATTCACGCTTGTTTTCACTGGATGGTGGAGCATATTCCTTAGTAAAATACAAATGATCGCTAGTCATAATAGTATTGTGTTCTCCGGCTGACCACACTTCACAAGCCTGCCATTGTTCCATGTTTTTCCCCAATAGTAATGTTGCATGTAATAATATTGCCAAAGCAAATAAAAATAATATTATTAAGCAATAAGGCTGCTGTATATTTGTAGTAGCAGAGGATGAAGGGATTAGTCTTGGTTAACCATGGATGGCTCCCTTTCGAAACCAACAAGAGGGCATTCAGAGGGACCTGGTACCATACAGAGAGATTTTACAACCTGTTGGGGAATCCCCCTGGAAGTAAATCCCAATCCCTCACTCTTATGCCGCGTACACACGGTCGGACTTTTCGTCTACAAAAGTCCAACGGACGCTGACGGACTAAAGCTGGCTGGTAATCCGATCGTGTGTGGGCTTCTCCGGACTTTCAACGGACTTTTTTAGCCTCAAATCCGACGGACTTTAGATTTGAAGCATGCTTCAAATCTTTACGTCGTAAGTACGACGGACCCCGAAGTCCGCTCGTCTGTATGCTAGTCCGACGGACAAAAAAACGACGCATGCTCATAAGCAAAAACTAAACGGAAGCACTCGGTCTAGTAAAACTAGTGTTCGTATTGTAGGTAGCACATTCATCACGCTGCAAAATCTGTGATCGTTGAATGCAGCGCATTTTATTTCTTCTTTACGAAGGCTCTATAAAGAACGAAGGTGTTTTGCTGTTCATAATCAGAGTTCTCCCAAACTGATTTCTGGATTCTTTTTCTCTTTGATCTCATGAATGATATAGTATGCATTTTAAAAACAATGTTTCCATACTAATAATACTTTTTCCCCTTTTTTTTTTTTAGGTTTGTAAAGTTACCACAAAGAACCCATTATTCTGTTTTTTTTTTTTTTATAGTGATTATTTTTTAGTTTTTAGATAAAGTTAACCCAAAGCACCGTTTTTGGTTACGTAAATTTTTGGATTTTCAAGACTTACCACTTGAACATTATTAACATTAGTAATGTATTTTTGGTGTGTTTTTTTTCTAACTCAATGAGATTGTTGTCCCTTGTTAATTTAACATTGTGTGTAAAATCAATGATTTCAAAGAAAAAACATAAAAAGTCTTTTGCTAAACTCAAAAAATGATCCATTTATTCATGGTCAAAATAAAATAAAGAGGAAGTCAACGCTGGAAAAAGTCGGTGTACCAGAAAATTGGGATCTTGCGGAGTCCATATAAGAGGGAGCACAATCTGGTCCAAGAATCCCAGAGATCAACAGCACCAGCAGATGAT